>NC_136068.1:766400544-766763044 GCF_964261635.1 Lissotriton helveticus
ATATACATTTCACACACAATGTCAAGTAAGACCTGTCCTTAGACAGGCTTCGTAAAGCCAGAGGGAGCCACTGGTGCATAGGCTCTTTCAGTTGCTCCTCATCTTGCACCGTATTGTTTAATTCAAGCTGGCAGTAGGTCACCTGCATGAGCCAATCTGCTAAACAACAGTTGATGGACAGAATGCAGAACAATGTAATACATTCACCCCAGTACAGAGATCTGGGCCTAAATCCATTTTTTTTGCACTCCACACCACCCCAGTTCAGACATGGCCATATGCAAATCAGCCTTGACCCTGTGCCTCATGGGAACAGTCCAGCCCGAACTGCCAAGCCATGTCTTTCCTGGATCAGAATCAAGCATCCTAGGGCAGTTTTCTGGCTATCAGCCGTCTTCAGCCAGGATAGCTTGACTCCAGGGGTGTGGAGAGCATGGGACGCTCGTCTGAGCATACCCATCCCACTCGGGGTGACAAATGCAAAACAACAGCCAATCTGCTAGTCAGTAGTCTTAGTTTCCTATGGCTACCCCTTCACCACAAAATCATCTGCTCTTCCTTAATCTAGATCTTCCTCACGCTTCACCGTCCACTTCTAATCAGTCACGAAAATATCTTGGACTCTAATTTCCCTCATTACTATTGTCTACTTCGTTAGTGTTGCATTCTTGGGAGGCAGGAAACCGTGCGAGGCAAGTAGTCTACATGATGTGGATGCATTTACAAGTGGCACCAGCTGCCAGATCTGACGGATTTCGAGGAGAAAACATCCAAGCATTTGCTGGTGAAGTTTGCCTTTTGGTTCATTCTTGCATTAGAACATAGGGAGGAACGTTTCTCCATTACCCATAGAATGGTTATTGCTTTATATTCCATTACCACGCAGCTTAGCCCACTTTGTTTATCTTGAAGTGAAACCAGTTACCAGCTTCTCTCAACTACTGACCAGCTAGGGAATTGTCAAAGACCATGCTTGTTTGCATCATTGGTAACTGTTTTCTTTATCTGTGGTTCAGAATGGCTTAAAACGGTGCCTCTTCCACACATTTCCACATTCTTAAAACCCTTTTGGCAATCTCTTGGCGATTCAAAACCGGCCAACTTCTTTAAAGAGACCTCATTCTTGCTGTTCTATTAGACAACTCTTTTCATAGAACATAAGTAACAGTTTGTCATGCTAGTAAATTAAATTAGTTTCCGTTGTTACTTGGGTTTTTCTAAGCAGTACTTATGACCTTATAAGCTCTGAAAACGAAACAATGCGTGATGCATAAATGATTAAAAATAGCAATTAGAGCTGGTATACTCCACTATGATGGAACAAAATGTCCGATTTTTTGTTACCCTGCACGTTTCCATCCCCGATAATCGTTAACAGGTATTATTTCTTGGGTGCATGTAATCCCATGCCTCAAGTGTATATTGAAACTTATGTTGAATTTACACCTTTTCCTTCTAATAATAGAACCTGTCTTGGAAAACCTGCATCATCTGTCTCGTTTTTTTTAGCACGTTACCGTACTGCACCAGGATGTTTTACTGAAAGACTCTATCACTCAGCTAACCTCTGTAAAGCTCTGTCACAATCCAGAATTGTAAAGACACTAATACCAGTGGAAGAGATAAGTAAACCAACTGGTGGTTATCCCAAAAAATCAAGTGCCCCAAATGCCCTTCCCTAACAGCTGAGGACTTCCATGTGTTGTAAGAGGTGGAGTCCAACATCGCAGTCTATTTGAGACCATTCAGGTACTCTCAGATTCCGATCTCACCTAAAGTCTTTATTGTGTTAAGAAATGACATAGTGACGCTTTGTCTCTGCCCCCAAACAGCCATCACATCATTTAGAATATTCTTTTCCACTGCAGCTTTTGCACTCAATTGCTAGACCGGAAACAAATTGATGTGATGGCAGAGGTGGTCTATATAGTCCGGACAAGAGGGCTCGACACCACAACCCTCAAAGCT
Source organism: Lissotriton helveticus (assembly GCF_964261635.1). Lineage (NCBI taxonomy): Eukaryota > Metazoa > Chordata > Amphibia > Caudata > Salamandridae > Lissotriton > Lissotriton helveticus. The sequence goes on from NC_136068.1 coordinate 766,402,513, forward strand.
CCCCTCCCTTGGTCAGTCGTTATCAGTACCCCATCTGAATCCCGTATACCACCATAAACGCAATCACAGAAATGAAAAGGCAGTCCACAACTGTCTATCCTCGCACCAAGCTCTCACTTATACAACAACGGCACCTAAACAGATGCTTCACATAACCAGTGATACCAGGGCACATGCCTAACTGTAGCAAATCATCAGAGGGTAAAAAAGAACCTGCATTAGCAAAGCCTGTTGGTCCGGCTCTGCTATTGCTTTATGAGTATCAGTATTGGCTGTTTCACTGTGGCAGAAGCATCGACAACACCAATAGAAGTGTGTAATAATCATGGATTGGTGTTTTCTGTATTTCCTAGATGACCATCACATTAACAAGGACTTAGAGCTGAAGACGTGCCACTCGAGAAATGAAATTAAATGAAATGAAAATGAAATGAAAACGGGATTTCTAGAGCGCATGGCTGCCCGGGGGCGTCCCAGCGCTGAGATTGTACTGGCCACTGAGGGGGGAAGCAGAAACGGGAAGGGAATAGGCAAATTATTGTGGGAACAGATGGGTTTTGAGAAGCTTGCGAAATTTGTTGTGATTCGCTTGTGCTCGAAGATGAATAGGTAGGGCGTTCCACAGTATAGCAGCAGCACTGTGTGCTACTTTTCCTAATATAGAATCAGCTTTCTGAGCTGCCCAGTTAATGATTTCATGATAACCGTGTAGAATTTGGCTGTCCAGTGAGCTGGATGTGCATGTGATCCTTTCATGCTCTTTGTGCATGCAGTTGTGATAACGCAGTGATTGAATCTGATAAGAGAACTTTTTCTGGAAACACAATGCAAGCCGTGCAGACCGAGTTGACTTTTTATAGACCTGTATCGTTTATATCCAGCTGCTGCCATTCTGTGAAGTTTCTGTCCATCCAACTTATAAAGGCGCAGCTCCTCAAAAGAATTCTTTAAAATTGTGAAAGAGCATGCCCAGCCAACATGTTTTTTTTCCATTCAGTTTTCTCCTCAGGAGCCCACTGTGAGGAAATCGGAAATTTCTTTAACAACAACATTGAGAAAAATTGTCATTTGCAATACAACCCTTTCTGTATGAGCTCCCGTGTGTATTAACGGGCCTCCACCCAGGTGCTGCCACCCACATGGGCTATTTAGAAAAATTGACGGAAGAACAGGTAGTGAAGTTGATACTGAGGTTAAGTTTGGCTCCCTTCCTGACCCCTGCCTACATTTCACCTACTCTCAATAAGCCACCATACTGAGTCTCCTTACTGAGTCTCCTTTTTACCCAAATATTTAATACATTTCCATCAGAGGCAACTTACCCAGACACATGTAAGCAAACCTTAATTGTACCCTTAGCCAAAAAACTGGAAATTGAGGTTTCCAGCCTGCCAAACTACTGGCCCATATCGTTGCCTCCGTGTATGTAGGTGTATGTCTAAAATTCAAGACAAATTAGTGAATGGGTCGCTAACTAATTTATTTGAAAATAACAAACTGTTAGACCCATCACAGACGGGCTTTCGAGTAAAAAATAGTACTGGGTCTACTCTTGTAGCACTCGTTGATAGGAGCAAGTCCGCCGCCCTGATTCTACTTTACCTGTCTGCGGCATTCAATACCGTCTCCCATAGCCTGTTGATTTACAAACGCCATGAAATTTGCCTTCATTCTAAATCCCTACAGTGGTTTGTCTCTTTTCTAAGGAACAGAAAGTAAACAGCACCAAATAAACAGCACCTCTTGCGATTATGGGGATAACGGACGCTAAACTACAATTTGACGCCCATAGATCCACTCACATCCTAGGTGTCAACGCTAATCTAAACAGGTCTGAGGACACCCCAGTGAAGGAGGCGACTGATGCTGGGGAAATGGAAATCCCTTCTACTTTCTATGCTGCAGAGCCTACCTCCATTGAATCTAAAATGTGCTCCAGGATGGATTCCATCACGCAAAAATGGAAAAACATGTTGGCCGTCTTGCTGAAACAGAACACAGGATAACCGCAGAGGAAGATCCGGTCTCCCATAGGAGCAAACAACACTTGAACATGGAGAAAGTAATCTAAATAATCTCTGGCAAGAACTAAGACCTGGAGGCAATGTCCTGAAGAAATAATGTGAACCTAATGGGGATCACAGAATCTGCAAACACTGGTAGGATGGAGGGGTTTGTGAAACGACTACTCGCCGCACTGTTCCAGGCGGATTCCTTTTTCAAAGTGCTTATTGTGGAGTGAGCCCACCGGGTGCTGATGACTCTTCCCCCATGGATCATCGCTCGCTTGCTGAACTATTGTGACAGGGACACTGCTTTAAGACCAGCTAGAAAGAAGCGTTTGCTTCAATTTGCGGGCAGCTCTGTGGCTATATGCCTGGGCTTCACTCTGGCAGTTAAGGAGACTCGAAGGAAATTCATGCCTATGAAACATAAGCTGCAGCAGGCCAACATTCAGTATTCAATGCTCTACCCTGCAAGACTGTGCATTGCCCACCAGGGTAAGGTCCACATCTTCCACAACCCACAGCATGGCTGGCAAGTTCCTGAAATGCAATGTGGATCATACTTCCCTCGCTGCCCGCACGTCACCATCGTACAGCTCTACCTCTCCACTCTCTGAAGTGAGCTAGCTCCACTGCAGAGGTAAGTTTAGTGGCCTTCTCGACAGACATCTGGGAGACATAAGAAGGCTTGATATCCATGCATGCGGACCGCAGACAGTGATAGACTTGTCCAACAATTTGCACCTGCTGGTGTGCGCAATTTCTGTCCTCGTTGAAGAAATCATTTTGGTATGTTACTCAAATCCATGAGATTCACTATGTGCAGTGAGAGCCGATTGAGGCACACACACATGCACCCAGGACACCGTCGTTCACCCGAGGAGTGCTCCCGTTCTATAAACAGGCATTTAACTCTTGTTCTTATCTTGTCACATTTGCTTTGCATTCAAAGACAGAGGTCAAATGTTGCGCTCCATCTTCTGAGGGAGCTTGGCGTTTACTTTTCTGTCTCTGACTTCAAAGTGGGAGGGTTTATGTGACACTCATGCTGGCCACTGGGGGTAATTCTGAAATGTGGTTGAAAAAAATATTTGAATATCATCAAAACAAATCAATACACTAGGTGGTGACATTTCCACACATTATAGTTTGGCGCTGTATACTTTCATCAGTAAAACTGTATGTCTGTGCAAATTTAATGATCATTTCATTTGAAGATGTGTTGTCTGTAATGGTAGTGCGCTAACACACCATCCATACTCCACTTTACGGCACTCCTCTCTGCACCACTCATGCTACTGCACTCTACTGTGCACCACTCACACTGCTCCTCCACACTGTGTAACTTCACTCTACTCTGTACCATTCTACTCAACGCCACTTAAGTCTATGCCTCTCTAAGCCAATCCACTCTACCCCACTACTGTACTATGCACCAGTGCACTCTTCGCCACTGCACACTCCTCTACTCTGCAGCCCTCTACTCTATGCCACTGCACTCTACCGTGCTCCACTCTGTACCATTCTACTGTTCACCATTCCACTCTACGCCACTACACTCTACTCTGAAATAATCTCCTATGGGCCACTACACGCCACTGCAATCTGCTCTAGTCCGTACCACTATACGCGAGTCAGTACCACTCTACTCTACTGCACTCTACTCTACACCATTGCACTCTACTCTACACCACTGCACTCTACTCTACACCACTGCACTCTACTCTACACCACTGCACTCTACTCTACACCACTGCACTCTACTCTACACCACTGCACTCTACACCACTGCACTGTACACCACGCACTCTACACCACTGCTCTCTACTCTACACCACTGCTCTCTACTCTACACCACTGCTCTCTACTCTACACCACTGCTCTCTACTCTACACCACTGCACTCTACTCTACACCACTGTACCCTACTCTAACCACTCTACGCCGCACCACTCTATGCCGCACCACTCACCTCTGTTCCACTGCACTCTACGTCAATTCGTTTCACGCCACTTTAGTCAAAACCAATGCACTCTACGCCAATCTACTCTGCACCACTGTACTTTATTCCACTTTATTCTAGGCCACTCTACTCCATAACACTCCAATCTATGACACTCTTCTCCATTAAATTCTACTCCACTCTGACAGTAATCCACTCCACTCTTTGCAATTCCACTCTACTACACTACACTACACTGCACAACACTCTACTCCATTCTGCACCGCTTGACTCCACATCACTCTACGCCCTTCCACTCTTGACACTCTACTCCCTCCATGGCACCGCTCACACTGCTCCTCCACACTGTGTAACTTCACTCTACTCTTTACCATTCTACTCAACGCCACTTAAGTCTATGCCTCTCTAAGCCAATCCACTCTACCCCACTACTGTACTATGCACCAGTGCACTCTTCGCCACTGCACACTCCTCTACTCTGCAGCCCTCTACTCTATGCCACTGCACTCTACCGTCCTCCACTCTGTACCATTCTACTGTTCACCATTCCACTCTACGCCACTACACTCTACTCTGAAATAATCTCCTATGGGCCACTACACGCCACTGCAATCTGCTCTAGTCCGTACCACTATACGCGAGTCAGTACCACTCTACTCTACTGCACTCTACTCTACACCATTGCACTCTACTCTACACCACTGCACTCTACTCTACACCACTGCACTCTACTCTACACCACTGCACTCTACTCTACACCACTGCACTCTACACCACTGCACTCTACACCACTGCACTGTACACCACGCACTCTACACCACTGCTCTCTACTCTACACCACTGCTCTCTACTCTACACCACTGCACTCTACTCTACACCACTGTACCCTACTCTAACCACTCTACGCCGCACCACTCTATGCCGCACCACTCACCTCTGTTCCACTGCACTCTACGTCAATTCGTTTCACGCCACTTTAGTCAAAACCAATGCACTCTACGCCAATCTACTCTGCACCACTGTACTTTATTCCACTTTATTCTAGGCCACTCTACTCCATAACACTCCAATCTATGACACTCTTCTCCATTAAATTCTACTCCACTCTGACAGTAATCCACTCCACTCTTTGCAATTCCACTCTACTACACTACACTACACAACACTCTACTCCATTCTGCACCGCTTGACTCCACATCACTCTACGCCCTTCCACTCTTGACACTCTACTCCATGGCACTCCACTCGGTCGATCCGTGGCACTCCACTCTACTGTACTCAGCTCAACTCTACAGCACTTAACAACTCTACACCACCGTATAACAACAACTCTACTTCTCAGTACTCTACTTTACAACACTCCACGTCACTGTCCTCTATGACACTAACTTTTATCCATGCTGAACAGCTGCCAAACTGGTGTACAACATGGCTAAAACATTGAAACTTGAAAAAAACGTTATTGTTCGATTAATTAAAATCATTACAATATGCTAACATTCTAAAATAATTATCTAAAAACCAAATAGGTTAAAACTCCTGATTATTGCCACAGTCTAATTTGACCTAAAACATTTGTCACAGTGTTATGTTCTAGTAATACTGTTTTAGTGCAAAGAGCGTTCATTTATAAGGCAGAGGTTTGTCCATCTCTCCCCTGTTTCCAGACCTGTGGATTTATTTCTGAGGCTCAGCATTTGCGGTTAGTCCTGCACGGGTTAGGTCTGTAAATTTCCCCAGCCGTGCTGCTATTTGACTTTCTGTGGATGAAAAGCACAAGTCCGAGATTTCGCAGCATCGCTTGAGGCCCTGAGCTCTGCAGATTGGTATGACCAAGCGATGCCTCTCACTGGCTAGCTTTGGGCAGCAACACATGGCTAAAACATATTGGCAAAGCCAATAGTTCTTGCATAGGCAAGACCCATTGGCTTTGCCAGTGCATATTTTTTATATACAAAATATAAATAATTTTTCCAGAATCACAGGCTGTTAAGTCGTCGGCTTTTTTTAAAAAAAATGACGTTAGTTTGTCACTCCAGAGAATTTTGGACTGCTTAAAAGCATAGTTTGAAATAATTTTTCGGATCTCTTGTAAACATAATTTGCTAAATCCATTTACCTTGCAATTTAAGCACCTGCTTGAAACTTTACTTTTCCAATGTGACTGTGATGAGTTTGCCCACGTTCTTTCTGATGAGAAGGCACTCATCATGTGTAGGATTTTCGGTTGCTAGGTACTGACATTTTTTACTGTGCAGGATATTATTTATGTGCAAGATAGTTGAACATAAAGTATTTTTTTTCGAGCCTAGGGTCTGCATGTACATTGTTTGTAAAACAGGTACCCAATTGAGTGGTTCTCTCTTTATCAACCGTGGGACGATGAAAGCTGACGATGGTGATACAACGGGATTACCTGCTCGGATTACTCATGATTTACCATACTCACCTGGGCCCATAAACATTCACACAGTAAGCCAATAATCACCGCTGGGAATCAGGAATTCTATATTTACCTTGTGATGAAATTACCTTTTCGCCAATTCTTACCAACCCTTATCACCTTGGGTTTTGATTTCCTCTGGTCAATAGATAAGGTTGTTAGCAGAATAGGTAGAAATGACATTTACCTTTATATCTTTAAATGACCACAGACGTGAGAGATTTTTTTTGTTTTATCTAGTAAATAATTTTGTGAGTCAGATACCAATACATGTCATACACCGTTTTCTTTAAGAAAATGATCAAAGTGAAACACAAAGACTTGGTTAAATCTCATGACGTTGGGACCTGAAAAGGGAGGAAAACAGAGAACAGTACAAGGACATACTTCACAGAATTATATTTACCTAGAATGGTGTGAGGACCAACCCCTGGCCAAGGAGCTGGAAAGGGACTCCCAAGTAGTCAGGAGCTGACAGTTCAGGACTGGACGTGACCTCTTCTAAGTGCAACGCCCCTCTCTGGTACTGCTCTCAATTCTTCCCCCTTCTAGATGGACAGGTTAGTCTTCTTCAGTAATTTCTCAGACTCTTTTCTCTCTCTATCTCTGTCTCTGTCTCTCTCTGTCTCTTCTCTCTTGATTCTACTACCAGAGTGCTCGAACAGCATCTCTTACCTCCGTGGCATCCACCGTTGTCTGCTTCAGTGATGGGTCGGTGACAGGTCAGTGACAAGTCTGACGGTCTGTCGGTCTGTGACATCTAACTGACTAAACCTACCTTAGTTATACTATTCTAAGTGTACCACCCCCCAATGTTTCAATAATCGTCCCCTACTTCTGATTGGACAATGGGATGGGGAGAGGTCATCACACCATACTAATGTAATGGTTTTCTTTTAGTTCTTTGTTCAATATTACCGCCCCTTAATTTTACTTTACCATGCTTTATTCCCACCCGCATTTCATATTAATTTTGATTACAGTGTATACAAATTTTGACTTCTCCTTCCCTTCTTTGGGTCGAAAGGTGATGTTCCCAAGCTCTTCTTTACTAAAGCGCCCTTTGCTGGGTTTCAATGTCACATCATGGATTCTGACAGAATTTTGGTGTGCTTGCGCATAACCATGCGGGATGGAGATTTCAGTCACCCTCCCGGCTCGAATATGAACTAACCTTTTCCATGCGTCGGATGGCCAGCGGCCGTCCAACGTCACGGTGGGCGTGTGCGGAGGATGGCCGCAGACTGTCCAAACTGCGCACGCGTACATTTTTTCCGCACCGCGGCGGAATGTCCGCCGCATCGAAGCGGTTCATAATAAAGTTAAAGACAAACATGTTAGAATTCGAAAATAAATGAATGCACTATATACCACTTATTCCTACTCTAATCCTGTTAATTTATTTTAGCTATTGCATTAGCAGTTCAATAAAACGTGCAAGGTTTAGTTTAAGCATGGCATGCATTAGAATGTGAGTTTCAAGCGGCCATCTTGACAGCTACTGCGGAGCTCCAAAGATTTCCCACCAAAGCAAAAAACGTCATACTACGTAGATGCAGTAGATGCATGCGCAGGAAATTCCTGCGTTTTCAGCAGCTGTATTTAGGCACTCTGGTTACTTATTAGTAAAACACATAGGCTTGTTTCCCCTAATTTTAATGTAAAAATGTGTAATGCAATTATTAGTATTTACAAACATGTTAATTATAGTATTTGTTATTTGAGAAGATTGCATCCGAGCAAGTTTCTTTACATATGAAACCTTGCTCCATCAATGTCTTCTCGAGATTTGAACTTGACGTACAGATCATACCAAAAGACAGCAGCAAACGTTTAATTCACGTATCCCCCATTTTACTAGTAAGCATTGCCAGCTCTGCTAAGTACCACGCATCGGGTGTTATACTAACGGATTTTAGTGTGGTGGTCCGCATCACTGCACGAAATGCAAAGTCATGCATAATAGCGCCACCTCAGCTGTCAAGCCAGAGCAATGCTGTACAAAAATGCCCCATGCAAGCTGCAGTGGCAGTATGCGTTGTGCACTGCTCCTGGCAGGCTTTGGGGGATCTGACGCAGTTGCTAGAGCTGTACAGTGCTACAATGTAACGCTTAGGCACCCAACACCGCGCGTCCTTAGCATTCACTGACGTCCGGATGGCTACCGAGACATGAGTTGAGGCAGATGAATTTACAGGTGGTCCTCTCCTGCGCCGCGAGCAAAGGCAGTTCTCAATGTTCTAATGGGTTGCACGAAGTGCTGCTGGGGGAATGGCAGCACAGCTCATACTCCAAGGCGATGTCCTGTGACTGACCCCACCCCGCTTGCGGCTCCTTGTGTACCTGCTGGTGCACACTGCTGCTGCTGGCAGTATGCAAAACAGAACTGGGTGGCTAGCCAGGGTACTTTAAAATGAAGTTAGAATCCACACAGCCCATATGTGCTGCAAGACCAAGCCATTTGTTTAGCAAAAACAATCATTTTAATTTATAAACAGGTTTCAAGAATTCATAAGAACATGTCTTCAAAGAAAAGCACTGTCGAAAACAGTCGAAACAAAAACAAACAATTGTGTGCACAATGGATACAAAATATACATTAATACTGGATATTCAAACAAATTACAGAACACCAAAAAGCAACTTAGAACACAGTACATACATTCCAAATCAATTGTAATAAAAAAACATTACATACAACATAAAGGAAAAAAAACAGTCCTTTAACTAAAATACCAGTGGACAGGCGGAACTGAAGATGGAATAAGACTGCCTGCCTGTCTCACAAATCCTGTGACGGTATTTTTGATCTGATTGCAAGCGAGGGCCCACGACAGTGGAGTTAGTTAGTCCCTAGCTGCACCCTTCTTTCTTGTCACAGGCTGGGGGGTCAACGCGTTTCGAACCAAAACAATTAAAGGTTCTCCTCAGGACAGGGACTGGGTAACGTCTTAACTGCACCACGAGCAAAAAGAATGCTGGCAGTATGGCAGCGACCTCGCCGTTGCAGTGCTTGCATGTACTATCCGACAATCTGACCCAATCACCCGCGATGGCGGCTAAGACAGATGTGTGTGAACTCTGGGTTAAGCCAGAATCGTGTGGCGTGAGGAGTCGTTGCGCCTCAGGCTGGCCCACCAATTACCGACTGTTCTTATAATAAATAAAAATTGCGGTGCGCGCAGTCTAATTGAGCTGCTTCTCCCGTACTGACTAGAACTGTGCACTGCAGTCACTGTCTGCTCTGCTCAGTTTTTCAGCTGCTGCGTTAGCGCACAACTTGTTTTGGGTCGGAGGTGAATGTTAGTTGGAGCCACTGTGCAACTCACCTTATAACGCTGTTGGTGGTGATCTCACCAGCCCGGTGTGAAATCTGCTGCACCGTGTCAGTTTAGCTTAACTACATGTGTTTGAACACGATTCTGAAACCCACCTTGGTGCTCACATGGGTATAATGTCACATATTTATATGTTTCCCTCATCTTTGTTGCTTGATTTTGCCTACGAGAAAGTTTGACTCCTGGTCGTTGTAATTACACTGAAATTATGAAAATGACACTCCTAGGAATTTGAAACTTTGACAACTATGCATGCCTTGTGCGAGAATTACCTAGACTGTAACAGTATTTCTTGATTATTCTGGCATACTTTGAATCTGCATGGTCCTCATCTGGCAAGTGCAACAAGCATTGGCGATGTCAATGGGTCTCACCTGTGTGAGATGTGTTGGCTTTGTTAATGTTTTTTAGCATTGTACAGCAGTAAAAATAAATCTACAAGAACACAGTCAATGCTGGCTGTGTCATAGCACTTAAAAAAAAACTTGAAACCTTGCTGCACAGCAACGTCACAAATGTACAGCATGGCTAAAAAAACAATGACAACTCAAATATATCTCACATAGACATTTGGCTTTGACAGTGTTTGTTTAAAAAGTAAAGATACCGGTCAAGCTGTGGGATTATTAAACATCTATATAATAAACTGGTATTAAGCGGGAGAAAAATAGTGCAGTAAAGTAATTTGGAGAGCAGCCGTATAAAAGTAGATCCATAATGTTTACCAGCAGTGACCAATTTTAGAAAATCTTGCTCATGTCAGGGGTTGAAAATAGATGCATGTTATATAGTTATTTTTCTCTTCTCCCTTGTGTGATGCCACAGGAGAGGTTTTCATCATCTTCCTTGCTTCATCCCCTACTTCCTATGCTTGGCAGGGCTATTTGGTGCAACGGCTTTAGAGCATTGCCTTGCCCCCGGTGCTACCTGAAAGTCTCTGTTCTTCATTGGTGCTACTCGAGGCATTTAATGTAAACAACTTGTGATCCTAAAGGGACGGTAAATACTGTTTGTTGTTGTTAAGAGGCGAGTGCATTACTCAGCCCAACACTGTTTATGGCTGGCTGAATTTATAGACTAGAGCCTACAATATATGGCTTTTGCTTTTAGTTTCCTTATCTGACAGTTCATGCAGCAGAGCTTTAAATCATGCAATAGTATGGCCCCCAAGACAAATGTATGCTGAAACTTAAAATAAATAGTGAAGCAAGCAGTCTGCAATGTGCCTCCAGAATTTGCCAATTTTGGGCTGGTAGTTGAATAGAAATCCAAGCTCACTCCTTCACAGGCCCGAATATCCTGCAGTAGCCATTGACCTTTTCTGTCATGAAATTGTATTTTTCGTTGATTTTTTTAAACCTGACAGATTAAGAAAAAATGTACGGGCGGATCCGGTTTCAGGACCCATTTCATGAGTCTGCACAGTCGCACCGCTTCTTTTTTTGAACGGTATATAAATAACTGCAGACCCTGTTTAATACAACGAGCGCCACATGTTTAACCTTTCAAGCCAGCAAACATTTACTGCTTGTGTTAGATGTACTGTGGACATTAACGGGGCAGACACCTATTGTTAGCGAGCTAAATGTTAGCAGCCCACCTGCTTTGGACAGAGGCGAGCGCCAACGTTTTTGGGCTTACCAGGCCACCACAAATGTTCTCGCAACAGAAAGGTCTTTGTACAGCGAAAGTTCAACAGCTGTTTCACGTGATGAATGTTTCCTGCAAGCAGCAGCCAGCGAAGCAGCGGAAAAGTTCATTTTTAGAAACTGAATTTGTTTGAGAAATTGCCTACATTTAACTTTTCATTGAAGAGGGCGTCCCACAGTGGAAGAAAGCAAACTATTTCCGGTGTTCAGATTGGTAATTAGAACGTCAGGGGCTTCCCTTTTATTTTTCCCCAGAATTTAAAATAAAATAGCTCTGCAGTCACGTTTTAAAGGAAAGTCGTTAAATCTCTTCTTTCTTCTGGTAAGTCTGTGACTTTAGCGGGCTGTGAAACCATGCTAGTGACTCACTGTGCACCACAGCCATGCTTATAACATAGCATTTATGTTAATTGTTTCATGTTTTGGCACCAGAGAGAACTACAATAGCTCCACCAGTACGAATATAAAAATACCACGTTTTCTAAAATTAATCAGATTGATCGCATTGGTTTTGTACAGCAAGCTAATGTAAGCTTAATCTCAACAAACGTCTTGGTTTGCTGCACTGGAGATTATAGTTTGTTAGGTCTGTCTGGACAGTAGTGATGTCTTCATGCCTATTAAGTATTTTTTTTGTATGTACACAAAATAAACTGTTAATTCCAGCTCCTATTGATTGCTTGCATTACAGTACACGGGTAATCATTGTACATTGTGACAGTAGCTTGAATCATCATCATGTTAAATGTATTGTCTCTTATAGTGTTTTTAAAGTGTTTAGTTGTTGCTCAAAATGTAAGTCCGACGTATTGGCTTTGGCAGTGCTTGTTTTTACTTGGGAGCAATGAAAGAAATTAATTAAACACCTTTTCTGCCATCAGGATTTATCGACGATATACTCTAATCTTCATGGGATGGACATACTATCAAATCTTCGAGATCAGCAACTGAGGTAAGCAGAACTTTGTCTGAATGGCCTATATACATAGTTGTTTTAGATCAAGTGGTTAGAGTTATATTGTAATAAAAGTTAATATTTCTAACAAATATATTCAACTGGAATTCAGCATACTTATTGGAACAATAAGCTTACCTAATGGATAAAAAGTGGCGCTAATGAGAATCACCTATACTCTATTGCATAAAATCAGTGATGTTTGTATGTGCTTAGGGAAGTGATTCCGTAAGAAACCGTACTCTGTGTGTTCCTTTTTATATAGGTTGGTAAATGTTTCATAATTATATAGTGAAGTGACGCTGCGGAAGTTGCCCTTTCCTAATCAGTCTGATTCATAGAATAAACTGTCTCCCAAATCAAAATCACTTTTAAGAGCAGCAATAAACTAACTTGGTGTCTGTTTTCAAGCCAGATTTAATAATAGAGCAAATTTCACTTGAAGGTAAGATGAACGATTTTATTCTTCACCATAAGGACACAACAGTTTTGATAGCCTCTTGAACCATGACATTGATAAACCAAAGGAAATAAAGCCAGCCGTTGACTGTTATGGTGGTTAATTATTAGAACAGTTCCAACAAACATTATTTACAACACGTGTACCCATGGCTTTTCAACAGCCCGTCCACATGCAGTGATGCAGTTGATAATTTAGAGGTTATTCATTTGACGTATTATGCTTCCAGATTATGTAAAAAAGGCCAGTCTCCAAGGGCCTAATACTTGGATTTCACCAGTTAGCCATAAGCCACCAATATTATTTTGGGAGAGCAGATAAGACCGTATTTTGTCCGTTGATTTCAGCTGAGTGGTCAAGAGTTCTCAGTGATTACTTTCTTGGGTTTAGCATTTATCTGGTGGTAACACAGAAAATGTTTTGAAGCTGCAAAAAGACCATCTGTACTTCTCTATCACACTCCATCATGATTCATAAAATGAAGCCTAGAAGTTGGTTTTGCCTTTAACCGTTTTTAGACTGCAAATGCCAACTCACAATGAAATTTGATTACGTGGAAAATTGAGCTAATTTAATCAATTTGGGGGTATCCTCTAACCTCCACCACCATCCCCGCTGCAGCCTATGCGTTGTACAGCTCTCCTTGTCATCTGACTCTGGGTAACCCTGCACTTGGTAGCCTTTTGCCTCCAGCCTGTCCCAAACTGCTACAGCTGATCCAAGGAAATGGGAGCCTTCGGAGTCTGTGACGCAGAACTTAGAAGGAAACAATAATGCATATTTAAGGTTCAGGGATCTCAGCTGCTTTTTAACATCAAAATGGGAGTCCCGATAAATATTGACTGATCCACTGTCCAGCTGCCAAGACCCATGAACAATGGCCACTTGCAGGATTTAGTCTTGGTCACGAAAGTTCAGGAGCTGTTTCGCAATGGCGGGGGTGGGGCCCTCGCCACAGTGAACAACCTTGAAGGACTCCTCTCTTTCCCTTCTGAGCCCAACCAATCCTCAATGTGCAACTCCGTTCCCGGGTCCTTCCTCCGCACCCGGGTCCCCCACTAGGTGAATGTTGTTATGGTGGGAGTGACCTTTGAGATCATCCAGTTTTGCCGCCGTAGTTGCATTCTCTGCCTCCACTTGTCAAATTAGTTTTGAGCCTGTAACAGCCGGCTTCTTGGGTGACCTCGTTGATTTTACGTTCCAGGGAGGATTTGGTGTCCATAATGGCTGCCAAAATAGTTGCTATATGTGCCCCCAGATTCCGGCCCGCTTCATTCAGAGCACCTGCCAGCAAACAGACTCCAAGGCACACCAGTGGACCTCTTTCACCACTGTCTCTGCATGTCTGCCCGACTGCACCTCCGTCATCGCCAGTCTCTAGTGGTCCATTCCAAGCCCAGACCGCCTTCCAGTCTCAGGGCGGGAGCCTCTACTGCCAATTGTACATGCCGGCAGCGGCCTCATTGCTGCCCTCAGGCATCATCCTTCCTGCTCATCACTGCTCCAGTCTCCTTAATCACCGCTGCGGCGTTGGCCGCCCGCCGCCTACACCGGGTGCACCTGCCGTTGCCCCCAGGGTGGGGGAGAGCGGCATCAGAAGCCCCAGGCTGCTCTCCTCAGTGTGAGGAACTGCTGCTGCCGGGCTAGACTTCACTCTTCCTTGGCCCAGCAGGCAATCCCCATGAGCGCCTCCACACCAACAATGGCCAGTCCAGCTGCACGGGCACCCGCCCTGCCTCAGCTCGTGGCAGTGTGCCAGCTGTTCATTCAGCGCTCTAAAACTGTTTTGCGGTCTCCCACCACCATCTTGTGTCGGTGGGTGGCGACTCAGCAGTGGCTCTTAACACCAGTGGGGGCCTCCTGGGCGGGGGTGGGCCCTCTCTGCAGTGTTGCTTTGGGCACCCCTAATGAAGGGTGCAGTGGCAGCCCCCAAGGCTAAGGATTAATGGACCTGCAGGTCTCCGCTATCGGAAGTCCAGGGAGACCAGTCCGATTCCAGGTCATGCCCCCGTAATCTATTATTTGAATGTCTGTTTTGTATTCTTTTATGTTGCCTTCAATTTTTTTTTAGTGTTAGCACTGTCAAGTAATTATTGCTACTCTATGGATCCCATCATCTAAGAAGTAATCTGGCTGCACTCGAGAACTCGAAGGGGAGACGCAGTAGGTTCTTAGTAACCCTCACTCACCCTATTGGTGTTCTGCTTCCTCATTTGGTCACACCCTGGTCCCCATAAATCAGGATGGACTCAACATTTTATAGGGAGCTTTTATGATATTATTTCTGACAGTCTACTGATGAAATGTAAATACCTGAAGTGCACCCCAGTGTTCCTTTAATATTGGGTGCCTTCGGTATGGTAAGTGGTGGTTTGAGTGGATGCAGTATCCCTACACCCTAAAGTACGTTGTCGACATGTTTTAGCTCTTGTGGTTAGGCCACGACGGGTCTGGGGCTTTTGTCAGAACCTATGTAATTACCCCTCTAATGTGTAATTCCTATCACCGTTTTCCTGGTCCTATAGCCTTGGGTCTCTGTCTGGCAATATAAAACACATAACATGTAAAACAGGTCTATTTGCTTGTGATGAGCATATATTAATACCTGAAAGGAAACATTAATTATTATATCGAGGTAGTACGTTAAATATTGGTTGGCATATACATATAGGTATCTGTTTTGTTAGACTAGACTGAGATAGAAAACATATACAGTTAGTGTTGTACGAGATTGAATGTAGCATATAATACACCGCCGTTTTAAAACCGAAAATGATAAAGCCACACGCTGTTCTAAAAAACATAATTTCAGAAAAGAATCAAGTCAACAAAACAAAGAAATATGCTTTGAGAAACCCCAATTTCCTAACAAAAACAAGCTGAAAAACAATAAAAAGTGTTAAAAATCTAAACATTTAGAAGGAATGTGCCCGACATGCATTTATCCTCTTTAGAAACACAGCTGTTACACAACAACCTTCAAGTAACTCGGTCACTCAAATAATAGCAGTTGGAAAGGAATAAAGGTGTGGTATCTACAAAATCTGATGATTTCTTACGGTTTCTGCAATGAGGATTTGACACCAAGCTCTGAAAACTAAACATTGGAAACACTAGAACAAACACACTTTTAATTAAAACATGGACACAACCCGAAACCTCATTATTTCTCTGGTATCCTTCCATAACTACTCTAGTCAGAATTCTTTGGGAACCCTTCATGGTGGTAAGATATTTTAGAACGTTTTGAATATCTACAAAAATAGGTTATTCTAGGACGTTATCATGGGAAATTAAAATAATTATACATGTTTAAAGCTGACACTGTAAATCATGTTTGTGCAGGAAACCGTATTCAGTGCACTATTTTGACGTGCTTCTTAAGGGATCCGTTGTACAACTATGAATGTCCAATAGCACGAAATGTCATCGTGATCTAATACCATAATTTTATTAACCATTGCGGCGGTAGCGAGTTTAGCCACCTGCTTTACAAACCTTTGACACATTTATTTATTTATTCAGAGTTTTATATAGCGCGAACAAGATCTTTACAGATATCAGAGCGCTTCACAGAGACAGGGGTAGGGGCAACAGGAGTGTGACTAAACAGACTATTGGGTACAGAATAATAGTCAGTAGCATAGTAGGACAGCAGTCATGTACAGATAAAATACCAATAAACAATCAGGTAACCAGTAGTATAAGACGGCGCAAAGTCTTTGATCCAGCTACAATAGAGTTCAGGTGAACTTTGGCTATAGGGATGGCTTATACCATGTTCTTAGAATTACAGAGAACAAGGGGTAGGGGCATCAAGAGGGTGATTCAACAAACTAATGTGTACCATATAGTGGTCAGTAGTAAGTGAGTATCATAATAGGATCGCAATCAAGTAAGAATATAATGCCAGTAGACAATCAGGTAACCAATGATAAAAAGCGGTGCAACGTCTCTGATCCAACAACAGTAAAGTTCAGGTGAACTTGGCCATAAGGATGGTTTTCACCTCTTTCTTGAAGAATGCAGTGGAGGAGATAAGCCTGGTTTCAGGAGGGAGTGCATTCCAGATCCTGGGTGCCATTCCTGAGAAGGAGCGTTTGTATGTTTTTTCCTTCCGGAATCTACGAGGTTTCAGGAGTAGACTTTTTGTACTTCTGTTGGATCTCGAACCTCCTGATATAGACAACTTTTGAGTGAGGTAGTTGGGTGCCTTGTGGTGTACGGCCGAGTGTGTCATAACGGCAATTTTCAGCTGTATTCTGGCTTCAAAAGGCAGCCATTTCAGGGATTTTAAGTCTGGGGATATATGCGAGTGTTTTCTAGAGCCAGTAATGAGTCTCGCGGCAGCGTTCAGGGAGGCTCTTAGGGGTGCGGTTGTTGATAGAGGGAGTCCGCTGAGGGCCACAATTCCATAGTCTATGCGGGGGATGACTAGGACTTGTACAGCAGTTTGGAAGTCCTTGGCTGTGAAGAAGGGTTTAAGTTTCCTCAATGTGTTGATTTGGAGATTAGCTCCTTTCGTTGCTTTGCTAACGTGCTGTTGCATGTTGAGCTTGGCGTCAAGTGTGATGCCTAAGGATTTCGCAGAATCCACGATGGTGGGTTGGACATTGAGTGCTGTTAGGTGATTGAGCCAGATTTGGGTGGTGGTAATTTTCGCAGGAGGTGAGATCAGAAGGAACTCAGTTTTCAGAGCATTTAGTTTGAGGTGATTATTGGCCAACCACGATTGGGTGTTTCTAAGTGTGGAGTTCAGAAGTTTGATATCTTCCGGGGATTGTAGCTTTAGGTAAAGTTGAGTGTCATCGGCGTACATATGGAATTGTACATTGGATGCTTGGAGCAAGGTGGCGAGAGGTTCCATGAAGAGGTTGAACAGTGTGGGGGAAAGAGAAGATCCTTGTGGGACGCCTAGATCTACTGACACAGGTGAGGACAGCACATTGTTGATCTTGAACTTCTGAGACCGGTTATGTAGGAAGGAAGTAAACCATTTGAGAACCGACCCGGATAAACCCATTCTAGTGTTTAGCAGCTCCAGTAGGTTCTCGTGTTTGACCGTGTCAAATGCTGAGGAGAGATCAAGAAGGATGAGGAGGCAGGAATCATTGCGATCAAGGATTTGGAGTGCGTCATCAATTATGTGCGTCATAGCCGTTTCCGTGCTATGTTTCGCTCGGAAGCCTGATTGATGAGGGTTGAGGAGGTCAAACTGGTCAATGTGTTTTGTTAGTTGGAGTTGTACACATTTTTCCAGCAGTTTGGCCAGGGTGGGGATATTGGTGATAGGGCGGTAATTGTTTAGGTCAGACGGGTCAGCTGTAGGTTTCTTGAGTATAGGCGTGACTTGCCCCACCTTGAGGGAGTCTGGGATGAGACCTTGTTGAATGGAGCTGTTGATGATTTTGGTCCAAAGTGGTAGGAGCAGGGGGGATGAAGTCTTTTACAGCATTAGCAGGTAGGGGGTCAATGAGGTGATTAGAGGGCTTCAAGGTGCCGAGCAATTTGTGTATTGCTTCTTCAGAGTAGGTGTCGAAGGACGTCCATGATGCGTTATTTTTAGGTTGAGTGTTAGACATTCTGATGTGGCTGGGGTATCGGCTTGCATCATTGATGAGGTCACTTCTTATGTTGTCGGTCTTTAGCTTAAAGAAAGCCGAAAAGTCTTCACAGTGTGGGGTATCGCTTGTTGTGCTGTTTGATTGTAAGGGTTGTGTCTTGGTTTGAGTTTTGATTAGTTCGAACACATACTCCTTTTTCACACTCATGCATTTCAGTCCTTGTTCACCCAGAAGCCTATTTTAGAAAGTTAAAGAAAACATGAAATACAGTGCATACCTCCCTCCTACAGAGCATGATCTCGCATGATATTTATAGTACATGGATGCTTTTGGTTCTGCACTACATCTGTCATAGCCCCGGCGGGCTCAGTGCCTTGCTTTGGCTACAGATAGACCTAATCTGTCTTGAGTTGCTTGTGCTCACTTCACTGAGGAGCTAGCATAGCAGTTAGAGAGGACTGTTCTTGTTGGAGCAGGATAGCCGTGATTTGAATATGGCTAGGTCTAATCTTAGGTGGCTTGATGGGCAAAAAAACGATGGGGCGAATGCTACCCTAATCAGTTGCCAGTGGTCAGACTAGTTGCAAGCATTGTGTGTTTGATGTGATGACTTATAGAGCTGTTCCATTCGTGTTTGCAGAGTTTCTCTTAAGCAGCACATTGAACTTGAGCATAAAAACGGAGAAATGCAAACACATCAGACTTGGCACTGACAATGGCAATTTTCTGTTCTTTCTTTGGGAACATAGTGTTTAAACATAAGAAATCAAGTGATTATTTACTCAAAAAAGATTTCCGAAGAGGCCTGTTAGAAAAGAGTAGGAAAGATTAAACCATATTAAGGCCAGGTCAAAAAAAGTCCAGGCTATATATAGCACGTTCTAGTTATTGGTAATCTTTTTTTTTTTCAGAATTGAGGAAAAACATTTAGTTAATGTGTATAAAAACGTGTTTGTTGAATATGTTTGATATCCATTCATAAACAATTAACGACTTTTAGCTAATATCCTGTTGTCTTACTGCTCTACAACCACTCTGTTCTTGCTTGGATAGCTCTCCATTGAGGGGATGTGTAAATAGTCTTGTGATATGTATACTCAGCATCTCTAAAATAAAAAGATAAGCAGCAGCAGTAGTTTATTGGTATTGTGATCGTTTGATTAAAGTGAACTGTTATTTTGCTGAATTCAGACTCATTAATTGTTAAAAGGAGGAACCCCACGTGATAAAAAGTAAGTTGTAGTTTATTCCATATTACAGGAGTAGCTCGCTACAGCTTCCTTCTCCATGCTATGCCACCAATCTCCTCCCTTGCATTCCAGGACACTCACAGCAAATATTTTACAATACTAGACTATATCGGCGACTGCATAATTACAGCCAGAGTCTCTCAGTGGCCTTGAGGTATACAACACTACCCAGTCAATCCCCTTGCCTCTCTGAATCAGTGCTGCCCAGAACTCTTCATTGCTAACAACAACTAGTACACCTACATTGTTAACAGCAAGCAGCACATATTGCTTACCAGTCAGATAGGACAACTTCAAATTGAGCTTGTACCATCGAACTTTTCAATCTCTCAAATTCCCATCTTTGATCTGGAGCCCATTCATGTTAATTTAAAAAAAAAATATTTTTTTTAGCAAATGTTGAAACGAAACTTTATAGCATAATTTGGAACAAACTTTGCATAAAATTCATTTAATCCAAGAAAAAACAACAATTGACCTTTGGTTACAGGTGCTGAAGCTTCCAATATTGCCTGTATATAAATCTATTTAGGTGTTATGTCTTCATTTGAAAATTTATGTCCTAGTTACTCCACATTTTCACACCTGAATTACATTTAGAGACCCTCCGAGTTAAATCTTTACTCCCTAACATACTCAACACCACTTGCACATTCTTATTGTTCAAATTATGCTCATCTTTGTGAAAAGCCACTGCACCAGTAACTCATTAAAGTGTATCTTTCATAAGATGTTGAAACAGGGACTCTGCTCTTGCCAAGTCGAAAGGCATCCTAAAAAACTGAAACATTCTTTCAGTTGTAAGAATGCAGTCAAATGTGTAACTCAATCTGAGGATATGCACTTGCGAGATCCACCTTAAAAAACACAGTAGTTCCCACAAGTGTTGATGCAATCTCATGAAGATATGGTATGGGTTGTCTGTCTTCCCAGGTCCCATCATTGAAACCACATGAAACAAAGAACAAACACACTTCTTCTGTACCCTTTGAGCCGGGCTGATGTCATGCTACGAAATCCCTAGAGTGCAACCGGTCTTCATGCAACTTTACTGAAACCTGGTGCCTCTGCCATGTTGCACTTACCAGCGGCAGCCACGTTATATTTTGTTTCTGATTGGGGTGGCTTGTTTCCCACTCAAAACGAGGACGCCTCGTTCATGAATTTATTGAATGCCATTGGGCTTTACACCTTACTCGAGATAGAGCGCGACTTCCCACTTGGGTCAGCAACGGAAGAGAGCCTCATTTATGATGCTGGTACAGAGGGAAGCTGATGCACTTTAGCTACCTTTATCCTTAATTAAAACAAATGTTCTAACGAAAATTTTACAGCCTGGGCCAGCTATTTCTGAGACTTTGCCAACCTTTTATGAATGTATTCACTAATACTTTGATGTCCATTTAGTCAAAGTCTTGTTCTTACTCGGTTGTGACTGTGCAGTTGGGCAGACATAACAGACCAGTGCCTGGTAAACTGGATTTTCTCACCACGTACCCCTATAATTCCCCAAACCCTCCTCACAAGAGAGCCTTATCATGCCTGCCTCTACCAGTAAGGCAAATTCAAATTCATTTCCAACCACTTCTTTGGACCGATAAACCAAGCAAGTTGAGGCTTTTGCAAACACGTTTTCTTCAGCTCCTCCAGCATTGCGGTCTGTCAGTGCTGTGTTTTTTAACAGGGCATCAGACACGCACATACCCTGCGGGACATGGCCAGGGAAATCTTGCCAGCAGTCGTGGAAGATCTCAGACCCTCTTTAGTCTAGGCAATTCATGATGTACAGGACACTTCAAAATGTTATTCATGCAAGCCTAGTTACTATGGATTTCCAGGGGATGGCATTAGGTTCTAGTGTTATCACTTCGACATGTGTGGACGCGTACCACCGGTTTCTCTGGTCATCTACAGGCCTCCCTCATGGATATGCTCTTTCATAGGTCTTGCCTCTTAAGCAAAAGGCAGACTCTGCATTGGAGTGCTTTAAGGTCAGTAGAGCTACTCCACACTATTTGGTTTGGTTGTTTCCTGTCAAATATGTTCTGCATTAGTTCAGGTAGGTTTGAAGCTATTCCAGAGGGCTGGCATTTCAAGAGACAACATTTTCATTATGTGCAGCAGGCACCCCAGTGCGTTCAAGGCTACGGGCTTTGGTCTACGAGGCAGCATGCGGATAAACAAAGACATCAATATTCCAGTTCCTCTTTCTCTGCTACAACAACCACCAAACCACTTTAATATGCTCTTAGTGGCACAAGACCAAACAGTGGAGGGGCAGGATTTGACATGGAGCAAGAGATCAATGTGAGAGTGTTTTGTGCATGGTGAATGCCACATCCTCCAGTTGTCTCAAAGTCCCAGTGAAGTCATCTAAGAAATCAGCAGTTTAGCGTTGTCCAATCTGCCAGATATGGGACCTGCCGTATAGTCCCTGCTTGATTGGGAGAGGCATTAAAGTCTTCCGCAGTAATTATTACACCATGAGGTAGACCCAGCACAACAGTTCTGGAGGCCTGCAGGGCGAGTTTGGGTGACTGAGGCGGGATATAGAAGCTCAAGAAGTTGTATTGAGTCCCCTCAAGGAGACCCTCCACTCTGATATATCTGTCCTGAGGATTGGATGTAACCACTGTGACCACAAGGGAAAGTCCCTATGAAGGAGTTTTAACACTGCTTGGGAACCCCTGGTTAAGCCCTCATGAAACGCCTTACTGCAGGCATATCGGTAAAGGAAGAGCTACTTTGAACCTGTAAATCGATCTCTTGCAGCATGAGACCCGCTGTCATGGTTTTTTTGGCATATCAGAGTACAGCCATTCTTTAGATACGGTTAAGCATCCCATTAACATTTTTGGATAGAATGATTAATTCAGTCGTGGGGGTTGAGGGTGTAATGATATGTAGTAGCTGGGAGCTATGGCCAACCAAAGTGGAGGTGTCAAGGAACTTCCAAGTCTATGTAGCAGTGGAAGAAACACCTATATGTAAGAATGGCTTGAGATGTCACACATAAGCCAACACAGTAGACAACATATTAAAACAAAACATAACTTTTCCTAACCCTTATCCCAACGGGAAACATCGTTCACATCGCATGCCATTACAAGGCGGTCGTTACAATGACCGCGTTGTTACATCGCAAACCATTACAATGCAAGTTGTTACAACAACTTGCTGTAGAGGGAAGAAGGTGTTGGAGTTAAAATCCAACACCTTCCCTACTGTTGCACTGACTGGAGTTGGAATAGTAAATTATACTATTAAAAAATCCGGTGCGCCCCCTACAGCAAGTCGTTGTAACGACTTTTGTTGTAATGGTATGCGATGTAACAATGTGGTCGTTGTAATGGCATGTGATGTATCGCATGCATTGTAACGTGGCCTATTCATCCCAATTCCCGCTACACTTCCACCCCAGAAACATCTGTCACCATACAAAACCCCATGAAACAAAGCAACATAATAACATGACCGGGCACTAGTGATGGAGCTCCTTATATGTATGATTAAGCTAATGCAACATTATAGAATTTAGCATGTCGAATCAAAGGGAACATATGAAATTAGCACTTTCAGACCTCTCGGGGAGCCTTACAACGGCAACTCAAATGTCCATGCTAAAGCTCTGCGTCTAGGTCTCTGAAATCAGCCACAGTCGAGTCTCCCTGGATTGTAGGGGAGTGGGTCTGTGGGGTTGGCCACCAGTCATGTCACAAGAGACTCCGGTCTGTTACAGATGAGTCTGGGTTTACCCTGGGCTGGCCAAGGCCTCTGCGGGATCTCATTCCCCTCTGTAGTTTAGGTCTAGAAAAGCCCAGATTTGGCCAGGTCTACTGGTCAGACGGATACTGGCTAGGCGTGGGAGCTGTTTCTCAGGTCAATTTTTCAGCTGCCCTCTCCTAAGCCGCCTCGAGGATCTTTAAAAATTGTGCTCATGCGCCATGAACCACTTTCAGTTTAGCCAGAAAATTCAGCAAATATTGTAGGTTGATGTCCTGCAATTTGTTTAACAGGATCAAAGGCTTTCTTTCTTTGTTGGTCCAGCTTATTATAGACCAGTAAAATCCTGAGGCATGTGGATTGAAATGGTAGCTTGCCGGTCTTTTCTTATTGTGTCATGATCTCTGAAATTAAGGATTCAAGCAATCGGAGGACGTGGGTAAGTCTTTTGCGGCCACAAAAGTGAACTTTTTGGGATCCAAGATATGAGCCAATGTTCTATAAATTTCCCTGGTTCATTAGATTTGGCCCCCTTCACGTATCTGAAGTTTTAATGGGTCCGCATACATTTAATCTGATTGATGCCAGTTCTCAGGGGAAACTGCTTGAGATCTGCAGTGGTGGTTGCTTAACCGCAATTGGTCCAGCGGCAGACACATATCCCTTCCCCATCCAGAGGTGACAGTGGGTAACGGATGCATCCTTACTGGGCTGGAGAGATCATTTAGGGAAGGTGAAGTTTAGGAGATTCTGGTCTCCAGTGGAGAATCAGCTCCACATCAAACTGCTGGAGTTGTGGCCAGTTTGTCTGGAGGCTTTCCTGACATCCATCAAGGGGAGGCTGTGCAATGTCTCATGAACAACATCCCGAACAACACCACTGCCTTGTAGTATTGCAACAAGCAGCAAGGCATAGAATCCTGAATCTGCGTCTGTGGTTGGAGCGCGAGGGCAATTTCCTGATCACAAACTGCTTGGTAGGGTCCCTGAATGCCAGAGAAGATGAAATAAGCAGACTGAATCTGGCATATCACAAAGGGCGTTTACACTCCAATGTGGTGCAAGGTGTCTTTTTGGAGTGGGGAGTACCCTGGCTTGATCTTTCGCCAGCCAAGAACATAGTGTTGTAAGTTTTGTACGTTGGGGTTTCCGCAACAACACTTGCTCATTCGGGGATGTGTTGCCATGGAATGGAACATAGGACTGCTGCAAGCGTTTCTGTCCATGCCTCACCTGCTCAGAGTTCTAAAAAAGATCAACAGCGATAGAGCTCAAGCCATCCTGGTGGCTCCGGATTGGGCCAGGAGACTATGGTACCCAGACTTTCTGATCCATGAGCATCCTTCCCCTTTCAGGCTACAACTTTGCAAGGACCTTTCGTTTCAGCGAAGGGCAGGGGGCCTCCTCCCAAATCTGTGCAGTCTACACTTAAATTGATTGGCAGCTAAGTGCATTTGACAAGCAGTTTGAGTGGTGGATGTTATCCTTGCCACAAAGCACCCTTCACAAAATATATTTATGCCATGTGCTGGGACAGATCTGGGGCCTTGTGTGGTTTGTGCAAGACTGACTCCTTACAAGCAAAGCTGTTGGACAGCTCTAATTTTTTTTTAAATCTTTGGCCCTTGCAAGGTCTTGCGGTGGGCACTATTAAAGGTTGTTGGCCCTTTCGGTCTTTCTTCTTTTGCTGGATCAACCGTTCTTGTTGAAATCTTATGTTATGTGATTTCTTAAAGGTTTGACAAACACTTTCCCTCAAAGACCGTTTGTGGTGCCACAGTGGAACTTTAACGTGGTTGTGATGTTTCTTGTGTTATACTCCCCATAGCCAATGCATGGGTACTCGTTGTGTTCTCCAGACTTTAAAGAGTGTCTTCCTCACTACAATCACGTCATTTAGTCACTTAAGTGAACTTCAGGCACTTTCGATGCTCCACCACCTTTTCCTCTGAAAAGATGGGGCTAGGGACTCCAGTGGCATTCTTGTCAAAAGCTGTGACTTCCTTCCACATTTCACCCCTTGAAGGAGGAGCAGAAGCTCCATTGGCTTGAGCCCAAAAGGGGTTTAAGCTTTTATATTGATTGTAACAAGGACCTTGCAGTGAATGATCAACTTTTGGTGGGTTCTCCGGTGTGAAGAAAAGGATGTCTATACAGAACAGGACCCAGATGAGGTGGCTAGTCCTCTGCATTGACATCTGTAAATGGCCAAGAAGCAGGCTGCAGAAAGTTTAAGAGCGCATTTCACTAGGGCTAAGGCTGCTACCACTGCATTAGCACACGGAGTGCCTGTCTGTGACGTCTGTCAGGCTGCGAAGTGGGCTTCAGTGCACTCATTTATGCAGTACTACTGCCGTAACAGCCAGGTCGGGTGGGATGGACGTTTCACAGTTTGGTCTTTCAAGACTTTTTGGTCGTAGTCCACTCTATAGATACTCCACCTTGGAGTGTTGCTACTTTTGTATATATTCAAAAGTAAGGACGCTATTGTTAAAGGTATCCATAAGATCATCAAGTTACTTATCTTTTGTGATCCTCTTTCTGATGGATACGCACCCACAGATTCCTCACCGGCCTTTCTTCTCCCTGTCCTGTGGAGTGTCCACATTTTAGTATCAAAAAAGGTCCCAAGGTAGCATGTAGGATACTGGTTCCAACAAGCGTTCACGCTCCATGGCTGAGGGTGCAGAAAGGAAAACGTATAAGAAACTGAAATCCGAGCATAGGAGTAGTTCGTTATGGAGTTAAGTACGGAGCCGCACTATGCCACCTTGCACTGGACGAGAGCACTGCTGTATGAAGTTTCCAGATCCATCCTGGCACTTGATTATTCTAAGGTGACCAATCTCTGGTTAGATAAGGTATTGACAAGAAAGAGCATTACCGTAGGTAAGTAATTTGCTCTTCAGAAATCCGAAGTGGGCTAGGGAAAGGCTAAATATATCTTGAATTATGCTGATGTGATTGCAAAGCACATCCTTGAACTGGGAATTCTGGAGTACTTCGGTTTCCTGCTTTGTGTGTACTGCTGTAAAAGATGCTTTGCGAAAGGGTCTGTATCCATTATAGAGCATTAGACTTGGTGTACCAGTTTCCTTCCACTCTCCAGAAATGGAGACCTAAGAGAATGTTTTTCCATCCCCCTGGAGGCATCCCCAAACCCTGAAGACTGCTTAACTGCTGCCTTTACATCAGTCAACCATTTGTAAGGTCACTACCCTATTCGGCTCATCTTGCATTTCTTTTACGCTTTGATTCTCACTTGCTAAAATCTCACCTGCAGACTTTCTTCATCTGTTTCTTCTTGCTGGCCTCCTCATATTTTCCATCTTTGAGTCCCCTCCCCAAAACCCCTAGTAGCTCCTTGTCTGCCACCAATCATTGGGGTGTAGGTGGGCTGTGTTACTGACACGGGCAACCTTTCCTCCAACTCTCTGCCACTGTTGGCTTCCCAAATCCTGCTGTGTCACTCAGATCTCTGGACAGTCTTCTGCACTCGAGGCCTCAACTTTACACCAGGCCCTAAAAAGGCCTGCTATTTCCTTAGAGGTAGCCTAGGGGCAGTGAATAAAGAATTGTCTTTTCATAGCACAGGATTTATTTGTTTGGTGTACCGGACAAATAGGTGCATTGACAAAATGTGTCCTTTTTTCACCACCACAGAATGTTGTCTTTTTTTTTAATAATCTTTATTCAATTTTTGTTCAAAGCAACATGCAGCTGTATATACGGTATATTAAAATACATGTTATAGTGCATCTCAATTTGCATATTTTGTGCCCACTAGGTGGGGGGCAAATCATTATCTTCAATGTTACAGATAGTTAACAACGACGTTGATTTACTTCAGAGTTTGTCAACCAATATTACTGTACAAAGTTGTAACAAAACATAATATAGGAAACATAATCCCACCTAACTATTGTGCCTGTCCTACGGTTACTATAAATATGGTGCTGCTAAATACGCTGCTTATGTATAATGCGACCTGCGGGGTCCTGCTATGATGTTTACTGCAGTGATAATGGGATAAGGGAGGAGTTGTGCAGTGCAGATGCCGTTCTATGTATAGGTGCGGGTGGATCGGGCCTAAGGTGTGTGCCTGCTGTGTCCACTTGCCACACACGTGTGTATGTAGCATAGCACTCCCCTTGTGTATTTGCCCTCCGTAAGTACGCAAAATATTTTAGTCGTGTCCTCTGGTTGCGGCATTGGTACCACTGACCGGTTACTCGTTGGCGTGTGTATCGTGAAGGCTAGATGATTCTATCATGGTTATGTAGTGTTGCCAGTCTACGGGTTGTGTCCTAGCTGTTGGACGTGGGGTCTGGGATGCCAGTGTCTCGTGTTCGGCCACCAGGGTTCGCCGGAGGGCAATCAACCAGTGTATTGTGGAAGGGACCGTCGGGGATTTCCAAGCCATAGCCGTGGTGCATTTGGCGAGAAGCAGCGCCAAGTCCCGGAATTTGTTGAGGTTCTTGCGACGTGCATCACGTTTTGTAATGCCTAGCAAGTAGTGCGTGCCCTGAGTTGGGAATTTGGTTCCTGTTGCTGCTGTCAGTATATCAGATACTTTCCCCAAGTATGTCGTGTGTTAGAGCACGTCCAGACCATATGCAAGTCGGCATCCGAGTTATGGCATCTGGGGCATATATCGGTGAAAGTCGGTACATTCGCGCCAGCCTGTGCGGGGTTAAGTATGTGTGGTGTAAATAGTTGAATTGACTGAATTTTAGTCTGGCATTCATTGAGATGGCCTTGGGGTTCCACACACATTGCTTCCACTGCTTGTCTGTTATTCCAGTGGATAGTGCCATTGTCCAGTATTCGCGTTGCAGGATTAATGAGGGGGCTGTGTCTGCTCTAAGGGAGTTATGGATGGCCGTGATTGCTTTCCTGCCTGTCCCATGTGTCAGTAGTGTCTGCAGGGTTTCGGAAGTTGGCGGTACAGTGCTTAAGGCCCCCCAAATTCGTGTTGCCTGTTGCGTTCATGTTGCATAGAGAAGGAACGTTCCATGTGACAGACCATAGTCGTCCATCAGAGTGTCGAAAACGCTTAGGGTGGGTCAGTAAATAGGTCAGCCCATGTTGACAGGCTGGCTGCCTGCCATTCGGGCAATTCTGGGCGCTTTATGGGGGCATATGTCCCTGATAATGTCTCGACGGGGAGATCCTGGGCGTATGGTGGAGGACGGCGTTTGGCTATTACGGGCTGCCCGCAGCAGAGTGCAGCCCTCTCTCCTCTGGAGTGTAGTTTTAGAGCCTGATAACCACTCGAGCAGGTCTGGCTGCAATAACACCATTACCCAGGTCTCTAGTTCAGCTAAGTTATTTTTTGCAAGCCAGCGCATGGGCCCCTGGAGCTGGGCGGCTGCGTAATATAGCCTGAAGTTGGCGCTCTTAGCCATCCTCAGAGATGGGTAGATGAAGTTTCGAGAGCGCTACCCTCGCTCTGGCGTTGCCCCCTACCAAAGATACTAACAATGACCTTATATCTCCGAATAGTTTCTGAGGCAGTCTATAGTGGAGGACGTTAAAAAAGTATAGGAGCCTAGGGAGGAGAAACATCTTGGAAATGGCTATCCTGCCCATGGGGGAGAGCGGTAGAGTGGTCCGGAACGGAAGTGCAGCTCTGGCACTTGTAATTGTCTTACCCAGGTTACCGTCTATTAAGTCAGATGAACAGTGGTAGACCTGGACCCCAAGATATTTGAATGAGTCATACGCTCTGATGAGTGGGGCGTGATGTTGCCGATGCCTTTGTTCGACTCGAATGGGTGACATTGGGAATAAGACGGACTTATCCCAGTCAATGTTCAAGCCTGATAGCCGTACATGGGTGTCTAGTAGTGCAATTAGACCCCGGAGCGCCTCAGCCTGGTTACGTGGGAAAATCAGTGAATCATCCGCATAAAGGGACACTATATGCCACAAATGTTTGAGTCTCTTAGGGTGGATCAGGATCGGTGGTTGGAATGGGCAATAGTGCCTCCCAGGCAGTTCTCTGCATAAAATCCCATCCCTTCCTCGCAATCTGAATTTTTCTTTGAATTTGGCAGGTCTGTGATGCGTTGTTTATAAAATACTCTGAGCATCCCATTTAAGATTAGTTGAAGTCTTGGTCAACAAGCGTCCGGTCAGGAACTTTCCAATGAATGTTATGGTTTTGTAACTGTATTCTTGTTTCTTTTCTTTTAGAGTGATGTCTGCAACTGCACGTTATGAAAGATACAGCGGTAATCAAGTTCTATTTTGGTGAGTGCTTTGAAAGTAATTCGCTGCTTTTTTTCTGCTTCCTCAGTTTTGTTTGCTCCATGTGAGCTTAAAACATGTCAATCAAGTTTGTCACCATACCCAAACGTCATGATATTCCTTTTGATAACTTTTAATAGCTGAATGGGAAATATTGACCTTTTATGAGACTAACTAGGCATAATTTACAATCTGCAAAATTATTTTTATTTACACATGAAAAACACTTAAAATTATCAACAAACAGTTTTTAGCTTGCATGGCTTATCTTGAAATTATCAATGACAGGACATTTGTAATGCTGAATTATAAATGGTGCTCCGTTTTCTGTGTTGCGATTTTCTGTAAATCTGCACAATTGATCACTCTAAAGGGTGCCACCTTCCACCGGTCATAATCACTTGGTCCCATCCAGGAAATAAAGGCCTCCCTCATTCACCTCTCATTTTTGAGCCCACCTTGTTTTGGCAATCTTTCCACCCCACTGTTGGTAGTGTCCACCTCTGTCTTGCCAGTCTTTTGCTCCTTGCCTATTTCTGTTGACAGCCCAGATCCTGTGCTGTTAGTCTTGCTTCACTCAATTGGTTTTGCCTTCCCCATTTGCTGTTGGTCTCATCCACCCTCTTTGAGGTGTAAATTGTGTCATACCGATGCGGAGTATCTCGTATCTCCTGTGTTGGGTGTGTGGCCGCTTGTGCGCAGGGGGGCTTGCCCAAATGCTAGTGTTCACACCCAGTGGTGGTTGTCTAGCTCACATGCTCTGGGTTTCAGCCACATGCTATCATCTCCCCTATGCCATCTGTTTCCTGACTCAATCCTCTCCCATGCTGGTGGTCTCATCTACCCCCGTACAGTTGCCTTTACCCATCTCCATTTGTTGAAGGTTGCACTCTCTCCCTTTGCTGACCATCACACCTCCCCTCTTTGCTGTTGGTCACACTTACCTGTTTGCCTCAGTCTAGACTCCTCTTTTACTGTTGACCATTCCCCATCTATTTGGTGTCTGCCTTGCTCCCTCACACCATCTCTTTCCTGTGTGCTTCCTCTCCCTTTCCACTCTGCTAGCTCGAATACAGTGCCTTTTGCTCACAGACAGGCCTCTTCCTTTGCTCCTAGACTGGCCTCTTCCTTTTTTGCTCCAAGTCTGGCCTCTTCCTTTTTTGCTCCAGGTCTGGCCTCTTCCTTTTTTGCTCCAGGTCTGGCCTCTTCCTTTTTTGCTCCAAGTCTGGCCTCTTCCTTTTTTGCTCCAAGTCTGGCCTCTTCCTTTTTTTGCTCCAAGTCTGGCCTCTTCTTTTTTTGCTCCAAGTCTGGCCTCTTCCTTTTTTTGCTCCAAGTCTGGCCTCTTCCTTTTTTTGCTCCAAGTCTGGCCTCTTCCTTTTTTTGCTCCAAGTCTGGCCTCTTCCTTTTTTTGCTCCAAGTCTGGCCTCTTCCTTTTTTTGCTCCAAGTCTGGCCTCTTCCTTTTTTGCTCCAAGTCTGGCCTCTTCCTTTTTTTGCTCCAAGACTGGCCTCTTCCTTTTTTGCTCCCAATGTAGCCTCTCTTCCTTTGTTCCTGGCCTGTTCTCCTTCCTTTGCTCGATCTGGCCCCTCTCCTTGGTCTCAGTCTGGCCCCTTTCTCATTGCTTCCTATCTCACCTGTCTCCCTTCGCTCTCTGTCTGTTCCCTCTCGCTTTGCTCTTGTTCCCACTCTTCCTGGAGTTTCCGGATTGAGTTCCCTGGTCCAGTTAATTTTCACGTCTTCTCTCCCTGGAGCCTATTGCAACCCTCCTCTCCCGTACCATTCTCTATGCTTTTGACTCTGAGCCACCTTGTGTTGGCTGTCTCACCTCCATGCTGTTTGTTTTACTCCTCCTCCTCTGGTGCATTTGGTATCTCACATCCTACTCTATACTTTATTTGGAACCCCGTACCTGTATTCTCAAATCTTCCCTGTGCTTGTGATCTCAAGCTCCCTATGTACTGGCAGAATCCACTTCCATACTGGCCCTCTAGCTCCATCCTGTGCCATGAGTGTTATTCTGACCCTTTGCTGAGGGTCTTGTCAATCCCCCCCTTCCACGCTGGTCATCTCACCTCCCCTCTACTTGCAGTCTTGTCCTATGGTGGTCACTCTTTCCCCCAAAATAGTCTCTTGAGTATTCTCTGTAACCCCACTGTACCTTTCTCTTACCTTCATCCTTGAGCGGCCGCTGGGCCTACGCTGGTGCGGCTTCCCTGGTCTTCTCGGGACGGCCTCCGTGGTCTTCTCGGGAGTGGCCTCTGTGGTCTTCTCGGGAGTGGCCTTCCTCGGGGGTGGCCTCCCTCGGCTCCTCGGGAGCGGCCTCCCTCGGCTCCTCGGGAGCGGCCTCCCTCGGCTCCTCGGGAGCGGCCTCCCTCGGCTCCTCGGGGGCGGCCTCCCTGGGCTCCTCGGAGGCGGCCTCCCTGGGCTCCTCGGAGGCGGCCTCCCTGGGCTCCTCGGAGGCGGCCTCCCTGGGCTCCTCGGAGGCGGCCTCCCTGGGCTCCTCGGAGGCGGCCTCCCTGGGCTCCTCGGAGGCGGCCTCCCTGGGCTCCTCGAAGGCGGCCTCCCTGGGCTCCTCGGAGGCGGCCTCCCTGGGCTCCTCGGAGGCGGCCTCCCTGGACTCCTCGGAGGCGGCCTCCCTGGGCTCCTCGGAGGCGGCCTCCCTTGGCTCCTCGGAGGCGGCCTCCCTTGGCTCCTCGGAGGCGGCCTCCCCGGGCTCCTCGGAGGCGGCCTCCCCGGGCTCCTCGGAGGCGGCCTCCCCGGGCTCCTCGGAGGCGGCCTCCCCGGGCTCCTCGGAGGCGGCCTCCCCGGGCTCCTCGGAGGCGGCCTCCCCGGGCTCCTCGGAGGCGGCCTCCCCGGGCTCCTCGGGGGCGGCCTCCCCGGGCTCCTCGGGGGCGGCCTCCCCGGGCTCCTCGGGGGCGGCCTCCCCGGGCTCCTCGGGGGCGGCCTCCCCGGAGGCGGCCCCCCCCGGGCTCCTCGGAGGCGGTCCCCCCGGGCTCCTCGGAGGCGCCCCCTCCCAGGCTCCTCGGAGGTGGCCCCCACGGGCTCCTCGGAGACGCCCCCCCCCCCGGGCTCCTAGGAGACGGGCTCCTCGGAGGCGCCCCCCCCCCCCCCCCCCCGGGCTACTCCTATATTTAGGGTGCGTTGTCCCACTCTGTGCCACAGCGGGCCCTTAAGTATAATTGGCTGTCCCCAGCGCAGCCACAGAATCTTGACTCCCCTCAACGCAGCACATTGATGCAAGGCGGATAAGCGGTTTGAAGCTACCGGTCCGACTTGTACTGTTCATTCGCCATCCTTACCTGCTTTTGGAAGGGGGCAGAGATGCTCCCGCAGGAGGGAACAGTGAATGACTGCACCTGCCTGTATCCCTCAGGCGAACCTGATACCACTTTCTTCCCTTTCATGGGTGGTATGAGGGTCACACTTACTCTGTGCCACCTCTGTGTTGCACATTAATTGTGCGTTCTTGCAAAGGTCCCTATGGTGCATAGTTTGCGGTGCGTTACTCAGATTCTGCACTTTAGAGATAGCTTTGTTATTTTGTGTTTCATTGCATAACCACTGTTCTTCATTTGAATTGGGAAATAAATCTAAAATAAGCAGTGATTTTCAGTAAAATATATTGGATTATATATACATGCCAGGCCATTTGCTTAACTAATGCAGCCTGAGAATACCCACACCACAGTGTGTGCATGATCATTTTCAAAAATTCTGATGCTTTTTCATCTTTGCAAATCAAAGCATTGTAAATCTCGTCTCAAGCGCAGTCTTGTTCTTCTGTTACCATCCTCCTCTCTGTTGATATTACTAGCATACTTGTCGATTTGCTCAGGTAATGACATGGACGGCCAGATCTGCCGCTGTGTGAACTACTTTGGGTCTCACTTAAAGGTGAAGATCTACCCCAACCTTCCCCACCCCAACCTTTTTAGGGCGAGCTGGTGTAAGCAGCACGAAGCGCTGCTGTTCACAAAGCCTCTATTGTTAGCGACTTGCTCTGGAAGTGAGACAGGGGATGGGCACGAGCTTTCGGCGATTTCAGCATGGGCACGTACAGCGTCGCGCCGTGCACATCTCCTGTACCACTCCCAGAGCAAGTCAGCCTCCTGCAATCAATCACACACGCGCACACACACACACACACACACTCGCACACACACACACACACGCGCACACACACACGCGTGCACACACATGTGCACCCCCCCAAAAGCCCCGCTCACTGGGCTACAGGCACCCTCAGGCTCAGGATTCCGCCGCTCCTCCTTACGTGGGCAGCCACCGCGGGGCTCTCCCTCAGGCATGGGAGCCCCGCGTCACCACTGCTGCTCTCTGCCAGGCACTCCGTGGCCGCGGGCTTCCCGCTGAAGGCGGAAGTCCTGCCCCACGACAGACTTGTTAGAAATGTTCATCAAACACCAGCTCAGGACACGAGCGGGCACAGTGCCCCCCCTCCCCCACCCCTCCCACCCCCCAGCTGCGGTGCAAAAAAGCAGATAAAGAAATGATTACTTCAGGCAGCGATCGGACACTGTGTGTTGCTCGTCCTCTGAGGTTCGTAGCGCGTTTCTTTGAAGCTCCCCTGCATTTCTTTCTGGGCTTGCAGAGACGTCTGTTATCTATCAATCCTCATCACCGTTCAAGTTATAGAATTAAAATGTAGGTGTAAAGTGCTGTGACCAGCCATTTTTTTTCCGGATAAGAAAGTTAGCCCAGCCTATGTGCTTTAAGAGATGTGCTGCAATATAGTTGAATGGTTATGAATAATTCATATAAATGACACACTGAGTCCCCAATTTAGCATGTTTCGCATCGGTTCTGCCAAGGAAGGATTTGTGAGTGGAAACAAGAGCCGGGCAGGAAAGACCCTTGAATGGAAGGTGAAACGGCCGGCGGTGTAGTCTCAATGTCCAGCCAATGGTCCGCTTCGGCTTCCTTTATCATTTGATGGGTGTCACGTGCCCTCAGAGACTGGTCAGACAACACTGGAAGCCAGAGTGCTGGAATCTTAAAAAATAGTGTATGATGTTTGTAAGCTACTGCCGCAAACTGGTTGTGGTGACTCCCATGAAGGGGGTGGGGAGGGGGGGGCAGTCGTAGATTGTATAATCAACTAATGTTCTGGTTAATATATTGTTGTTCTTATGTTGTTTCTTGGACAAGTGGTGTTTGCTGCACAATGTGAATGGTCGTTGTGTTTCAAGGAAGTCTGCTATTCAAAGCTATCTTGTTTCCACGAGCTTAGACCCCCACAAAATAATGGTGCTTGGGGTCATGGGGAGGCAAAACATGTACTTTTGTTCGTAATAAGTAACTTTTATTTTCCCAGGTGTGCCTTTTCATCACCATTTCTGGCTTAAAAGCGTCTCTTGTGCGGCCTTTGGAATCTGTGTAGTTTTTAGGGCTCGCCTTAACCATTCCGAAGGAATGGGAAATGGCAAGAATTCAAGTGCTCGAAATGATCGTGAAACCACCGCTTTTTTTCGTGGCGTTTTCTTCGAGTGCACGTACAGGCACGCGCTTTTGGCCCATACACTTTCATATTATTTACAACAAGGGGTGGTGATGGACAGAGTCTCTGAATTAAGCAGAATACTCTCACCCAGTCAAGAGATCAGGGCTAGATCCAACACCGTTTTTTAGCTCATTGCACCATCCCATTTTCAGAACCTGGCTGTATGCAAATTAGTCTGTCCCTGGCCCAGTGCATCATGGGAACAGGGCAGACCAGACTACAAAAGCCAATTCTTACACTGGGAAGGAAACAAGCTTCCGGGGACCGGTTTCTGGCATTTCAGCCGTCTTCGGCCCGGCTTGCTTGAATCCTGATGGTGCAATGAGCAAGGGACTCACATCTGAGTATACCCTTCCACACTTAGGGTGGACAAAATTATTTACAACAAGGGGTGGTGATGGACAGAGTCTCTGAATTAAGCAGAATACTCTCACCCAGTCAAGAGATCAGGGCTAGATCCAACACCGTTTTTTAGCTCATTGCACCATCCCAGTTTCAGAACCTGGCTGTATGCAAATTAGTCTGTCCCTGGCCCAGTGCATCATGGGAACAGGGCAGACCAGACTACAAAAGCCAATTCTTACACTGGGAAGGAAACAAGCTTCCGGGGACCGGTTTCTGGCATTTCAGCCGTCTTCGGCCCGGCTTGCTTGAATCCTGATGGTGCAATGAGCAAGGGACTCACATCTGAGTATACCCTTCCACACTTAGGGTGGACAAAATTATTTACAACAAGGGGTGGTGATGGACAGAGTCTCTGAATTAAGCAGAATACTCTCACCCAGTCAAGAGACCAGGGCTAGATCCAACACCGTTTTTTAGCTCATTGCACCATCCCAGTTTCAGAACCTGGCTGTATGCAAATTAGTCTGTCCCTGGCCCAGTGCATCATGGGAACAGGGCAGACCAGACTGCAAAAGCCAATTCTTACACTGGGAAGGAAACAAGCTTCCGGGGACCGGTTTCTGGCATTTCAGCCGTCTTCGGCCCGGCTTGCTTGAATCCTGATGGTGCAATGAGCAAGGGACTCACATCTGAGTATACCCTTCCACACTTAGGGTGGACAAAATTATTTACAACAAGGGGTGGTGATGGACAGAGTCTCTGAATTAAGCAGAATACTCTCACCCAGTCAAGAGATCAGGGCTAGATCCAACACCGTTTTTTAGCTCATTGCACCATCCCAGTTTCAGAACCTGGCTGTATGCAAATTAGTCTGTCCCTGGCCCAGTGCATCATGGGAACAGGGCAGACCAGACTACAAAAGCCAATTCTTACACTGGGAAGGAAACAAGCTTCCGGGGACCGGTTTCTGGCATTTCAGCCGTCTTCGGCCCGGCTTGCTTGAATCCTGATGGTGCAATGAGCAAGGGACTCACATCTGAGTATACCCTTCCACACTTAGGGTGGACAAAATTATTTACTACAAGGGGTGGTGATGGACAGAGTCTCTGAATTAAGCAGAATACTCGCACCCAGTCAAGAGATAAGGGCTAGATCCAACACAGTTTTTTAGCTCATTGCACCATCCCAGTTTCAGAACCTGGCTGTATGCAAATTAGTCTGTCCCTGGCCCAGTGCATCATGGGAACAGGGCAGACCAGACTACAAAAGCCAATTCTTACACTGGGAAGGAAACAAGCTTCCGGGGACCGGTTTCTGGCATTTCAGCCGTCTTCGGCCCGGCTTGCTTGAATCCTGATGGGGCAATGAGCAAGGGACTCACATCTGAGTATACCCTTCCACACTTAGGGTGGACAACATTATTTAAAACAAGGGGTGGTGATGGACAGAGTCTCTGAATTAAGCAGAATACTCTCACCCAGTTGAGAGATCAGGGCTAGATCCAACACCGTTAAACACAGCTAAATAACGGTGATGGATCAAGCCCTGATCTTTGGACTGGGTAAGAGTGGTCTGCTTAATTCAGACACTCTGTTCATCACCACCCCCTTTTCTGAATCGTTTTTGGCCACTATAGGTGTGGCAGGGTATACTCAGACATGAGTCCCTTGCTCACTGCTCCATCAGGATTCAAGCAAGCCGGGCCGATGAGGCTGAAATGCCAGAAACCGGTCCCCGGTAGCTTGTCTCCTTTCTGGTGAAGAATTGGCTTGGTAGTTTGGTCTGCCCTGTTCCCATGATGCACTGGGCCAGGGACAGACTAATTTGCATATAGCCAGGTTCTGAGCTGGGATGGGGCAGTGAGCTAAATAACGGTGATGGATCAAGCCCTGATCTTTGGACTGGGTAAGAGTGGTCTGCTTAATTCAGACACTCTGTTCATCACCACCCCCTTTTCTGAATCGTTTTTGGCCACTATAGGTGTGGCAGGGTATACTCAGACATGAGTCCCTTGCTCACTGCTCCATCAGGATTCAAGCAAGCCGGGCCGACGAGGCTGAAATGCCAGAAACCGGTCCCCGGTAGCTTGTCTCCTTTCTGGTGAAGAATTGGCTTGGTAGTTTGGTCTGCCCTGTTCCCATGATGCACTGGGCCAGGGACAGACTAATTCTGCATATAGCCAGGTTCTGAGCTGGGATGGGGCAGTGAGCTAAATAACGGTGATGGATCAAGCCCTGATCTTTGGACTGGGTAAGAGTGGTCTGCTTAATTCAGACACTCTGTTCATCACCACCCCCTTTTCTGAATCGTTTTTGGCCACTATAGGTGTGGCAGGGTATACTCAGACATGAGTCCCTTGCTCACTGCTCCATCAGGATTCAAGCAAGCCGGGCCGACGAGGCTGAAATGCCAGAAACCGGTCCCCGGTAGCTTGTCTCCTTTCTGGTGAAGAATTGGCTTGGTAGTTTGGTCTGCCCTGTTCCCATGATGCACTGGGCCAGGGACAGACTAATTGGCATATAGCCAGGTTCTGAGCTGGGATGGGGCAGTGAGCTAAATAACGGTGATGGATCAAGCCCTGATCTTTGGACTGGGTAAGAGTGGTCTGCTTAATTCAGACACTCTGTTCATCACCACCCCATTTTCTGAATCGTTTTTGGCCACTATAGGTGTGGCAGGGTATACTCGGACATGAGTCCCTTGCTCACTGCTCCATCAGGATTCAAGCAAGCCGGGCCGACGAGGCTGAAATGCCAGAAACCGGTCCCCGGTAGCTTGTCTCCTTTCTGGTGAATTGGCTTGGTAGTTTGGTCTGCCCTGTTCCCATGATGCACTGGGCCAGGGATAGACTAATTTGCATATAGCCAGGTTCTGAGCTGGGATGGGGCAGTGAGCTAAATAACGGTGATGGATCAAGCCCTGATCTTTGGACTGGGTAAGAGTGGTCTGCTTAATTCAGACACTCTGTTCATCACCACCACCCCCTTTTCTGAATCATACACTTTCATGGCCATCTGTTCCTCAATGTCCCTCCCACCCTTCGTTTGATCTTGCCACGAGTTCAGGCTAATGGCCCTCCCCCAGCACAGAGCGCGCATCGCGGCCGCACAGGACATCAAAGGGCTTCTCCCAGCGTGTGCTGTGCGGCTTCTCCTCCCCTAATTATGTGGCCGGCCGTACTTGTGTTTCCCGGCCGCTCTTGTTGGCTTTGTGAGCTGATGGCATGTTTAATTTACACACACAACGTTTCTCTCGATTTTCTAGTTGTCTGTATTAGGAATATATATATTTTTGGGCTTTTCTAACAAAACGCACCTAGCTGTTGGCATTTACTTTAGAATTCCCAGATACACACGGAGCAGGTACAGCACAGGCAGCAGCAATGCAAGCGTCCCTCACACACAGAGCAGGTACAACACAGGCAGCAGCAGTGCAAGCTTCCAACACACACGGAACAGGTACAGCACAGGCAGCAGCAGTGCAAGCTTCCCTCACACACAGAGCAGGTACAACACAGGCAGCAGCAGTGCAAGCTTCCAACACACATAGAACAGGTACAACACAGGCAGCAGCAGTGCAAGCTTCCCTCACACATAGAACAGGTACAGCACAGGCAGCAGCAGTGCAAGCTTCCCTCACACACAGAGCAGGTACAGCACAGGCAGCAGCAGTGCAAGCTTCCCTCACACACAGAGCAGGTACAGCACAGGCTTCAGCAGTGCAAGCTTCCCTCACACACGGAGCAGATACATCTCAGGCAGCAGCAGTGCAAGCTTCCATCACACATAGAACACGTACAGCACAGGCAGCAGCAGTGCAAGCTTCCCTCACACACAGAGCAGGTACAGCACAGGCATCAGCAGTGCAAGCTTCCCTCACACACAGAGCAGGCACAGCACAGGCAGCAGCAGTGCAAGCTTCCCTCACACACAGAGCAGGCACAGCACAGGCAGGCGCAGTGCAAGCTTCCCTCACACACGCAGCAGGTACAGCACAGGCAGCAGCAGTGCAAGCTTCCCTCGCTCATAGAACAGGTACAGCACAGGCAGCATCAGTGCAAGCTTCCCTCACACACAGAGCAGGTAGAGCACAGGCAGCAGCAGTGCAAGCTTCCCTCACACACAGAGCAGGCACAGCACAGGCAGCAGCAGTGCAAGCTTCCCTCACACACGGAACAGGTACAGCACAGGCAGCAGCAGTGCAAGCTTCCCTCACACAAAGAGCAGGTACAACACAGGCAGCAGCAGTGCAAGCTTTGAACACACATAGAACAGGTACAAGACAGGCAGCAGCAGTGCAAGCTTCCCTCACACATAGAACAGGTTCAGCACAGGCAGCAGCAGTGCAAGCTTCCCTCACACACGGAGCAGATACATCTCAGGCAGCAGCAGTGCAAGCTTCCATCACACATAGAACACGTACAGCACAGGCAGCAGCAGTGCAAGCTTCCCTCACACACAGAGCAGGTACAGCACAGGCATCAGCAGTGCAAGCTTCCCTCACACACAGAGCAGGCACAGCACAGGCAGAAGCAGTGCAAGCTTCCCTCACACACAGAGCAGGCACAGCACAGGCAGCAGCAGTGCAAGCTTCTCTCACACACGGAGCAGATACATCTCAGGCAGCAGCAGTGCAAGCTTCCATGACACATAGAACACGTACAGCACAGGCAGCAGCAGTGCAAGCTTCCCTCACACACAGAGCAGGTACAGCACAGGCATCAGCAGTGCAAGCTTCCCTCACACACACAGCAGGCACAGCACAGGCAGCAGCAAAGCAAGCTTCCCTCACACACAGAGCAGGCACAGCACAGGCAGCAGCAGTGCAAGCTTCTCTCACACACGGAGCAGGTACAGCACCAGCAGCAGTGCAAGCTTCCCTCACACACGGAACAGGTACAGCACAGGCAGGAGCAGTGCAAGCTTCCCTCACACACGCAGCAGGTACAGCACAGGCAGCAGCAGTGCAAGCTTCCCTCGCTCATAGAACAGGTACAGCACAGGCAGCATCAGTGCAAGCTTCCCTCACACACAGAGCAGGTAGAGCACAGGCAGCAGCAGTGCAAGCTTCCCTCACACACGGAGCAGGCACAGCACAGGCAGCAGCAGTGCAAGCTTCCCTCACACACGGAACAGGTACAGCACAGGCAGCAGCAGTGCAAGCTTCCCTCACACAAAGAGCAGGTACAACACAGGCAGCAGCAGTGCAAGCTTCCAACACACATAGAACAGGTACAACACAGGCAGCAGCAGTGCAAGCTTCCCTCACACACAGAACAGGTACAGCACAGGCAGCAGCAGTGCAAGCTTCCCTCACACACAGAGCAGGTACAGCACAGGCAGCAGCAGTGCAAGCTTCCCTCACACACAGAGCAGGTACAGCACAGGCTTCAGCAGTGCAAGCTTCCCTCACACACGGAGCAGATACATCTCAGGCAGCAGCAGTGCAAGCTTCCATCACACATAGAACACGTACAGCACAGGCAGCAGCAGTGCAAGCTTCCCTCACACACAGAGCAGGTACAGCACAGGCATCAGCAGTGCAAGCTTCCCTCACACACAGAGCAGGCACAGCACAGGCAGCAGCAGTGCAAGCTTCCCTCACACACAGAGCAGGCACAGCACAGGCAGGCGCAGTGCAAGCTTCCCTCACACACGCAGCAGGTACAGCACAGGTAGCAGCAGTGCAAGCTTCCCTCGCTCATAGAACAGGTACAGCACAGGCAGCATCAGTGCAAGCTTCCCTCACACACAGAGCAGGTAGAGCACAGGCAGCAGCAGTGCAAGCTTCCCTCACACACAGAGCAGGCACAGCACAGGCAGCAGCAGTGCAAGCTTCCCTCACACACGGAACAGGTACAGCACAGGCAGCAGCAGTGCAAGCTTCCCTCACACAAAGAGCAGGTACAACACAGGCAGCAGCAGTGCAAGCTTTGAACACACATAGAACAGGTACAAGACAGGCAGCAGCAGTGCAAGCTTCCCTCACACATAGAACAGGTTCAGCACAGGCAGCAGCAGTGCAAGCTTCCCTCACACACGGAGCAGATACATCTCAGGCAGCAGCAGTGCAAGCTTCCATCACACATAGAACACGTACAGCACAGGCAGCAGCAGTGCAAGCTTCCCTCACACACAGAGCAGGTACAGCACAGGCATCAGCAGTGCAAGCTTCCCTCACACACAGAGCAGGCACAGCACAGGCAGAAGCAGTGCAAGCTTCCCTCACACACAGAGCAGGCACAGCACAGGCAGCAGCAGTGCAAGCTTCTCTCACACACGGAGCAGGTACAGCACCAGCAGCAGTGCAAGCTTCCCTCACACACGGAACAGGTACAGCACAGGCAGGAGCAGTGCAAGCTTCCCTCACACACGCAGCAGGTACAGCACAGGCAGCAGCAGTGCAAGCTTCCCTCGGTCATAGAACAGGTACAGCACAGGCAGCAGCAGTGCAAGCTTCCCTCACACACAGAGCAGGTAGAGCACAGGCGGCAGCAGTGCAAGCTTCCCTCGCACACAGAGCAGGTACAGCACAGGGAGGAGCAGTGCAAGCTTCCCTCACACACAGAGCAGGTACAGCACAGGCGGCAGCAGTGAAAGCTTCCCTCACACACGGAGCAGGTACAGCACAAGCAGCAGCAGTGCAAGCTTCCCTCACACATGGAACAGGTACAGCACAGGCAGGAGCAGTGCAAGCTTCCCTCACACACGCAGCAGGTACAGCACAGGCAGCAGCAGTGCAAGCTTCCCTCACACACGGAGCAGATACATCTCAGGCAGCAGCAGTGCAAGCTTCCATCACACATAGAACACGTACAGCACAGGCAGCAGCAGTGCAAGCTTCCCTCACACACAGAGCAGGTACAGCACAGGCATCAGCAGTGCAAGCTTCCCTCACACACAGAGCAGGCACAGCACAGGCAGAAGCAGTGCAAGCTTCCCTCACACACAGAGCAGGCACAGCACAGGCAGCAGCAGTGCAAGCTTCTCTCACACACGGAGCAGGTACAGCACCAGCAGCAGTGCAAGCTTCCCTCACACACGG
Organism: Lissotriton helveticus; assembly: GCF_964261635.1. Classification (NCBI taxonomy): domain Eukaryota; kingdom Metazoa; phylum Chordata; class Amphibia; order Caudata; family Salamandridae; genus Lissotriton; species Lissotriton helveticus. Next base: position 766,445,021 of record NC_136068.1, read on the forward strand.
AACAGGTACAGCACAGGCAGGAGCAGTGCAAGCTTCCCTCACACACGCAGCAGGTACAGCACAGGCAGCAGCAGTGCAAGCTTCCCTCGGTCATAGAACAGGTACAGCACAGGCAGCAGCAGTGCAAGCTTCCCTCACACACAGAGCAGGTAGAGCACAGGCGGCAGCAGTGCAAGCTTCCCTCGCACACAGAGCAGGTACAGCACAGGGAGGAGCAGTGCAAGCTTCCCTCACACACAGAGCAGGTACAGCACAGGCGGCAGCAGTGAAAGCTTCCCTCACACACGGAGCAGGTACAGCACAAGCAGCAGCAGTGCAAGCTTCCCTCACACATGGAACAGGTACAGCACAGGCAGGAGCAGTGCAAGCTTCCCTCACACACGCAGCAGGTACAGCACAGGCAGCAGCAGTGCAAGCTTCCCTCGCTCATAGAACAGGTACAGCACAGGCAGCATCAGTGCAAGCTTCCCTCACACACAGAACAGGTACAGCACAGGCAGCAGCAGTGCAAACTTCCCTCACACACGGAACAGGTATAGCACAGGGAGGAGCAGTGCAAGCTTCCCTCACACACAGAGCACGTACAACACAGGGAGGAGCAGTGCAAGCTTCCCTCACACACACAGAGCAGGTACAGCACAGGGAGGAGCAGTGCAAGCTTCCCTCACACATAGAGCAGGTACAGCACAGGCGGCAGCAGTGAAAGCTTCCCTCACACACGGAGCAGGTACAGCACAAGCAGCAGCAGTGCAAGCTTCCCTCACACATGGAACAGGTACAGCACAGGCAGCAGCAGTGCAAGCTTCCCTCACACATAAAACATGTAAAGCTCAGACAGAAGTTCTACTTGTTTCTTCTCTCTCACACTCACACACACACACACACACACACACACACACGCACAGATATAGCACAGGCCGCATCAGTGCAAGCATCCCTTGCATAACCGGTGCATCACAGGCAGCAGCAGGGTGCGCGCGCACACACACACACACACACTCCCCCCACCCCAACACCATCCCCTGCATAGAGAACAGTTACAACACAGGCAGCAGCTGTGCAAGCTTCCCTCACGTCGAATATTCCAGTACTGACAGCAGCACTGCTTGTTTCTCTCACACACCAGGATACAGCACAAACCGTAGCAGACAAGCTTCCATTAGTCTCAGTACAGGAAGAGCCTCCTTCATATTAATAATTATAATCATTATTAATGCAATTATTTTTAAATGAACATTCGTATAGCGTTAACAAACACTACCAAAACAAAATATCTTGGTGCTATTAAGTCAACAAGGACTACAAGTAGAAAGGGCGTGTTTTATGCACCGCTTGCAGGTTGTCAAAACACATAAATTAAAGGCATTGTCATTTAGAATGCCAGTAGCTCTCAAAATCTCGCAAATACCAGACCTATTGCATTGCAAATACAAATGCAGGCAAAGACAGAGTTCAAAAGTCAGATGCTTTCCGAGAGCGCCTGTTCGTGCCCGAACCCCCTTCCTGCTTGCTGCTTCTTTTCTTCTTTCTCCCCTTCGTAATAAAGTGGCAAAGATGAAAGACTCCTCCATACATTTTTTACTGTTTTAATCCTTGTTCAAAGCGCTATTTGCTCTACACTGTAAAATGTTTTGTACTTAAAGGCGCAACACGCATCTCAAGTCTGTCAATTCAAATATTCAATTGTTTTTTTTAAGGAAATGCATTTCGCAGTCAACCATGAAACTGAAGCCTTATGCCAACAACATCCTACTAACTCACTTATCGCCCTGCATGTCAATTTCAAATTTATCACAAGTGGTTATAGAATTCAAGGTTCTCATGATATACAATAAACTGGCCAAAGTGCAACTCAATGTCCATGTCTAAATATAGGACTGCACACTCTATAGAAGACTACATGTCAAGTGGATTACAAAGAAATTGAATTATCAAGGCATTTTAACCAGCAGGAATATACATGAGATGATTACAAGTAACCTTAAACCGTTGCAGAAATAACTATTCTAGTGAAATAGTAAAAATTGCAACTTTCCCTGTGGAGTAGGATTGAAAGCATTACAATGACAGTCTTACCATGGTCCAACTATGCCTTCGATATACTACCCTTAGGAGTACCTTGAACCACAACAAATCGTATAAATTGTATAAGGTTGCCAATTATCAACAAGCATTGGTATAGCCAATAGGTCTCACTTTTGGGAACTTATAAATATTTAGTTATGCAGCACAAAATCCTTGGTGCAACAACATCAACTGTTGCATGGCTAAACACTTATAAGGTCCAAAACGGCGAGACCTATTGGCTATGCCAATGCTTGTTTAAATTCCATTACTTTTTGTTTGTTTTGTAAAGTGAGAGCATTGATTCAACTTTAATCTCTGGCTTGTATATGAACAGCCTTTAAGATATAGAGTAATTTTTGTGTTTAGAGTGCCTGACGCGTCTGTGTATTTTTACACATTCAAAGATACACAGATGTTTTTAGTGTGGGCAGAAATGGTTATGTTAATAGCTAGACTGGTTTGCTGTGGATCAGCATAATCTCTCTTCGGTAGAAGCATATTTCAAACATTTTAGGTGTGGAGATTCTTGAGAACTTGGGGTCTATTGTTATGATTTGGTCGTTTTATAACCCAGTCAGTCACATTGTGCGCCATAACAAAACAAGCATTTGCAATGCAATCGGTCTCGCAATAACTAGAGTTTAAGCTATTGGCATTGTAAATTACAATGCCTTTTATTTATGTTTTTAAAAAGAAAACAAAAATAAAAGGCATTATTTCCAATGGCGGCCTTTTTTTCTACAATACAGACGTTTATTCATCACATTATTGAAACCCAGTTACTAAAGCAACATGCCGTTTTCTGTAACAGCTGTTACTTTTAGCGCTGCAACGTCTAAAACGTTGGAACATAGTGCTACATAAATCTAGAATAAATATTGCACCACGGACACTTTTAGAAACAAATAGATACAAAGCAATGCCATTTACAATACCAACAACTTCAAACTTTGCTAATGCGAGACCTATTGCATTGCAAATGCTTGTTGTTTGTTGGCAGGTCTTGACGCTCCATTAAACCCCTTTGTGTTTTGGGTTAGAGGGGTGTGGGAGTCTCTGCCCAGGACTTGTGTGCCCTCTCTCCGTTATCTTGTCCCCGGGTACGCTGGTGTTAACCCCCAGTGTTGAGCCCAAATGGATGGCAACTTTCCCTGACCTGCACCTCAGTGGAGCTGTGGCTGACTCTAGTTAACAGGTGACCGCGCTGCAGTGGCAAAATCCATTTAACAAGTGGTTTAAATGACCAGTCTCTAGTGCTTTGAAGACAAGTGTACCCATTGTTTTGGGTGCTGCTTTTTTGACAGCTGGCCCTATGGACTCTCGTTCGGCTCTGGATCTTGCCGTGCTGTCGGGCTCCACCGGCGCTGCTTTAAAGCAATGCAGTAGTGTGCCAACCTAAGTAGCATGTTTTATGTTCCTTAATGCTGCGCAAGTTTGCACGTCTTGTAGAATGAATTCAGAAGAAGGGTACATTGGCAGAGTATGTGAAGAATAGTCTGGATTGGATTATCCTGGGTGTTTGAAAAAGATGAAGGCTTTAAATAGATCTAGATTTGTCAGAGGGGTCAGTTAGGAGACTTAAAAAGCTTAAATGAAGAAGAAAACTGCTTGTACCTGAAGAGCTCCTACGCACCAGCATGGTCATTAAACAGGAAAGAGTGCAATAGCCAGATGGTAGAACTGGAAAGAGCTCTTTGACCGTGAAGCCCCCTCTATGGATTTGACTGTTCAAATTCCTTCTATACTTTTAAAACATGTGAAATAATTTGTGAAATTTAAAAGACGCAGAAAGGCCAACCTAGATTTCCTCCCAGAGGCTGTAAATGATCCTGTGATCCTCTTGAATCAGTACTAAGACCAATTTTAATATTACTGATTCCTCTGTGAGGTGTTGGTGGATTGACTTGCACCCAGTTCAGAGAAATTGCCGGTGGCAGAGATGAATTAAAATAATCCATCCTTCACATTTTTGTTTTTCTCAGTGCAGCACCTTTTATATTGCTAGGCATTACAGTTAACACCCACAAAAGTTCATTCGGATACTACAAAGGACTTTATTTGTCATATAAAGTTCCATATTTCAATTACATTAATTGTCAATGCACCTAAAAAATAGTTGATTTGTTTTATTCGTTTCTTTAGTTAATAGGTGCAAATTCCACCATGTTTTTTTTACCTGAAACTTAATTTTACAAATCATGATCCGGAGTGGTATTGTCACTAGTTCTGTTGAAGGAGACACGCGACTGGCAAGAGCTTAAATGTGTGTTTCAAACATTCAGCCGGTCCTAGTTTTATGCCCAAACAGTACGATAAGACCCAGATTGCAACGCGCTGTTGCTCAAACGTCTTTCTTTTGCAAGCTAGGTCTGTTGACTTTGCCAGTGTTTGCCTTCATCCATGCTCTGCTTCCTTGACCTCTCCCAGGCTACAGGTATGGGGTGTTAACTGTGGTAGGAATCTGGGTTCAGGAATGGCAGTCCAGCATGATCAAGGAAACCTGGATTTGTGGACTGAGACTGCTAATAGGGTTATGAGAACTTACGATTCTGCTATGTCTGTGTTGGGTTATTGGCATTAGAAAGGCTGAAAGTCTGATGTGGTCAGTCACATATCAATGTGATTAATGAACATTGTCCTATATCCCATTTATGTTTACTTTGGAGAAGAGTCTGACCAAGTGAAGAAGTACATTTTTTATAGCGCACGGCTACTCCAGGAGTGTCTCTGCGCTTAGCAATCAGAGATGGAAGTAAAAGCAGCGTATTCACAAGATATAACTTGTGTAAACATGCAACTACCAGGCCAGCACCAGGATTACGTGTTTTTTTTACATAGTATATTAATGTTACCAAAAGTTCCACATAAGTACACAAGTAAGCTAGAGTCTATTGACTCTAAGCTATGCCTAAACATATTTAAACTTCTACGGAAGACCTGTTGAAAGTGGGCTTTGTTAGTGGAGCAGTCCAAAACATGCTTGCAGTGTTTGGTGAAGGTGAGCCGAATTGAGGAAGCATTATAATATTAACAGTGGTTCTGTCGGGTGCGAAACTGATTACTTCAAAACATATCTGCAAACAATTTACATTCGGTTACTTAATCGAAAAACGAGCTTGGCTAACCATTCAAGCTCTCTTCTCCTTTTTAGGTCTCGCTAGACGAAAGCAAAAGCGAAGCTTTTGCTGTCTATGCGAGACAACTTATGTAGTTACTTTTGGGGGAATGTGGACAGCAGACTGTCACAAGCTTTTTCGTGCCGAGATTTGACCTCGTGGGCGCGCACGCCCAGCACGGCGCCGTGCACGTCCCCTGGCACAGATTCCCTGAACACACACATGCACACGCAGGCAGGAAGGCACACACACGCGCGCACCCCCCCTACTTCCCCGCACTCACCGGCACCCCCCGCCGCACACACACAGGAGCGCACCTACACACACACATACAGACCCCCCCGCCGCCTCCGCATACATCGAAGCGCTCATACCCCCACCGCCGCCGCCGCATACATAGAAGAGCCCCCCCCCCCGCCGCCGCCGCATACATGGAAGCGCCCCCCCCCCGCCGCCGCCGCATACATAGAAGAGCCCCCCCGGCCGCCGCCGCATACATACAAGGCCCCCCTCCCCCCCAAGCCGCCGCATACATACAAGCGCCCCCCCCAAGCCCCACTTACCGTCATTCTAAAGTCTTGCAGCCTCCGCGGGGCTCTCCCTCGGGCATGGGAGCCCCGCGTCACCAGCACTGCTTCTCTCCGTGGGCGCGTGCGCGGGCTTCCAAAGACGGAAGTCCCGCCCCATGGAAGGTTTCGGTTTCGCTGTCGGAGCTGGTTTATATTTACATGTTCCAAAACTATTTTTGTCAGAGTTGGGGAGGTGGTGTGATATGCAGCGGGTGTTATATGCCCTAAAGTATTTTATGATTGTGAAAGTACTGGCTGTTGACCTCACTCTGCGGCTTCCCCATATCACAATGTTGAAAGTATAGACATTTGAGCTGATGAAAGGAGACAAATGTAATCTTTTCATCATAATGTATTGAACAAAATGGATGTATAGGTGAGTGACTAATAGCGCATACAATACAACGCCCCACGTATAGGTGTAGGATTGGGCATTAGGGATGTGCACCCAAGAATAGTGAAGATTGTGGTAGGGGTTCCATTTAAGAACCTTACATTGTACATATGTACTTGTTATACAGCAGAGCTATCCTTGTGCTTACACACATTCACAGGCTTAGCCTTCACATTGCAAACCTACTTCTGAGACTGCAGGCGCTGCTCTGACCTTGGCCAGCAGAGGGGCCCCTTGCAAAGCCAGCGTGACCTGCCTTTCGCTGCCTGCTGGTTTGACCTGGGGGTCACTGGTTTGACTCCTGGTGGATCAGCTGAGCATTAAAAATGAAAACAATCTGTATACGTTTACACTACCTATAAAACTATTAGATCATGCAGATTTTACATACCCAGGCCTCGGAGCGTAGCGCTTTTTCTACAACTACACATGTTGCAGACAGATGAATATTTTTGGGTTCAGACCAGGGGGCTGAGGTTTGCACGAACATTAGGAGATAGACTGCGGCTTCTGACATAGCTGCAGCTGCAGGGCAGACGTAATGTTAGACACATGTCAAGCTCGACAGGTCAGGGCCATTAAATGCACAGCAGGGCTCTATCAGAGGCAAGCAAATGCTCATCTGACAGGGCGAGTAAAAACAAGTTAAGGCTTTGGGCCTGAGCAGAGGCAGTCGCAGGCAAGGACTAACAAACGCCTGACCTGTGTTTTAAAGAGGCTTCTGTCAGACTTCATGGCCCTTTCAGATCACTTTAAACCAATTATTTTATGACACGGTTCAGTGGCATTGGGCCATTTATTGCCACGGTTTTGAAAGTTTCGGAGTGGAAGCTGAAACCTGAAAGATTAGAGCCCTTCCTTTAGAAGTGACACGTTCTGCACGTCAGAGTGAAATTAAAAACCGCACGAGGCCGCTCATGGCTTCTCTGCTGGAGTGCAGCCTACCAACACACGCTCATTCATGTTCAGCCCCCCTAAAGCTCCCTGGCACATCCAGATATATTCTTCACCAAGAGACTAGCGTCTCTTCTAAGGCCTCAAGGCACCACGTCTGCTTCAGAGACATTTTCACGTTTTGTTTTGGCGGGCCTTGGCATTTAAGGGGTAAAAGAAACATGACGTTTGGCAATGTTAAAACGTTGGGTAGAAAATGTGGCGTAACGACCCGAGCTTCCGACTTTGGCGCTGCAGAACCTAGTTTCGGCATCAGCTCAACAGCCTGTGCTTTTGGGCAATCTCTTATTAATCTTCCCTTGCTAAATATAAAATTAGATGAATATGTCCTTGTGCAATGTAACTGGTGCTCGTGTAAAGTGCTCTCGTACCTTAGGGTCGAGTTTGCCGTACATAAAAAAAGAAAGAAAGAAAAAGCCGCAACATTTTTAGAGAGCCAGGCAAAATGGAATTTCGAATTTCGGAATTTAGCCTAGGTGCCTCCCATGCATTAAACAAGCATTGCCAAAGCAGTAGGTCTGGCCTGGACAGGCTAGTGCCAAGGATCTTTCTTTTTATTGAAAGCATATCATCTAAAACAAGCATTTGCAATGCAATAGGTCTCGCATTTACGCATGTTTGAGCTATTGGCATTGTAAATGACAATGCCTTTAATTTATGTTTTGGTTTTTAAACCAAATAAAAAAGCCATTGTCATTTACAATGCCAATAGCTTAAACCCGGGTAAATGCGAGACCTATTGCATTGTAAATGCTTGTTATAATATAAATCCACACTATGAGGCAAAAATCAATTTATCAAATAGTTATTCATTGATGGATGTTTCACATGATTTTCATTTAATTGAAATTAAATTCACAATTCATCAAAAAAAAATTTGCAGCGGCGGCCGGTGACGGTCTTTACCTCTGTGAAAGCACACAAACGACAGCGGTACACACCGCTTGCTTGAGAGTCGAGTGAGATTCGGAACCGGGGATAGAACCGAGAATTCTTTCTCAGGTCGTGTGAATTGTGCACTGACAAGACCCGAATAACTAGAAATTTGAATGCTACCGGATCCGAGACGTTTTGCGATTTCGGTCGTGTGACTCAAACACCGCCTTGAACCTGCATGAATCAGAATTGGCATGGCTATTTGAATTGAACCTAACTCGCTCTTGGTCACAAGATGGTAACGGCAGTATATCGTCAAGGCTCGGCCAACTAAGGAAGCCCCAGTTTGTTTGGTTTCAGTCTCTCACAAAATTGAATGTGAGTAATTCGACCACATTCACCACTTCATAGGCCCTAGCTGTGGAAAGACCAAATTGGCGCACTCTCCTTTCCATGTCCTGAAGAAGACCTGCCCTAGACCTGCAATCAAGGCGTCCAGAGGGTCGAAACGTCGACGCTTTTTTGTTCGGACCAGTATAGGATTTTCATTTGTCAAACATTCCCATTTAAACAATACATTGCAAAATCCTTAATTGAGATACATACTGGCCATCTAATCTCATTATCTTTTCCTTTTCTTTTTTCCTGATTCACTGTATATAGTACACTTTGAATGTCACCACTGCACTTATTGTGTCACTTGTTTAGTCACCTTTTTCTAAAAATGCGCCGCTGAAATTTTTTTTTTGATGAATTGTGAATTTAATTTCAATTAAATGAAAATCATGTGAAACATCCATCAATGAATAACTATTTGATAAATTGATTTTTGCCTCATAGTGTGGATTTATATTATAAAAAGGAGAAGAGAGCTTGAATGGTTAGCCACGCTCGTTTTTCGATTAAGTAACCGAATGTAAATTGTTTGCAGATATGTTTTGAAGTAATCAGTTTCGCACCCGACAGAACCACTGTTGATATTATATTGTATTGCCCAGGTTCTGAGGGATACTGGGTCACCCGATGGTGATTTGAATTGAGGAAGCAAACATTATACATTTATGTATAGTTACACATTAATGTTTGTTTATATGAGTAGTGCAAACATGTTAACACTTTTCATGTTTTGTTTGTTTAGCTCAGAAAGCCTAGCAAGATGTTGGTATATTCTTCTTTCTGGCTCTGTGCTCATGAAGGACTCCATGTTTTTGCCTCCACGCAGGTATGTGCTAATAATATCACTGTGCCAAGCTCATAACAAAAATGTTGTTCTGTTAATTCAAATATTGGTAAGTGTTTCATTCCATGGCTGAAGGAAAATGTTTGAGAGCTTTTACCAGTCTTCTAGATCCGTACTGAATACATAAGATTTTAATGATACTTCTGTTGATGTAATTTTAAAAAAAATCATTTTTATTGACATTACCATGTACCACATTTCAATCAAGGTTATAACACTCGCAAGGCAGACTATATGTAATGAGGTACAAAGGGAGAATATTCACAGTAGTACAACTTTTTTTCATTGGTGAACTTTAAAATATTCTCATGTTGTTTCTTCAGCGATCCCAAACTCTGTTATTGTTAGACTGTGCCCTAAACATTAGAAGAACATATATATCCCAACACTGTAGTAAAATAACAATTCTATACCTCCACATCTGTCCTTCCACATATAGGCCAACAATGGTGTGCAGAGACGCTAGGAAAGATTTTCCCTATTCTGGCAGGGATGAAGTGTGATCTGTGTAAGATTAAAACAATATCAATTGAAATCTGGAGTTGTGTACTACTTTGTGGGGATATTGCACTGTCCTTTGCCGTTCCTTGTCATGAAGTACTCTGTGCATGTCAGTTTTCCACTGGTTTTGGAGCATTGACAACTCTGCAGTGATGGGCTGCAATTGGGTGTGTTAAAGACACCGAACTAGTTTATGGCCCGGTCCAAATCTGTGTGTAAGGTCTGTAAGAGCTTGCGTGTTGGTGGTTCTTGCGGAACCGCCTGCCGTTTGACACACAGTGCTGCTTTCAAACATTCTTATGTTCTGAATTGCCCTTCATGTATGTCATATTGCTCATGGAAGCTCATCAGAGTGTTGGTGGTGTATAATTCTCTAACCTGAGTTATATTGTTAGAAGACCAGTGGTTCAAGGTCCTAGAGGGGAGCCTCCGAGCGCACAGGGGGAAACCCTATCGCAGGAAACGCTGAGGCAATGGGGGTGGGTGTTGGGTAAGTAGCAGTCCTTGCACCAGTGCAGAAGCTCAACTGATAACATCGAACAATGCTGTGACTGTAACTGAGCAGGTGGTTAGGAAATTAAAGCTCGGTGTCGATTGTTCTCAGTGTACAGTTAAAAAAGAATTTCGCTCACAAATATGATTTGAAGTGATATCACATCATTTTGCTAATTTATTAGTAGTTTCAAGGGTACATGCCTCACACTGCTCAACAAAGGTTCATGAAATATGGTACCAAAAGCTAGAACATGAAGTGAAATAAAAAGGTAAACAGGCAGAAAATGAGAATTTAAAGCCTTGAATAAATTTTTTTAAGTATGATTATAAGAACTCAACATAGCAATATGTTAATAGAAATTGCGGGGCAAGATTTTAAACTAAAGTATTACAAGTGAAAGCTAGTTGTTAAGGGTGGGTAAGGCCAGGAGAATTTGTGAGGCAGCATGCAATGCACGTTGATCATAAAGTGGAACCAGATGAGCTGGGGCGAGTGAGCTAGGGCAAAATTAGGTTTGATACCTTAACTAGAACAAGCATTGGATCTGGCTTAAACAAAGTGCCTTTTCAGTCAGTCGTACATTTATGCACTCAGTAACTCATCATACATGCACTATCACTCGTTCTTGCACAACCCAATTCAAAATAAAACGTGCACAAACTCAACAAGCATTTTCTAGAACAATAAAAAATTCAAATCAAAAAGAAAAAATATCACTGCATAAACTTTTCATTTGTCATTGCAATTAAATGAAAGTACAAAATTAAACGGAGCATTGGCCGGCCATCTGGGAATAGATTGTCCATAGTGTATCATTTTATTGATCCAAGATGCCTGACACATTGCCACTAAACCTGGCGGCCATTTTGGACTGTGAAAGCATGATATAGTTTGGCCAATACTATTCCAGGGTGGTGCCCGGGAATAAATGCAGGTGAAATGATGGGTAAGCCAGGGGCCCAGCAGCTACAGCAATAAATGAAAGCAAACAAAATAAAAATGAAGAAGAGGAAAGAATGAAGAGGGACCTATAATGAGAAAATGGAAAAGTAAAAAACTAGCCCAACATCCCTGGCTCTGAAATATATTCAGTTTCAAGTGGATGTGCACATGTGTTCAGGCATTATTTGGTCACCCACAGGGCAACCGTGCTAGTGTCTGGAGTAGACTGACCCATTGAATCATGCTTTATGCTGTGAAGGGCAGAATTAGAATGTAAATGATACTAGAACAGAACAAAGGCTTAAGTGGGCTTAAACCTCCTTATGCCTCTGTATATAACGTGTGTTAGACCTGGCACCGTTGGCGTGGGCCTCCATTCAATTTTTTGCTGTTGCCTCCTATGTTTTTGCTGGTCTAGATGCTTTTTGCACTTTGCCACTGCTATTCAGTGGCAAAGTGCAAGTGCTCCTTATTGTAAATTGTTGTACTGGATTAATGACTCCATGATTGGCTATTTGATTTACTTGTCAGAGCCTAGTAAAGTGCACTATGTGTGCCCAGGGCCTGTAAAACAAATGCTGCTGGTTGGCTTGCAGCACTGGTTGTGCCACCCACAGAAGCAGCATGTAAAGTGTGGCTCAGGCCTGCCATTGCAGAGCCTGTGTGCAGTCTGGGACTGCCATGTCTACTTGGCAAGTGCACCCACTTGCCAGTCCATAAACCTTCCCTTTTCTACATGTTAGTCACTCCTATGGGCAGGGTGCATTGTATGTGAAAGGAAGGACACGCCCTGGTGTGTGGGGCATGTCCTGATAGTGAATTACAGCCAATTTCGTTTTTCACTATTGCAAGCCTAGCTGTTTCTATAGGCCAGATTGGGAAGTTTGAATAGAACATCTCATAATCCTAACTGACCCAGGGAACAAGGTAGAAAAACGAGTTTGGTATGCTTGAACTCCGAATGTTAAAATACATCTTTTAGTGTGGGTGAATTTTACATTCTGTGTTTGAAAATACCACTTTTAGAAAGTAGGTATTTTCGTGCCTACCAATCCAGTATGCCTCTGCTATGTGTGTGTATTCCATGTCTAGTTTGTGAGTGACAGGGGGCTGAAGAGGGCCTTGGCTCCAGCAGTCTGATCAGTCAGGGCTAGGCTGAATAGGCCCTGGATTGAATAGAGTGTAGAGGGAGGAGATTTCCTTTCACTTGCCTGAGCCTACATAGAATTGAGAGTAGGGGGAGGAGATTTCTTTTCAGCTACCTGGGCCAGGTCTCCATTCAACAATGTTGTTGCCACCTCCTGCCAGGAAACTGCATCAGGGAGGACAGAACTGGTTTTGACTAGGTACATACACTCTCTGCCTTCAGAGAACAAAGGATTTAGTAGGATAAATATTGGGGCCCAGAACTTTAGATCACTTCTGGGAATCAAGACGGACCTTTGCCAAAGAGAGAAACCAAGAAAGCTGAAGGAGGAGACTGCCCCTGTGCTGTTTGCTGTTGGCTGCAGTGGTTACTTATTGCCAAGGAAAGGAGAAAAGGAACTTTGTGTGTACTTTATCATCTTGAGGAAGATCTCCAAGGTCTTGAAGATGATTTAGCCTCCTGTTCTGAAGTCTCAAGGACACAAAGACTTCACCACAAGCTCCCATGCATTTCCTTGCTGGGAATTCTGCCTGCAGAGAGGTGCCTGCTGCTGTTTTTGGGACATCTAGAGACTGCATGTCGCTTGGAGCTGGAAGCGCGACGCAATGAGGAAGAAGCGTGTCGCCGCTGCAGAGGTTGCTGTTGCATCACCGGAGAAGCGCGTCGCAGGGCCTTTTGCGGCTTTCACTGAGTTTGCCACACAGCCTTCTGGCATGCACACATCGCATCCAAGTTGTCGTATCGCATCAGAACATGCCATTTTTTGCATCTCACTGGATCGTCGCATCACATCGAGGCGCCATCTTGTCACATCAAACCTGGAATGCGCTAAGAAACCGACGCATAACCTCCTCTCCGTTAAGTACAGACGCATCACCTCCCCCGTAGCATCCCCTTTCCTGCGACCCTTTTGTTTGTATTGCATGACGCATCTAAGGTACTTTGAGAGTACTGTTGCATTTACCATCTACATTGAACTGAGCTATTCTACCATGTTAAAGTCATATTCTTGATATTGTATTGTGGATTTTTGTCATTTAGTCTTGTTAAGTCTAGTAAAGATTACGTATTTTTCTAAACTGGTGTGGTGTCCATTTGTAGTGTTTTTACTGTATTACCGTATGTGTTCACAAATGCTTTACACACTGCCTCAGAGATAAGCCTGTCTGCTTGTGCCAAGCTACCAAGGGGGTGAGCAGGGGTTATTTTAGGAGTGTATCCCCCTTTCCCTGGCTAGAAGCAAGGGTACTATTTGAACAAAGGGGTAAAAAAACCATTGCCAACCATAGATCCCCATTTCTAACATGTATGTGCTACTTTATTTTACTGCAGACGCTCATTAGCTAGCTAAAGCTTTCAGTCCAAAGTAAAAAAGTAAGATTAAAGTACTTTAATATATACACACACACTTGAATTTCACAAAAAAGGAATAACTTTATTGTAATTTTTCATAGTAAACAAATCGGACTTATGACATAACGTTTCATATTGAACAATCAAGCCTATATCCTTTATCATTGGCTCAGCACCATAACCATATATTGAATTTAGCATAAGCTTTCCTACTGGGCAACCAAGACGTATACCCTCTAAAGGTTGCCAAAGTATATACAAACTTAGAGTTGGCAAAAAGGAAACCAAGATAACAGAAATTCAAGTCTCCGGGAGAGCACCTCTGCCGTTTGAATCAATACCCAATAAAAGTGTCCTCAAGGCCCATCAATATGCTGATGGCATTCAACATCTTGTCAAAATCTTCACCGCTACAGCACTGAGTGATCGTAAATCTGCTGCAAGCTAATCCAGAATTGGATGTGGAGTACCTACCTATAGCTCAATTTAACAGATTGAATACCTCTTGTTCGTCATTAGTTCCAAACTATCACAGATTCAAGCCTGGCTATATGTCATGTACTAACAACTACAAAAGGGTATGGTTCCTAATATGAAAAATTAGCCAGTGGACTAAAAATGATTGTGAACTATTTAGGCCTCATATCATCTGATGGGTGTCTGAAGGAGTCTTCTTTTAAAGGACATAAACTCTCACCCACCAGTGTAGTGGCATGCTTCATTTTAGGGCTACTCCTCAGCAGGAGTCTTGTGATGGGTGACTGTTATGAAGAGAATGGAGAGGGTGGAGCTTCCTATAAAGTATTTATACAGAGATTACAATAAACAGTTAAAATACCTCATTTGGGACCTAAAATATCTTTATTCCTGTCATCATGTGGTATATCTAAAATGAAGGATGATAATTCGAAGCTGTGTTTTGGCCAGCATGTTTCAGTCCTAGTTTCACCAGTAGGAGGTGCATGTAGGCTTTCTTCAGGGCCATCTACTGTAATCCTCTGTATTTCAAACGCCTTAATGGGCTCAGGAAGTGAAAAGAAACAGAATACTTGACCCCGTGATCTTTCTGCCATACTGTTGCAGTAGTATGTAGGATCTGTTTTAGAAATAGTACATTGAATTATGATTTTCACAATTTGTGGTATAAAATTCACAAATTAACACAGACCAAGACGTGGCAAAAATGTATATGTTTCTCACGTTGTGCGAATGCTTAACACAGTGATGTTTCTAGGTGATATTGCATAACACTTAAGGTCTTACCTTGGATGAGTTTGAGTAAGGCTTCGGCACATGAAATACGACCTAGGGAACTATTGAAGTCAAAACAAAAAAATGACAAGTACATCTGTATTGAATTATCACATTTCAACTGTTTGTATTACATAATCAAACCTCATCAAACTAACATTCCATCTCTGATTCCAACAAAGCATTCTGCTCACAGTACCCAGAACCAAATGCAGAAACAGAGGTGATAGATTATTCTTAGTCGCTGATCCACACATTTGCTCCACTCGCACACAAGTAGTGCCACCGACCTCTTGGCCTTAAGGAAAAAACATACTCCCCCCTCCTCTATTCTAACAAACCACCTCCATTCCTCTGATTGCCATACTGTTCATATGAACACATAGACCCAGATGAGACATCCCTTCTCTTGGACATTCTCACTAGCTGGTCATTTATATACTCTTTCTCTAATAGTATAAATGTCTTGCAGAAAACACATATTTTTTAATGTTATTTATTTTTTAAAACACATTGTTATTGGTAATTATATTTTTGCAAATAATAGCTGGGGGATGCCAGTGGTCTGGACATCTCACCAGACCGTGGCATGTTGTCTCCTCCTACCGTGGCTACGGAGGAGGGAGCGTCTTACGCTGTGGTGTTGCGTAGGGCGGCCTAGGCCCTAAACCTCGAGCTACCTACTGTGGTAGTCAGGACTAAGCTCCTGACAGAGGTGCTTCAGCCGGCAGCAAGCTCTTGGGAGCCCCTAATGCCGTTTAATGAGGCCCTAATGGACATCCTTTTGGTCACTTAGTTCAAGCCCAACACAGGGGCTCCTGTGGATAGGATGGTTGGCCAACGCCACCGGCTGCCCCTAGGCGACCCCACTTTCCTCTCCCAACATCCCTATCCGAGATCTTGGTGGTCCAAGCTTCAACGTCCCAAAGCGCATTCCCTAATGCACCACCGGAGGGGGAATTCAAGAAGCTGGATCAGCTTGGGAAGAAGTTGTTTTCTTCCTCCAGCTTAGGGCTGCGGTCGGTAAACACCTCATGCTTGTTGGGCCGTTATTCCCACTCTGTGTGGTATAAGTTGGCGCGAGTGCTGCCTCAGTGTCCGTAGGAGGCCCAGGCCGTACTCTCCTGTGCTATTGCCGAGGGGAGAGATGCAGCAAAGTTTACCATCCGCTGTGTACTGGACACTGCCGACTCACTGGGTAGGACCGTTTTAATGTCTGTGGCGCTTCGCTGTCATGCCTGGTTGAGATTGACTGGCTTTTCTGGGGATGTCCAGAACACTTTGATGGACATGCCCTTTGAAGGCCGTCGCCTGTTCGACGACAGGGCAGTCAGTGCGCTAGAACGCTTCAAGGACTCTCTGGCTGTGGCCAAGTCCGTGGGCCTCCCCACTACGTACTTGCACAGTCTGCCTTTCGCCACTTTCGTGGCCACGGAAGGGGTGCCCCAACATGTACCTTTCAGAGCCAGAGGCCAGCGCAAGCTGTTCAACCTCAGCGCGGCCGGGGACGTGCGAACCACTAACGTGGTTCTGGGGGCCAGCGGGCGGGCCAGTCCATACCGCCCCCGCTGCAGCAGCCTCCAAACCCTCCTAGTACGACCTTTCCAGCCCATCAAACACCAGTGCGTGGCAGGATCTGCCATCATCTCCACCGGTGCACCATCATGTCGGAACGGTGGGTTTTGCAAATAGTCCGAAGGGACTACTCCCTCCCCTTCGAGACTACCCCTCCAGCCATGCCACCCCAGTACCATTGCATGTCGGGGGATCACCTGGCCCTTCCCCAACAGTAAGTTACAGCTCTTTTTGCCAAGGGAGCTATCGAGCGCGTCACTGCCCCAGAAGTAGGTCGTGGTGGCTATTCCCACTACTTTCTGGTGCCCAAGAAGGTCAAGGGCTTGCGTCCTATCTTGGATCTCAGGCACGTCAACCGCTTCCTCCAGAAGGAGAAGTTTAGAATGTTGACCCTGGCTCAGGTCTTGTCTGCCCTCGACCCTGGAGACTGAATGGTAGCGTTGGACTTGCAGGACGCTTATTTTTACATCCCCGTCCTGCCAGCCCACCGGCGTTACCTGCGGTTCACGATAGGCCACGAGCACTTTCAGTTTACCTGCTCCCCTTTGGCCTTACCAGTGCCCCTCGGGTGTTCATGAAAGTGATGGTGGTGGTCGCAGCTCATATGCGCAGATCAAGAGTTCCAGTCTTCCCCTATCTCGACGACTGGTTGTTGAAGGAGGGATCGCCCAAGGCAGTCGTCTCCCACCTCCAGACTACGGCCGACTTCCTGCATTCTCTGGGGTTCTCCATCAACGTGCCGAAGCCACACCTGATCCCCTCTCAGAAGCTCCTCTTAATCTGAGCGATTGTGGACAAGACACAGTTTCAGGTTTATCCTCCCGAACAGCGTGTCTGGGATATTCGGGCTATCATTCCGATCTTTCAGCCTCTATCTCGGGTTTCGGTCAGGATGATCCTGAGGCTGCTGGGCCTCAT
Source organism: Lissotriton helveticus (assembly GCF_964261635.1). NCBI lineage: Eukaryota > Metazoa > Chordata > Amphibia > Caudata > Salamandridae > Lissotriton > Lissotriton helveticus. The sequence continues at coordinate 766,462,420 of NC_136068.1, forward strand.
GGCCTCCTGCATCCGCAGGTCGATCATGCCAGGTGGCATATGCGAGCTCTGCAGTGGGACCTGAAGTTCCAGTGGGCGCAGCATCAGGGGAAACTGTCCATTTGCGTCCAGATCTCAGAGGGTACTGCACGACAATTAAAGTGGTGGCTCACGAACCAGGATTGGGTCAAAAGCAGATCCCGCTCCCTTCCCCAATCAGAACACACAGTGGTGACGTGTGCATCCCTTCTGGGATGGGGCTGCCACATGGGAGAGGAAGAGATCACAGGCCTCTGGTCTCCGGCAGAGTCTGAGCTCCACATCAACCTTTTGGATCCGTCTTGCACTTAAAGCATTCCTTCCCTCTGTCCGGGAAAGAGTGGTGCAGGTGTTCACGGACAACACCACCATGTGGTACTGCAAAAAACAAGGCGGGGTGGGGTCGTGGACCCTATGTCAAGAGGCTCTCTGTCTCTGGACATAACTGGAACATCAGGGCATATCCCTGGTGGTTCAACACCTGGCAGGTTCACTGAACGCCAGGGCGGACAAACTCAGCCGCAGGTGCATGATGGATCACGAATGGCGTCTTCACTCGGAGGTGGTGCAAGGTCTCTTTCAACAGTGGGGAAAGCCTTGGTTAGATCTATTCGCCACCGAAGAGAGCGCGCAATGTCAGCAATTCTGCTTGTTGGAATTTCCAAGGCGGAACTCGCTAGACGACTCTTTTCGTCGCGAGTGGAGTTGTGGTCTTCTATACTCCTTTCCGCTATACAATTTCTGCCCAGAGTGCTGAAGTAGATCAAGCGCGACTGGGCCCAAGTCATTCTTGTGGCTCTGGATTGGGCACGAAGAGTCTGGTATCCCGAGCTGCGCAACATGGCCATCAATCCCCCGATCTGACGGCCTCTTCGGGAGGATCTTCTGTCGCAGCAGCAGAGGACTGTCCTCCACCCAAATCTGTCCATTCTCCACCTCCTTGAGTGAAGATTAAGCGGAGGCAGTTGACGTCATTTGACTTGCCTCTCGAAGTCTGTGATGTAATCTTAGCAGCCAGGCGTCCCTCCACTAAGACGGTATACGCCTGCAGTTGGAATACATTTGTGGCATGGTGCACAGAAAAGGCTGTAGATCCCCTTTCTGCTCCTCTTTCTGAGAATCTCTTGTTCCTCCTGTCTTTGGCCCAGCAGGGCTCTGCTCTGGGGCACTCTTAAGGTCTACCTCTCGGCCATTTCTGCCTTCCTGATCAGCCTTTTATTTTCAAGTCCCCTGTTGTAAAGAGATTTCTTAGATGCATTACTCATCTTTTTCCTCGTGTTCCCTTCGTAATGCCTCAGTGGGACTTGTACTTGGTTCTTACTTATCTGATGTGCACTCCCTTTGAGCCGCTACATAACTGTCCTCTCAGACTATTCACTCTGAATGCTGCTTTTCTGGTGGCCACCACCTCTGCGCGCAGGGTGAGTGAGCTTCAAGCTCTGTCTTCCAAACCACCCTTTCTGGCTGTTCATCCGGACAAGGTCGTCCTCGGAAGTCTACCTTCCTTTCTTCCAAAGGTGGTCACTTCTTTTCATATTGGCCAAACCATTACTTTTCCCCCTTCTTTCCGCCACCACATCCTTCAAACGAGGTAGAGAGGCTCCATCATCTGGATCCAAAACGTGCGCTCTCCTTCTACTTGGATCGCACCAAATAATTGCGGGCCGATGACAAGCTCTTTGTTGGTTACGCGGGCGCTAAGAAAGGTTGGGCCGTTCACAAACGGACCATCTCCACGTGGATCGTTCTGTGCATCAAGGCCTGCTATTCTTTGGCAAAGAAGGAGCCTTCAGTGGGGCTGCGCGCCCATTCCACCAGGGTGACGGCAGCTACTACTGCTTTGGGACGGGGAGTCCCCCCTACATGTTATGTTATGTTACGAGTTTGTTGAAGCGCGACAGCTGCCCCAGCAACGGGGCGTCCCGGTGCTGAGAAACCATATCATAACCTACTGAGGGGGGGGGGGGGGCACGGCTAAGGCAGTGGGAACAGATGGGTTTTAATTGCCTTGCGGAACGTAAGGCAGCTACATGGGCATCGCTGCACACGTTCACCAAGCACTACTGCCTGCACAGCCAAGTCCGGAGAGATGGCTTTGGCCATTCTGTTCTCCAGTCTTTAGTGTTACTTGTAATAGTGTTCAATAGCATCTGTAAGGACGTCTGCAATGAAACTTATAAACAAGAAAGACTAAAAGTAAAAACAAATTGTCTCATGGGTCTATCACTAGAACCAGTTTCGTATTGTCCAAGGGTCTCAAGAGCAGTAAAGGTTGCAGAAAGCATGTGAAAGCATTTAAGGATATTGATCCATTTTATTTAATGGATGTGTGGGGAGGATGTTCTCTTGTCAGCGAGGTGGGGCATATGTTACTTTTTTAATAGGAGTGTTTGTTTTTGTTGTTGAGTCAGACTGCGACATGCAGCAGTGATTTGTTATAGTGGAGACATACCACAGTGACCAGCACGTCTTGTTCTTAGATCTGCATGGGAGAGATTCTCCCAATAACTTTCTAGACACTTTTAACACTCATTTTATGTCCATCCTCGTTTTTTCCCTCACATTTTATGTTTACAATTACCACTTTCTCGTTAAATATTCAACCAGAAGCTCTAAGCATTTTATTAGAAAGTTTGCGTTGGTCCAGCATGTCCTCAACAAGGATGTCCCATAACGTTGACCGGTTCGTTGCAAAAGCCTCACCAACGTGGAACACTGGGTGCATAGTGTCTGTAGACCCAAAGCAAGGCAGCACAGATGCAGAAAAACAATGCTTACTTCTTGGAGCTGGTGGACTTCCCATTACTTTGCATATTGACGTTTGCTGGCATTGATTCATCCCATGCAGCGTTAATTACAACACTTTCTGTCATGCACATAATTGTTTTTTCAGTGTGGAGTACTTTGTTGAAAAACATGTGGGCATGCATGTGTGTGTGTCCGAGGTCTCTGACTCCAGTGAACTGCTGATTGTGCCACACTTTTAACAACAATCAAGACCTTGTGCAGCCCAAGTACTTGGTTTTTCTTTTACGTGCGGAGTAGATATCTATATGGTATTGTCGCTGCAACATCATTATATTCTTAGTGAGGTGTATGCATACCGTTGCTTACAGATTGTGACGCGATTTCACATAGATGCAGAATTTGCATCACATATTATAATGCGTTTTCCATTAGGGATTGACATTCTCTCCAGAGTAAATTTCTCTATAACACCCAATTTGCAGGCCTTCCCTTTGATTTCTCTCTGTCAAAATATTGATGTACATAAATCCGGAACCGCATGATTGGCATTTAGCTTTGCCATTTACCTGAGCATATCTCCATGGGTTTACCATGAAATGAAAATATCCATGCAATAGGATTTCCTCTCTCTTGATTGCTAATGTCTCGAAGTTGATTTTTGTTGTGTGTAAGAACGCCGACATGGCATACTATAAAAAAAATGTGCATTCCATGTATTGGAATTCCAGTTATTTTCCATCCTTTGGTGTTCTTAAAATTATTAGAAAATATTAAAGTAGATTTGCAAGAAGTCTTGCAAATATTGCAGACATTTTCTTCAACCCATCAAATATGATTAGAGCAATTGCATATTAAGTCTCTGTTGTTTTGTAGCGAAAATGTATTTCAAACCAATGCCACCTCTCTGTAAGGACTTAATGAAGCAGACCTTAACAAGCATTGGCAAAGCCAACAGGTCCTGGCTGTGTGAGAGCTATGGTTTGGCAATGTCTTTTAGCCATGTTGTACAGCAGCGTGGCTGCTGTTAAGCATGGCTAAAAGTTAGTGGTGTGGCATACCATGGAGTAGCGTACAGTGGAGTACTGAAAAGCTTATAAAATAGATAGATAGTTTATTAACGTTTGGATAATTGAAATCATTACCTATAGTAAAAACAAGTACCTTCAAACCCACCTCTCCATTTGATTCCTAATTGCATTCGTGTGGCAGTTGAGACTCTGTTTCTGTCCTGCAGGTAACCTCCGAGTCCTTAATGCTCTAAGATTTCAAGAGTATCATTTATAAGTACAACCTGTTCATGCATTGCACTTGTACTGCATAATTCTCCTTTGAGTCCGTGAAGAGGATCCAACAAAAGCTAAAATTCATATTACAAAAATTCCATATTGCACTGTTTCCTTAGTGCACTTGTCCCTCCGGAATAATCCTAATGACATGATAGGCCCGTAGCGTGAACACTGCTACCCATCATGAAAGAAACGTTTATGCCTTACATATGTTTGTAAGATATAGAATAATGTATCAGTTAGTCAGGCAAATATCTTTAAAAAAATATAAAAGAGTGTATCAACTAGTCAGACCACAAAATAAAATACAAATTCATTAGTCATTAATAATTGTTCAAAAATACAAGACTTTCTGTTGGGACAATTTTATGCTCCATCCTTTTAATCCTTTTAAGATTGATTGACTCCAAGTTTCCAGGCAGAGGGTTTGTGGGCTTGTGGTTGAGACAATTGGTAGCGAGATCATTGATGTGTGGGCAGTGATCTCTTTCCAAGTTGTCTCCTATTCAAAATGACTGCATTGGGTCAAAAAAGGGCACAGATGCCATTGTGAAATGAAAGAAAGAGCTTGTAGTTGAAGAGAGATAGTTCCAAGCCGGCTGTGAGTCAGTGGTAAATCACCCATTTAAAATTCTCAAACTAAGTGCCATGACTTCCTTCATAATATATTTACCATTGATGTCCCTACGCATTGTTTTATATTCTGCCTAGTTTGGTATACACCAAACAAAATCCTGTTGAATTAAGTAACTGCCTCATTTCAAGAAATACATCTGGTTCATAGTGAAGTCCCTTGTTAAAATGGTGTTGAGCTGTGGATAGTCTTGTAGCCATTTTATTAGCAGATTGTTCAAGTTAACAAAAAAAAACAATCTCTTGAGTTGCTGTCTTGGTGTGCATATACTTTAGCAAGTAACAAAGGGTTGTCGGCCTCAGGATGCTAGTCTTTTAATAGAACTGTCAGCATTTGAGCATCTTGATTTTCAAAATGCTTGATGCCTATTTTTAATGAAACAGCTATATAAAGCGCTAAGCCCCCCATGGAGCTGCCATATCTCGTTATCTTTGTGGCAGCATTGAAAAAGCCAAATAAGTCTTCAAGGATCATCACTCAGCCCCACCCTCTTCAACGTCTACATGAGCCCCCTCGCAGCCATCGCACGCAAGCACAACCTCAACATCATCTCTTACGCCGACGACACCCAGCTGATCCTCTCCCTCACCAGCGACCCCGCCACCGCCAGAGCCAATCTACACCAAGGGATGACAAACGTAGCCGAGTGGATGATGAACAGCCGCCTGAAACTGAACTCCGACAAGACGGAAGTGCTCATCCTGGGCTCCGCACCCTCCGCCTGGAACGACTCCTGGTGGCCCCCCGCCCTGGGCAGCGCACCCAAACCAACAGACCACGCACGTAACCTGGGCTTTTTTTTTTTGCAGAGTTTTATATAGCGCGAACTAGAACCGAACCGAATCAGTTATCAGAGCGCTTTACATAGCACCAGTTATGTTACATGAGGACACACTTTCATTTTAGGCACGGGGAGATTAAGTGATTTGCCCAGAATCACAGGGGGTTTTTGGCGTCGTTACCGAGACTCGAACCCAGATCCCGAGGTCGAGCGCCTTAGCCGTTAGGCCAACCCCTCTTCATCCTGAACTCCTCCCTCTCCATGACCAGACAAGTCAACGCCGTCTCCTCGTCGTGCTTCAACATCCTGCGCATGCTATGTAAGATCTTCCGGTGGATCCCCACCGAGACCAGGAAGACGGTCACTCAGACCCTCGTCACCAGCCGACTGGACTACGGCAACTCCCTCTACGCCGGAACCACTGCCAAACTCCAGAAGAGACTCCAGCGGATCCAGAACGCCTCAGCAAGACTCATCCTCGACATCCCCCGACACAGCAACATCTCCGGACACCTGAGAGACCTGCACTGGCTCCCGGTCAACAAGAGAATCACCTTCCGGCTCCTCACCCACGCACACAAAGCCCTACACAACCAAGGCCCAAGATACCTCAACAACCGCCTCAACTTCTACACTCCCACACTCCAGCTTCGATCGACCAGCCAAGCCCTCGCCGCCGTCCCCCACATCCGAAGAGCCACCACAGGAGGAAGGTCCTTCTCCTACCTGGCCGCCAAGACTTAGAACTCCCTCCCGACCCACCTCCGCCTGACCCAAGACCACCTCGCCTTCAGAAAGCAGCTCAAGACCTGGCTGTTCGAGCAGTAGCGGACCCCCCCTCCCCAAGCGCCTTGAGACCCTCCGGGTGAGTAGTGCGCTATACAAATGCCTTGATTGATTGATTGATTGAAGTAGGTGGGGTAATCTAGACCAAGTCTCTTGCAAGCAAATTATGTCACAAGAACTGAAATAGCTTCCTATATTTGTATCTGTTATTTTGTTCCTTACAGCATTAGTGTTCCAGGCGCAAAATCTGTTGGGCCAGTGATTATGCATTAGAAGAATACAAAGAATGTCAAGCCTTCCAGGCTAAGTCTGCCTTCATAGATTTAGGAGAGTCCGCTCTAAAGTTTCGATGTGGATTACGGTGGATGGTTCTGTTTCTCATTTATGCTTCTTATTGGATGTTTGATAACTGAATACACACGTTTAGTTGTTTTTTCCCTGCTCACCTCTGTATACTTTATCCTTTCCAGTAGAGGACTGGGGTACAGGGCTGGTATATGCGGAGAAACAGCAATACCCCATGTTGGAAATTTTCCCGCAACAATAATCTGGAAGTAGAGTTAGAATACCAAGTTACTAGTGAATGCTTCCTTCCATTCCTCCCTGTGGGAGTTAAAAATTCAGCGGTCTAGATGTCGGAGGACTAAGATGACTAAGGGTACAGAGGGCGTGCAAGAGTTTTAATATGTTGCCACGGTTTTAAAAAAACACACCTCCCTCTAGAGGATAATCAGGGCGGAAGATAGTGCACCTACAACTGAACAGTCATCCAAGGTAGCCAAATTGCAGATACTTGTCTCTGTGCTATTGGATTTTTACCAGGTGGCTTTGAGTGTAAGGAGTGATCTTCAGGAGCAGCACCCATGATGGAGGTACTTGTATCTGCTTTTTCAAAGGGTAACTTTTTGCTTTGGGAATTAAAATCAGCCTTTGGGAGTTGAAATCGGTTTTAAAAATACATGAAAAAAATTGTGCATTTCAAAGCAACGAGAAAGAACAAAGGTGAGGAAGAACACGTGTTCTTGGTCCATGCTTCTGAGGGGAGCTAACGTAAGAAAGAACGGGAAGCTTAGTGGATCTAAGTAATTGAAAGATTGCAAATGAGTGACAACAAAAACAACTAATGGTATGCTGTAGGCGGGTTATAAGCCCACTGAATTGTACAGAATACGTCTCACACCACAGCGCATGTGCTGTGTGTGCGAGACCGAAAAACAAGGCTGTGACCACTGCCCGTGCTGGGAGGCCTGTGCCATAGCATCATTCTTCACATGGTGAGAAACTCATTCTAAAGGCTGCTATTAGAGCATCTTCCCTTTCACCTTTTCGTGGACCACTAAGCGTTCGCTGTGGAGCAATGTGGCATGGTTGCTGACATATTATTGCAACCTCTGTGCTAGTCAATGGCCTAGTTATTCTCGGAAATAAGGTACAATGATTAAACAATTGGTCTGCAGTTTGAATGGATGCGTTAGCGGATATTGTCAGCCTCGTGCCATATGCCCGAATCGCAGGGAGGGACCGACACATTTTCACACTATTGGTATGCATCGTAAAGCCTCTGGTTTAATAAAACCGCTGAACGACTCCCATGTCCAGGAGTGTGAAGCCCACGAGCCATGTTTCTGTGGCGATGAGCTTGTGGTCTGTTCTTAAGCATTTTCCTGCTCGGCTCTCAGCTGTATCTTCTGATTTATTGGGTGTAATTGCTGCAGAGCATTAGCCCTGCATGGGCGAAGTGTTGGTGACAGGAACTTGAAAGCACTGCTCTTCTGCCGAGCTCACCTTGACCTCCTGGGCTGCGAGACTTGATGTGTTTTGGCATCTTTTCTGCAAAGGACTCTGGGGTAGAATGTAAATGTGCTCCATTCACGCACCGGGTGATGCGGGCCTAATTGCAGTCTAGTCTGCCTCGCGCGCTTCACCAGGCCTCTCGTGGGCCTGAGCTGATATCAAGTGAAGGGGCGCCCATGGGGGAGACGTCCGCACTCTACAAAATTAAAGCACTTGTCCAAGTACGTTGTGCAAGATAAAAGGGAAAATAAAATTGCATTTCCCAGACACACAGGTCCGATCTTTGAAATATTTATTATTTTTTCATATTTAAAGTTCTAAGTAGGTAGTTTTTTTTTAACAAGAATGTTAAATTACTTTCTCTTTAACTACACTGATAGTTCATTTTTAATCACCTCGCTCCTTTTTGATATTTAAATATTTAAATAGTAGGTTGAAGTATGTTACTCTTTACGTTATTGCTTGTAACTCAGGAGCCTGCCATGATACAGTATCTATGAGACTGATGCCAGGAAAACTATATGTCATCCATCAATAGCCAGCAATTCCTGGTCTGAACTGTATTCAAGCATGCCAGAAGATTTTGCGAGGTCTGGGTCAATAACTTCATTGAGGGTCCACATAGCACAAGCACTTAGGGGCTGATTTCGATGGTGGTGAGACCGCCACCGACAGTCCTTCAGTGGTGGTCTCTGCGCCATCGTAGTCCAGCTTCCCGCTTGCCATATTACAATGGTGTGCGGTGTGTTGGCGGTCGGGAAGACAGTCTGCCACGCATTCGATGGGCTCTTCGAGCCCGCTTGTGCGTTGCAGGCTGCCATAATCCCTACAATGGTGGCAGTGCCTGCCAGGCAAAGCCATCGGGATTATGATGTCCCTCCCCACCAGGTGTTTCGTGGTGGTTCACCCGCGATGAAGAGGTTGTCAGAAAGGGGCATTGTGGCCGTAGCGGACCCTCTGACCCTTGATTTTGGGTGTTGGGGGGCACCTATGGTGCCCCCTACTTATCTCTCCACCATGTGGCAGGCACCGCGCAGTGCTTGCCACGTAGTGCAGGGATTTGTGCACAGTGCATTTTTTGCTGCCAGCAGCACCCGCCGCAATGCAAAGAATACATGGTGCGACCGCCATCATAATCCCTCTGACGGGACCGCCGATGGCTTGTCCGTCGATCCCGTTTACGATAGGGTGGTGGGCAGACATAAGTCCGCCCGCCATCCTAATCGGGCCCTTATTTGGAAGTTGGAAAAGAAACTTAAAGTCCAACAGGGTAAGCTAAACCATTGAATTCTGACATCTGGTGCCATTTAGTGGTATACCTAGGATAGGTCAAGGGTTTAAGTTCCATTAGTGCAGGCGGGGAATGCACCTGGCCGAGAGACGGGAACGGGCCCAGTCACAGTGCATAGCAGGGAATTGGCTGTTAACTTTTCAGGGTGAAGGCTACAGAGGGAGTAGAGGATATGGGAACAATAAAGGAGTGGGAGGAAATAATAAAAGGAAATGAGAGTGAAAGAAGAGGGTTAAGGACTGGAAAAGGTGACAGATTGGGAGAAGTGTATAAGGTTGATGGAGAAAGGAGATGAGGATTAACAAAGTGGGCAAGAGAAAAGAAAAGCTGTGAACCAGAAGTAAATCGAGTAGGGAGCAATTGGATGAGTGAGGAACAGATGAGGGGGAAGGGAGAGATTTAGGAAGGGGATAGGGAGGAGAGCATTAAATGGATGCAGGAGATGAGAAGAACCTGGTGTAGATATGGAGGTGATAAAGAAAAAAGAGTAGAATGAGGAAATTGGAGACCGAAAATTACTTAAGTCCAACAGGCACAGTGACACCAGGGTCCAGTGTTGTTATGGGCGCTGCATCTTATTTATAGTTATCAACAACAGGGGCAGCCCTGAAAACCTGAACCATGGGCAAACAATACTTGAATCATAACAAGGGTTCAAGTTAACACAATACGTGCATCAATACGTGCATCAAATTTCAAACAAAAAATCAAAATACCTAAGGCAAATATTATAACATGAAAAATATGGAAAATTATACCAATAAAGGCACAGAAAAGGAACAAGCATTGGAAATGCAATAGGTCTCGCTTTAGGAAAGTTTGAGCAATTGGTATTGGAAATGACACTTTTTTATTTATGTGTTGGTTTTGAAAATAGCAAAAGTAATAGCTTTGTCAGTTACAATGTCAATAGTTTTAACTTTCGTAAATGTGACACCTATAGCATTTGTAATGCAATGTGTGTTGTATTTACGTGACTTAGATGTATTGATATTGCAAATAACAATGGCTTTTAATTTTGTAAATAATTAATACTTCAATAAAATGTATTGTAATTTATAATGGCAATAGCTTAAACGTTTGTAAATAACTTTTGTGAAGATTATGTTCAGTGTATTTTATTGTGACGAAAATCCAAGAACATTGCATTTGCACCTACACACACACACACAGCCACACACACAAACACACACACATAGATGTGGTGGTGGTGGATCTGGGGGATATGGTGGTGGTGGATGTGGTGGTTGTGGTGGATGTGGTGGTGGTGATGGTGGTGGATGTGGGGGTGGATGTGGGGGTGGATATGGTGGTGGATGTGATGGTGGAGGTGGTGGTGGTGGAGGTGGTGGATGTGGTGGTGGTGGATGTGGTGGTGGTGGTGGATGTGGTGGGGGATGTGGTGAATACGAGGGGCTTAGATAAAGAAATAGGAGAGGCGAGGAGGAAGGGAACCTGGGGTAAGGAGCAGCCGACGGAGGAGAACAAGACGGAGGGCATTGCTGTGCTACAGTTTATCAAATCTGCACAAACTTTGGCAGACATTTATCATTTTCAGTTCACTCTTAGTCAAGAGGGGCACATTGACTACGGGCCATCAAAAAAGAGTTTACTAATTACTGATAACATTTTGAGAATCAGCATGGTATCTGGGAAGACGTTAGCATGCCTATTTTGTTGATGTCATTTTTTATGTACCTCGATCAAAGGAAGCCATTTAAAGAGGGAGGGGGAAAGAAGGGGTAACAAAACTTTTTTTTAAACTAGGTTTTCTTGAGAAATTGGGAAGGGGGTCGGGAAGATCAGCTGGCATTTATGGGTTAGTATTACAGGCATCCACCCCATATCTCCCTGGGCCTATCAGATGGTGACAAGAGCTGTGCAAATAGTTTCAGTTTATCACAATAATAATGCATGATTACCATCAATGACTGACTATGTTGGGGATAAACCTCATCTTCTCCCACGGCTACCAGTCTCCTTTCCAGAAGTAGCTCCAGCTGAGTGGGTTTCTCATGAGCTGTTATTATGCTGCTCCCCTCCTCCACCCCAGCAGAGTGATCTGGTCGGATGGTGTTGCACAGCCAATGATTGTAGGCAATGCTACCAAAACTTCAGAACATAATTTTCGAATATCAAGGCATGAACAGGTGAAATGCAGAGAGCCCGCCTTGGGACCAACACATTTGGCACCGCACAAGTTCTTCCTAAGCCCACATCTCCACAAGCACAGGGTGAAATAGGGTCCGTCCAAGAATTTGAAGTGAATTTATACAGGTCAAAAATCTTTGTTGTAATAACTTATATTTTTGGTTTTAAATGTGTTTATCGATTTTATACACAACCAAAACAACTATATTGTAACTTTGTGTTGATTCTCACCCCAATTTCCCTAATCCCTTCCCGACCACACATGTCCGTCGTCCAGTAAATATTACAGAAACCTAACCATATGTGCCTTCAAGCTGTTGTCCTAACAGCCACTCCACAGCATTCCCCCCATCTAATTGAGTCACAGTCGGTGACATCTGTGCCATTCATGTGGGTCCTTGGTCCCAGTGGTCTCAGATTTTTTTGCGCCCCTTATTTACCTCCCGCACCACAATATTACAGTGGTCCATGCCTACCTCTCATTCACAGTACTTGGAGGGAATCCCACAACTCAATCTCTTTGCTACAGTACAGCCGCGATTTACTAGAAGTTTCTGGTATTGTGACATATCTGTCGGCCCCCGTATGCCCAGCATCTCCAGTTTGGGTTGTAGACCCAAAGGTAGGCCAGTGGCCTCCTCCAGTGAGCTCTGTACCCCCTCCCAAAAGGCCTGCAGGTGTGGGCAGTCCCACAGTGTGTGCAGCAGTGTGCCTTCCAACCCTCATCCTCTAAGACAGTGTGCCCTCTCCATCCTGCTAATTTTGTGCTGTAAGGGACTTACGTACTATGTACAGTGTAAAGTTTTGAGTTGAATCAGGCGGAAACTGGTCTTTATTGCCACCTCTGTGGGGAAGGCCAATGCTGTCTGCCAGTCTTCATCCTCCATCCCCCCAACGTTCTTGTTCCCACCATTCCAGTAGCCTTGTGTGCTCCGCATTATGGTGCCATATGTCAACGTAGTAAGTTTTCTATTCCCTTTCCCATCTAGCAGACCCGTCCTATGGGGAGTCTACCTGGGTCTCCCCCCTCTAGTGAGATGCATTCCCTAAGGGATTGATGCAATTGGCAACAACATAGCCAATGTGACTCTGGCATCTGATATTCCGTTCTCAAATAGTAGAATGGGATCATCCCATTGGCATCCCAGATGTCTGCCAGTGTGGAGAGTCAAATATTACACCATCCCCTGAATCCCGTCAATGCCGCTACCGCCCACAGTCTAGTCCCCTCCCACAGTGGCGTTTTCGAGGTTAGTTTAGTGCACAGCCCATTTGGTTAGTCAACCTCTTTCAAATGTTTACTATCATCTTAGTGGCGGGCCGTCCTCAGGAGCCAGTGCTCCCCGTACAGCTTGTGCATATAGCTCCATCCGCCCATTCCAGTTCTGCCCTGGCTAAATGCTCGATCCTTCCAATCTGCATAGGCCCAGTCGTTGCCCAGGCCTACCTCTGCTGCCTCATAATATTTCCAGATACATGGTAGGGCAGCACTTCCTTCATATTTGGACCTTTGAAGAACCTTTAAGTTAATGCGGGGTTGTCCCCCAAGCCTAAAGGCGTGTGCGTAGTAGGGCGTTTATTTTCGCAAACAGCTCGTCTGGGATTCTATATGGGCTATTATGGAGCATGTACAGCAGTCTGGGAAGAAATGATAGAAGCGACCTATGCCAATGTTTGACATCCCGTTCTAGGCCCTGGAATATGGGCGTCAGATTTGCTTTATAGTGGATGCCTAAAGACTTTAGTGCCTTATTTGGGACATCTTTATTATATCTAGATACATTTGATATGTTGAGTTTCATGCAAATCCATCAAAGAGGGGCAGAGTTAAATAGAGTGGTTCAAAAAAGTCCTGGTCCTTTTCATTTGCGTATAACTATGGCTGTGGTTAATGTATCCGCATAATGTCTGGCAGGCTGTTAAGCAGTTAAGCCCACTCAGGAATTTCCAATCTCACGCAGATATGACAAATTAGCCGCCAAAGTTAATGAGCATTATTTATGGATATCTTTGGTGCTATATCATAAACCAGTACAAATGTATGCAGACCCTTAGCATGTTTAGCTTTTCCTTACTATATGGAGTTTCATGCAAATCTGACAGCGGATGGGGGAGGAGGAGTGGGAGGGTTCATCTACTGTCTCCTTTATTGCAGGACCTTGATATGTCAAGTAGTCCAATGGATTGATCTGAAAGAAATACGTGATAGATTCCTTACCTTAGAATTACCCCCAGACGTCAGACTGGATCCGGAAAGTTTTCGTCAGCAGTACCCCTGCGAGTCAGAAAATGGTATTGTGCGGCTCTGCGTCCGTCGTTTGCGTTGTGGTCGCCGAGATGACATCGCAGCAGCTACTTAGATGCCGCTCTCGTACGCTGATGCCGATTCTTTCTTTTTCCGCGCCAGCAAGCGCAGATATGGAGAGAGCGGTACCCCCAGTCATTGTTTGACTGAGTTTTTCAAGGCATTCTTGTCTCTGTTTTTTGAGTTGTTCGACTCCTGGTGTCGTATGGATGCCCGGCTTCAAGTTTTGCGGGGACTGTCATTGCATGATGTCGGTGACTGACCCACACCGCTTGTATCTCTACCGGCTGAGGCGCGACCACGACACCAAGTCGTCCCGCAACTGCCGGGCCATGGCACTGAAGTCTTTGCGGGAGCAGTCCCGAAAGTTGCTTGAAGTCTGGCAGTCGTCTCTGCGCCGCTGAAGGTCCCGGTCCCTTGGGAGGTCGAGGGACTGGTCGCAGAGCCATCACCATCGTTCGTTGGGGCGTGGACAGTGCTCTCTCAGGCTATTGCTGGGGAGAGAGATGCAGCGAAGTTCACTATTCGATGTGGGCTTTACACCGCTGACTCGCTGGGCAAGGCGATTTCCGCGACAGTGGCGCTCCGTGCCACGCCTGGCTGAGAGCTATTGGCTTCTCGGGGGCTTTCCAGAACACCCTGATGGACATGCCCTTTGATGGCATTCGCCTTTTTGGCAACAAGGCAGATAGTGCGTTTGAGCGCTTTAAGAAACAAATCGTCTGAAGGGGCTACTCCCTTCCCTTCGAGACTACCCATCCAGTCATGCCACCCCAGTACCACCTCATGTCGGGGGATCACATGGGACTTCTTTAACAGGAAGTCGCAGCCCTCTTGACCAAGAGGCCATCGAGCGCATTCCGGTGCCAGAAGTAGGACGTGGTTGTTATTCCCACTACTTACTGGTGCCCAAGAAGGACAAGGGCCTGCGTCCTATCTTGGACCTCAGGAACGTCAGTCGTTTCCCCCGGAAGGAGAAGTTCAAGATGCTAACTCTGAATCGGGTCTTGTCTGCCCTGGATCTTGGAGACGGGATGGTAGTGCTGGACCTGCAAGAGGCATATTTCCACATCAATCAATCAATCAATTAATGCATTTGTAAAGCGCACTATTTACCCGTGAGGGTCTCAAGGCGCTGGGGGGGCGATGCTGCTACTGCTCGAAAAGCCAGGTCTTGAGGAGCCATCTGAAGGTGAGCAGGTCTTGGGTCTGCTGCAGGTGGTTGGGGAGGGAGTTCCAGGTCTTGGCGGCGAAGGAGGAGAAAGATCTGCCGCCGTAGGACATTCGTTGGATGCGTGGGACGGCGGCGAGGCTGGCCGAGCAGAGCTGGTGGGCGGGATATAGAAATTGAGTCTGTTGTTCAGGTAGTCTGGTCCGGTGTTGTGGAGGGCTTTGTGTGCGTGGGTGAGGAGCTTGAAGTGATCGTCTTGTTGACGGGGAGCCAGTGAAGGTCTCATGTGGGAGGTGATGTGGCTGCGGCGGGAAACGTTGAGGATCAGTCGGGCGGAGGCGTTTTGGATGCGTTGTTGTCGTAGCAGGTGTTTGGCCGGTATTCCTGCGTAGAGTGCGTTGCCGTAGTCCAGCCTGCTGCTGACGAGGGCTTGGGTCACCGTTCTTCTGGTTTCGGTCGGGATCCACTTGTAGATCCTGCAGGGAATGCGGAGGGTGTTGTAGCAGGAGGAGGAGATGGCGTTGACCTGCTTTGACATGGAGAGGAAGGAGTCGAAGATGAATCTTAGGTTGCGTGCGCGGTTAGTGGGTGTTGGGGCTGCTCCCAGTGTGGTCGGCCACCAGGAGTCCTCCCACGCAGATGGGTTGGGGGGGAGGATGAGGACCTCCGTCTTGTCCGAGTTCAGCTTCAGGTGGCTGTTCCTCATCCAGTCGGCGACGGCCATCATTCCCTCGTAAAGGTTGGTTTTGGCTGTGTGTGGGTCTTTGGTGAGGGAGAGGATGAGCTGGGTGTCATCGGTGTAAGACAAGATGTTCATGTTGTGCTAGCGGGCCACTTGTGCGAGGGGGGCCATGTAGACGTTGAATAGGGTCGGGCTGAGGGATGAGCCCTGGGGTACGCCACAGATGATGTCAGTGGCTTCGGCTCGGAAAGGTGGGAGGCGGACTCGCTGGGTTCTGCCGGAGAGGAAGGACGTGGTCCAGTCCAGGGCCTTCTTCTGGACTCCGGCTTCTTGGAGGCGTGTTCTTAGTGTTCGGTGGCAGACCGTGTCAAATGTGGCTGAAAGGTCCAGGAGGATGAGGGCTGAAGTTTCGCCGTTGTCTAGTTGTCGCCTGATGTCATCTGTGGCCTCGATGAGGGCTGACTCGGTGCTGTGGTTTCTTCTGAATCCTGACTGGGATGGGTCTAGGATTTTGTTGTCCTCGAGGTGACTGGTCAGCTGTATGTTGGTGAATTTCTCGATGACCTTCGCCGTGAAGGGGAGCAGAGAGATGGGCCGGAAGTTCTTGAGGTCTTTGGGGTCTGCCTTGGGCTTCTTGAGGAGGGTGTTGATTTCGGCGTGCTTCCAGCTTTCCGGGAATGCCGCTGTGTTGAAGGAGATGTTGATGACCTTCCGTAGATGAAGTGTGATGGTTGCGTCTGCTTTGTTGAAAACGTGGTGTGGGCAGGGGTCTGACGGAGATCCTGAGTGGATGGAGTTCATGACCTTGTGTCTCGTCATCGTTGACATGGGACCGGGAGGTCAGCTGGGTGGTGCAGGTGGCGTTCGGGATGTTGCGGTCTGTTGCGGTCGGGGTGGGTGAAGTGTTGAAGCTGTCGTGTGTGTCAGTGATCTTGCGATGGAAGAAGGTGGCCAGTGATTCGCACAGATCGTGTGAGGGTGGGATGTCGTTGGTATTGGCTGGGATGTCGTTGGTATTGGCGCTGGGGTGTCGTTGGTATTGGCGCTGGGGTTGGAGAGCTCCTTCACTATTTTGAAGAGTTCTTTGCTGTCGTGTGCGTCGTTGTCCAGGCGGGTTTTGAAGGAAGATCTATTGGCTGTTCTAATGAGGTGGTGATGTCTGCGGATGGCGTCCTTGTGGGCTTCGCGGCTGTTTGGTGTGCGGTCGTGTAGCCATATCTTCTCCAGCTTCCGGCATTTACGTTTGGAGGTCTGGAATTCTTCGGTGAACCAGGCGGCTTTCTTGCTGGAGTGAGGGTGTTGGCGCAGTCATCGATCCATTGTCTGAGGTTTCGGGCAGTGGCGTCTGTGTCGGTGGGGTCGGTGGGTGGGTTCTGGGCAAGGGTGGAGGTCAGCTGGTCTTCGGTGACTTTGCTCCAGCAGCGGCGGGGGAGCTGTTGGGTGCAGTGGTGCGTGGTTGGTTTCTTGAAGGTGAAGTGGATGCAGCGGTGGTCGGTCCAGTGGAGTTCGGTGGTGTGGCTGAAGGCGATGTGGGTGCTTGTGGAGAAGACTGGGTCGAGAGTGTGGCCGGCGGTGTGGGTGGGTCCGGTGATAAGATTTCGGAGGCCAAGGTTGCCGAGGTTGTCGATCAAGGCGGCGGAGTTGGTGTCATTGTTGTTTTCGAGGTGGAAGTTCAGGTCCCCAAGGAGGATGTAGTCCATAGAGGCGAGTGCTTGGGTGCTGGCGTGGTCGGCGATGGAGTCGCTGAAGAGGGCCCGGTGTCCGGGGGGTCTGTAGACGAGTGTTCCTCTGAGGGCGGTGTTGGGGTCGGTGTGGATCTAGAAGTGGAGGTGTTCGGTGGCGTTGAGGCAGTCGTCTGCGAGAGTGTGGACCTGGAAGGTGGATTTGTGGGCGATGGCTATCCCTCCTCCAATGCCGTTAGTGCGGTCTCTGCAGGAGATCTTGTAGCCGCCTGGGATGGCTATGGCGATGTCGGGTGCTGAGGAGTTGTTCCACCAGGTCTCGGTCAGGAAGGCAACGTCTGGGGCGGAGGTGTCGAGCAGGTCCCAGAGCTTGACATCGTGTTTGCGTGCGTAGCGGGTGTTGAGCAGTATGCAGTGGAGGTGGTTGGGTCCGGTCCTGGGAGGTTTGGTGGTTCTGTCGCATGTGAAGTTGCAGGTGTGGCAGGAGAAGGGTCCATGGGTGCGTTTCGGGGCGGCCTGGAAGCAGCGGTGGTCTCGGCCATAGTTGAGGGCGTGGAGGGTGTTGGCGTCGTATCGGAGCTTGGCGTCTTGGCGTGTGCGGGGTCCAGGGTTTCTGGCGCTGGGCTTTGTCCAGGCGCGGACTTCGGCGCGCAATCGGCACATCCACTGCGCGTCCGGGCAGAGGCTGCCATTTAAGGCGGGGGGAGGGAGGAGCAGCTGGGAGGCGGGAGCGAGTCAGCGAGGGGGCGTGGCCGCAGGGGTCAGCGGCGGGAAAACCAGGGGTACAGAAAAGAAAAGGGGTGTGGGGGGGCGAGCTGGGCAGGAAAAGGTCAGGAAAAAGGTTTCTTTCTGCCGGCCCACAGGCGTTACCTGCGGTTCACTCTACGTCACGGTCACTTAAAGTTTACTGTGCTCCCCTTTGGCCTTACCAGTGCGCCTCAGGTGTTCACTAAAGTGATGGCTCGCCCCAGATGGTCCTCTCCCACCTCCAGACTACGGCCGACCTCCTGCATTTGCTGGGGTTCTCCATCAATGTGCCAAAGTCGCACCTTCTTCCTTCTCAGACGCTCCTCTTCATCGGAGTGGTTCTAGATATGACGCAGTTTCTGGCCTATCCTCACGAACGGTGAGTCCAGGATATTCAGGCTATGATTCGGATCTTTCAGCCTCTGTCCTGGGTTTTGGTCGGGATGACCCTAAGGTTGCTGGGCCGCATGGCCTCTTGCATCCTGCTGGTCACTCATGCCAGATGGCATATGCGGGCTCTGCAGTGGGACCTGAAGTTCCAGTGGGTGCAGCATCAGGGGAACTTGTCCGATTACGTCCAGATCTCGGAGGGCACTGCACAGCAGCTGCAGTGGTGGCTCACGAACCAGCATTGGGTCCATGGCAGATCCCTCTCCCTTCCCCAGCCGGAGCATACAGTAGTGACAGTAGTGACTGATGCGTCCTTCCTGGGCTGGGGGGCCACATGGGAGAGGCAGAGATCAGAGGCCTCTGGTCTCCGGTGGAGTCCAGGCTCCATATCAACCATCTGGAGCTTCGGGCGATCCGACTTGCACTGAAGGCATTCCTTCCCTCTGTCAAAGGGAAAGTAGCGCAGGTTTTCACGGACAACACCACCGCTATGTGGCACTGCAACAAACAGGATGGGGTGGGGTCGTGGACCCTATGTCAGAAGGGTCTGCGCCTCTGGACATGGCTATAACACCAGGGCATTTCCCATGTGGTTCAACTCCTGGCAGGTTCGCTGAACACCAGGGCGGACAAACTCAGCCGCAGGTGCATGATGGATCACGAATGGCGTCTTCACTCGGATGTGGCGCAAGATCTGTTTCGACAGTGGGGAGAACCTTGGTTAGATCTATTCGCCACCGAAGAGAATGCGCAATGTCAGCAGTTCTGCGCGTTAAAATTTCCAAGGCGGCACTTGCTAGGCGACGCTTTTCATTGCGAGTGGACTTGCGGTCTATTGTACGCTTTTCCGCCTATACCACTTCTGCCCAGAGTGCTGAAGAAGATCAGGCACGACCGGTCCTAAATCAATCTTGTGGCTCTGGACTGGGCTCGAAAAGTTTAGTATCATGAGCTACACAGTATGACGAGCAGTCCCCCGATCCGATGCCTCTTCGGGAGGATCTTCTGTCGCAGCAGCTGGCGATGGTCCTCCACCCGAACCTGTCCCGTCTCCACCTCTTTGCGTGGAGATTGAGCGGCGGCAGTTGATTCCTTTGGACTTGCCCTTGAAGTCTGTGATGTCATTCTGGCAGCCAGGCGTCCCTCCACTAAGTTGGTATACGCCTGCAAATGGAACAAAGTTGTGGCATGGTGCACAGCAAAGGCTGTGGATCCCCTTTCTGCCCCTCTTTCAGAAGTTCTTCTGTTCCTTATTTCTTTGGCCAAACAGGGTCTGCTCTAAACCTTATCCAGGGCTACCTTTCTGCTATTTCGGCCTTTGTCAGGCTCCTTGGTCAGCCCTCTCTTTTCAAGTCCCCTGTTGTAAATAGATTCCTCAAAGGCATTACTCATCTTTTCCCTCCTATTCGTTTCGTAATGCCACAGTGGGACTTGAACCTGGTTTTTACATATTTAATATGCTCTCTCTTTGAGCCTCTTCACAACTGTCGTCTTCGTCTGCTGACTTTGAAGATTACTTTCCTGGTTGCCATCCCCTCTGCCAGGAGAGTGAGTGAGCTCCAGGCTCTTTCTTGTAAACCTCATTTTCTGTCTGTCCATCCGGACAAGGTTGTGCTCTGAACATGTCCATCCTTTCTACCAAAGGTTGTCACTGCCTTTCATATCGGGCAGACAATCACTTTGCCCACCTTCTTTTCACCTCCGCATTTTTCCAGAGAGGAAGAGAGGCCCCACCGTCTCAACCCAAAACGTGTGCTCTCTTTTTACCTGATTCGCACATAACAGTTCCGGGTGGATGACCAGCTCTTTGTTGGCTACATTGGCGCCAAGAAACGTCAATCCGTGCACAAGCGAACTATCTCCCAATGGGTCGTCTTGTGTATTAAAGCCTGTTATTCTCTGGCTAAAAAGGAGCCTCCGGTGGGGCTGCGCGGCCATTCCACGTGGGCGATGGCTGCCACTACGGCATTGGGGACGTGGTGTCCCCTTACAAGGCATCTGGCAGGCAGCTACGTGGGCCTCGCTGCACACTTTTACTAGGCACTGTTGCTTTGACAGCCAAGTCCGGAGAGACTGCTTCTTTTGCTGTTCTGTTCAAGGACTTTCTGGTGTGATCTTCGTTCGCAGACCCACCACCGGGGTTGGTATTGCTGGGGTATCTATTCTAATGTAAGGAATCGATCACTGCGTGTTTCTTTCAGATGAACAAGTTAATTACCTTCGGTAACGATATATCTGTAAGAAACATTAGTTAGTGATGGATTCCTTACCGCCCCATGACGTCATCTCGGCGACCACGACGCCAACGAAGGACGCGGTGCTGCACAACGCCACCTTCCGACGCGCAGGGGTACTGCTGACAAGAACTTTCCGGATCCAGTCTTACGCCGGAGGGTAATTCTAAGGTAAGGAATCTATCACTAACTGTTTCTTACAGATATATTGTTACCAAAGGTTAAGTAACTTGTTCGTTAAGATACCCATGGACTTGAATGGGGATGAATATATGTTCAGGAATCAATCTTACTTCTATGGTCCATAAAAGAGTGCCAAACCTGCTTGGAAAATAGGCTTGAGTGCCCTGGCCTCGCGATACTCAATCTGTAGAGCTGCCAGTATTCTTTTTGCAGCCACAGACAGTCGCAGAAAGAGCTCTTCATAATCTAGATGACAAAAGAGCATTACTTTACTACATTGAAAGAACACAATCCCTTCGTAAAAGCAAACAACTTTTTGTGTCTTTCTCACCACCACACAAAGGTAACCCCATATCAAATTCGGGGATAGCTAGGTGGATTGTCAAATGTATACAAATTTGCTACCACAAAGCTAAATGCACATTATCTATTCCTCCTAAAGCCCACTCTACTAGAAAGATAGGGGCTTCAATGGCATTTTTAGGGAACATTCCCCTAGATGACATATGTAGAGCAGCTACATGGTCTACCCCGCACACATTCACAAAACACTATTGTGTAGATGTGCAAACCAAACAACAAGCTACCGTGGGCCAGGCTGTACTCAAAGCACTGTTTCAAACTACTGCAACAGATACGGGTGTTCGCCGCTAAGAGTGGGTACTGCTATACAATCTATGCACAGTGTGTATTCTGCAGCTTATATGCCGGGAACGGAAAATGCTACTTACCAGTATGCATCTGTTCTTGGCATGTAGAGCTGCAGGGTTACACACGCCCACACGCCCACCCGCCTCCCCGGCTACCTTTATCTGTTCCAGTATTCTCAATTAGATACAGCTCACATGAGCACCTATCCTGTGACTTCCAAAGACTTTTCAGGACAAAAACAGCTGCAGACATCCGGGCCCAACACTAGGTGGCGATCTATGCACAGTGAGTAACTCTGCAGCTCTACATGCCAAGAACAGATGCATACTGGTAAGTAGCATTTTCCATAGACCTGTCGCTTTCATTGTTACGTTAGGCCTACTTTGAAGCTACATTGTAGAATACTCCCTATCATACTTGGGTTAAACGATGAATGGTTTTGGTAAGAAATAAAAGAAAAATGCCTGTACAACAAGCGGGATAGGACCACCAAAGAGCAGGATCCATTAAAGGCCAATCATCAACAGAACAACAACAAGAAGAGTATGTGGTGAAAGGGCCACCCGCTCTTAATGGAGAGAAAGATGTCCTTTCTCCTTGAGAATCTCTAGACATTTTTCCCACACCCATTAGGAGAGGAGATAATACATTCAAGAAAAATGGCATGCACCTTGTGTGAGTAGATCATCCTGAGGTCATCCTGGGATATTCTCTTTTGGGGCAACCAGAATGGTCAAACATCTTGGTGATATTCACTCAGTGAGCACTTCCATGTGGAAGTGGAAAATCAGGGACAAGGTGAAGGAAAAAGGTGATTTCACCAGAAGTTCTTCAAGGTGCAAAATAAGACCCTAGCTTCTGTTTTCAAACTACTGCAGTTGCAAGAATTTTGTGTTTTTTTTTAAGGCTAAATGAACAATTGGTCATAACTTGTGTGATATGGTGGTATTTGGGGGAAAAAACCTTAAACAGAAAACCTTCTTAGCCATTTTGAAGAAGAGAAGACGATCGCAGTTGTGCTAAAAAGTTGGGAAACAAAATAAAACCTAACTTTACAAAAGTATGGAAAGTTAAGATTTTAGCATAAGAATAAAAGAACCAGAAGTGACAATAAGTGATGGTGCTGCCATGCAGTGCTTATGACCTTGCATATTACATCACTCATTGCTTGTTCTCAGACACCATTGATGATATCAAATGTGACACCTGAAATGACATGATGACAACAGGGGTGCTAGCTAGTTAGTTACGTCAGGTTAAGTATAACTCTGCTTTTTAGAGTTTACAATGTAACGTTTTAACTGAAATTCTCACCTAACTGTAACATCACTTTAACCTTTGTTTTATCAGTGAGAATAAATATAACGTGTATATATATACACATCTACTCCCATATAGATAGATATCCAGATACATATGGACTTATGTGGCCATCAAGGTGTTCTAGTCATATCTTGTGGATTGAAAGCCACATGGTAGATGGATATAATCAGAACTTCAAAATGGCAAAACGGACGTATTTCTTGTGATCCTTTATGTCTTTTTATATTACGTTGGTGTTGGGGCAGTTAGCTTGAAAGAAGTGTATCTTTCAAAAGAGGAGATACGATGGAAAATAGCAAGTGAAGTGCTGCGCTATACTCTTTTGGTTTTCAGTAGAAAAAAGATAAATGCGCAATTATGTAGTATGTGTGTAGTTAATAATTTAGAATATAAAACAAACCACCCTTTGCATTGTTAAACACATTATATATGTAAACGGGAGAGATTGGTAAAGCTGTACTTTGCAAAATGCAGCTAACAATGGGCCTTGATTGAAACTGAAATGAAAATGTTCAAGTTTTGTTTGTTTTATAAATTAAATATAAATCAGTAGAAAATGATAAAGTGGTCTGGAGTGGTTTGGACTGTCATTGTAATGCTGCTATTTTCCAGATTTCAAGACTCTCTGTAAAGTAACTGCTTGAATACCATTGTGTTTTGCTCAGTTGAAGCGTGTGTGTGTATATATATATATATATATATATATTATATATATATATATCTATATATATATATATTTATATTTGGCGATAGCCAGTAGGTATATATAGTTAGGATTGTTTTCCATAGGGAAATCGCAACATTCTATTGGGAATAACTTTGGCGCCGGTTGAGGAATCTTCCTGAAATTTTCCTTAACTTTGCCTCGCGGCGCTCCGCTCCTTCCCTGAAAGTTTGGGGGGAATTCGTCAAGCGGGGACCGAGATAAAAGGGGGTCCCAAAACGTGTTTTCCCCATGTTAATTTCCATAGGGCGGTTGGACTCACTTTTAGCCCGAACGGCTGAATGGTTTTCCACCAAACTTGGCAAAATTGTAGGGACTGGTAGCCCGATGTGCCTTTGCTATGTCTCAAGATATGTGCTCCAGTGGTTTTTACGAAAATGAACTTTGAAAAAATATATATTGGGCTGCATTTGGCTATATATATGTTAGAGCCCAAATGTAGCCCAATGTAGCCCAAAGATGGCCACCAGAGACAAAAAAAACAAATTTAGCCCAAATATCAGCCAGATGTAGCCCAACTATAGCCCAATGACAGAATGTCCCAGAGTGTTCTAAAGAACAACTAGAACGCGAACAGTCTTACTTATGACAAAAGTATGGTACACCTGAAGTCATCTTGATTGGAATAAAGTGGTAACACTTAATACATTTAATTTGAAAAGGAACAAAATGAGGGGTTTCATTTTGCCATAGAAAGTTTATATATATATATTCACTGAAAAAAACATAGGTTACACACCAGTTATAGTTAGGAATTATCATTTAAAAAACCTTTGAAATTCACTGAAAAAACCATAGGTTTCACACCAGTTATAGTTAGCTGGAAATGTTACTCGCATAAAACCATTGAAATTCCCACGTTATAGTTAGTTGGACTCACTATAACTTGCACGTCTGCAATGCACTGCTGATGACGTCACATATTACATCACTCATGCATATATTTAAATATTTAAACATTACTCGCTAATATATGTATTCACTAAGATACACTTAATAAGCCAGTTAACCAATCAATTTCTTTTTTAAAACACTGAAAAAAACATAGGTTTCAGGCCTTATATAGTTAGGAATTAGCATTTAAAAAAACCTTTTAAATTCACTGAAAGAACCATAGGTTTCAGGCCTTATATAGTTAGGAATTAGCATTTAAAAAACCTTTGAAATTCACTGAAAAAACCATAGGTTTCAGGCCTTATATAGTTAGGAATCCGCATTTAAAAAACCTTTGAAATTCACTGAAAAAACCAAAGGTTTCAGGCCTTATATAGTTAGGAATTAGCATTTAAAAAAACCTTTGAAATTCACTGAAAAAACCATAGGTTTCAGGAGTTATATAGTTAGGAATTCGTTTTTCAAAAACCTTTGAAATTCACTCAAACAACTATAAGTTTTAGTGGTGTTATAGTTAGCTGGACATTTTACTCATACAAAACCAATGAAATTGCTCCTATATAGTTAGTTGTACTAACTATATTTTGCGCACCCGCAATCCACTGCTGATGATGTCACATATTAGATCATTCATACAATTTTTCATCACTGTTTGTAAAATACAGAGTATCATATTTAAATCCATTGTCACAGCAATACAAGTATCTAAAAATCCACTCAGTGATTCATAGATGTATACACACATCTAATAACTTACCTATGGATTCACTCATACATGCTGTCAATGAACAATAGAACACTATCAAAAATACTTATACATCTATATCGACATTAAACAGCACGCATCCTATTCACATATGAAGTCATCCTACTCACTTATGCAAACAATGGATCATACTTACATATTTACTTAGCAAAACACTTATACAAACACCACTTCTTCTATTCATTTAGATAGTAAGTCATACTTAGTGAATTATAAAATCATTATTACAAGTATACAGTTATCCATACAGTCACTCACACAATCATTGTGTCTTATGTATACTTATTTATATACAACAACTGACACATACACTGCCTTTTATTTTTCTAGTTTGTTGGACCTGTACCTTTGAGAAATATATTTGCTCATCACCACGCCCATAAAGATATTCACTCACCCAAACAACTGTTAGAACATGTAGTTTTACCTTCATATATCTACTGAATCAACTATTCACACATCTTTGGACAGTCACACACCCCCCACAGAACCACACACACTTTCACACTCCCATACAAATACTCAGTTAACTAATCGATAACTAATATTGACTTTCACATAGCTAGTAACCAACTTTAGAATCAGTTTACACAACAACTGACAAAGTGATACAGATAGTGGGAGAGGTGTGGCGCCGCGGCCAGGGCGACTGACGCTGGAATCTGGGGATCAGGGTTCGATCACCGGCTCCGGCGGCAGGTTAGCCCAGCACCATGTGACTCTGGGCAATAGCTTGCTTAATCTTCCCGACGGCCCCCAGCGCCTAGAGACCCTTACGGGTGATTGTGCGCTTTACAAATGTGGATTATTATTATTATTATATTCACACAGTTTAGTCACTATCCACTATATTTAGTGAGACATTATAAATTGGTCAAGTAAACAGTCAATTACACTGCTACTAAATCCTCCATCCAAATATTTATTTATATATATCCACTCATTCTTCAATGTAAATTGCTATATATGTAATGCATATTTAAATAACGAAGCAAACCACATTCACTGGATGATGTCATCAGTGATGTCATTTGAGATGTCATCAGTGATGTCACTGACCATGTCATGAATTATCTAATATGTGACATCATCAGCAGTGGATTGCGGGTGCGCGAAATATAGTTAGTACAACTAACTATATAGGAGCAATTTCATTGGTTTTGTATGAGTAAAATGTCCAGCTAACTATAACACCACTAAAACTTAGTTGTTTGAGTGAATATATATATATAATTTCCTTCTTCATCCATCATTTTATAAAATTCGGGCTGTCATTTTTTTCTTGAAACTGGCTCTCATCACTGCTCTGATTTGTTGGTAGTATTTAACAACATACGGCAGAATGACAATTTCTTCTTTTTGGATAAAGCTATAGAAAACTATGTCGGCTGGATCCAGGGCCTATTCAGTGGAAATTGCTTATTGATGTGTGTATGTCAGGTTTAGGACAGCCACAGAATAATCACTAGCAAAAATGATTAAATAGTTGTGATGCATCTTTAATGCGGGCATCTCATAGGTGGTTTACAAGTAAACATAGCCCCAAATAAATAACCACTGTAGGAAAACTAGAAATCTCCCTGACCCTGGGACCCAGACACAAGGGTCAGGAGTTGGGCTCACACTTCCTCAGGCTCCATCACTTAGTTATTAGCACATTGCCCCACCATAGACTTTTAAGGAAAGACCAATCTATACTTAATTTACTGCGTGATCCACATTTTAAACCGCGACAATTTTAACAACCTTAATTTCCAGTAAATAATGTGATTGCTGACGCGTTATGCTCTTGGTGTTTCATTGTTGCAGTCTCATAACTATTTTAGGTCTTGCCTAAAGAGAGCTATAGCTGTTTACCATCCTCAATATTTCTAAAAAAAAAAATCATATTAAAAGTATAAAGTATACCACTGGTCAGTCTTTATTCTTTGGTCTTTTCATTTGTCTTTCATATTTTTCTTCCGCCAACCACAGCATGCAGTACGGGGGCAGTTGGTCAGCCCTCTTAAACCATAGGCTCTCTTCACTGTATGGCATTTGGCTTTTGCAATGATCTTCATCCACTCAACAAGTAGTCCATTTCATTGTGTGCTGTGTGGTCTACTATGCTTTCTTTTCTGCTTTTCTTTCATGTTTTTATGAATGTATTTTTGCGGTGGGCCATTTTAATTTATTTTTGCAAGCATTCCCCCTGTAGCCAGTAGCATTTTTACTTTCTATTACTTCTACATTTCTAATTCTCGTTTTATGTGTCTGCAAAAATATTGCAAGGTTGCCAGTGCCCGACCTATTTGGACTGGCAGTGCTTGTTTCCTGAGATTTAGAAACGGGCCCATTTGGACTGAGCACCTGCTCATGCTGTAGGTTGGGGTTTCTTTTTTGATGTATCTTGGCACATTGTATATTGTGATTGAGGCTTTCCGTTACTGTTAGTTTGTGTAGAACTTGTATATTTTAAGCATCAGAGTCAACAGTTAACATCTAATGATATATTTAAATGCAATTATAAGTTTTCTTTCTGTCTTAGTATGTTAAATGTGTTTAATTGTAGTGTTCCATGCTTACATTTTTCACTTGCAATCTAAAACAAGTAAGGTTGTGATAGAGCGCGCGGGTCACCCGACCAATAATTTCGCCACTTCCGGCTTCGGGCCCATATATTTCAAATCACCATATACATTGATCGGATGACCTCACGGTCTACTACCAATAATTGTGTGAGTTCCTTTCGTTATTCTTTAAAGTACCCGACTTACCATCCACCGATGCAGGTACCTATGACCACAATGGATCAGGGAGCTAGCTGTAAAAGGAAAGGTAGTAAAATACAAACCCAACCGATAACATTCAAAACTCTTTGCAAATGACCACGGACAACTGGAAGTTTTAAAGTCTTTATCTAATTTAGTAAAATTCAGAGAGTATCAAATTCACAGTAATTAAGCAATCAATAACCAGAATAACATAAAGTACACAGCTAAATAGCAAATAAGTCAGTGCAACCATTTATAGGCAAATGGAACCAGGGTACATTCAAAAGGGAAGGACCAGAAATTAGAACATTTAAGATGAATCACTAAAGATGGGATAGACTTTGATTAGGACTAGTATTCTAGAATTATCTCAAGGAAATGAGACAGAATTTTGGGATATAGATATATATATCTATAGGAGAGACTATGAAGAAAAACATGCTATGCATCAAGGCAAAAGTTCTTTAAACAATTTTAAGTAAGGATGTTCTAGACCATATCAGGAAATAACAAACTGCAATGCAAAATATAATTTCTAGCAGGTAGGGTAACATAGGAACACGTTAATGAGATAAATGCAAATGACTTTATGATTCAATGGTTGCAGAAAAGCATGGACAATTAACATATGCAAAGGTATGTCTTTATTAAAGCAAAAGACAGAAATTCAGAAAGGTGCAAGATTCAGAGTTTTCAGAGTGATATTTACCTAGACTGGTGTGGAAACCAAACCCTGGCCACGGGTCAGTTAAGGACAGGAAACCCTCAAGGAAGGATACCCCTCGATGGACAGCAGGTGCAGAATGGACACCCAGGACAGGACAGGAAGACCAGATTAGGATCAGGACAGGAAACCCTCAGGACAGGAAACCCTCAGGACAGGAAACCCTCAGGACAGGAAACCCTCAGGACAGGAAACCCTCAGGACAGGACCCTCAGGACAGGACCCTCAGGACAGGACCGGCACCCGCAGTTCGGAAGCAACACCTGCGCTCCACCCTCTCTGCAGCTATCGATCAAGACCCCGATTGGGTCAGCGAACTCCCAGCAAAGTGCTCCGCCAGCACTTTAAGGTTTAGTAAAACCTTAGTCTATGGTCAAATTTCGGACAGAGTGCTCCGCAGCGCTCTGTATCTTCAGTCACCTATTGAGTGCGTTGGGTCAGTGACAGGTCAGCTAAATCAGACAAGTCGGACAATTTCCCTAGGTGAACCCAGGGTAGATATACTGTTTTGGGATGGTGTACCACCCCCCAATGTTGCAAAGTGTCAGAATCCCTCAATTTGGATTGGTCCTAAGGTAGGATTTGGGTAACACACCAATCAGAACAGACTATTTGGAGGCCTAATTTGCATCTCTGGGTACCGCCTGGCAAGATTGGGGTTCCCATGGGAAGCTGTACAGCAAACAATAGCGCAACACACAATGTATCATATAAGGAGCAACTTTCTCCATTCTCGTAGGGCAGAGGTGGCTTTCCCATGAGCATCTTGACTGTGGCTGCCAGCTGGCTGAGTTCCACTGTCCAATGTTGCCACTTTCTGTGTACCACGAGTCTGCGCAGAAGGGACCTTCAATATGGCTCCCAACCGGTTCGGGCCCCCATTCCCCGCAGTACATGAAAAGTAAGCGAGAACAAATTAATACATAGAAATAAATGAATGCATTACATGTCATAATTTTGTACTTCATTCTTATCACTATAAAAATATACTATGCAATTAGAAATTAGCAAAATATACACTTGACACGAAAACAACTGCACGAGCAGCACCACGTTATTCCCGAAAGCAGGGTATTACGCATGCGCACCCTTTCCCACCAAACTTATAACTACGTCATGTCACGTGAGTGTGACTGACGCATGCGCAGAAGCCATTTCAAAGCGGCGGCCATGTTTAGGGACACGGATTAGTCGTATTAGAAATACACATAAGCAAGCTTCATCTACTTCGGTCGGATATGAAAAATATATTAGTAAGACGAACAAATTTTATTAATTGGTTACTCACGGGCGAGGTTCATGACTCGAGCAAGTCGCAATGCGAAGCTTGCTCTATCAATCCCCTCTTTGATGATATTTACTATCATCACAAAAATAATGGAACCAGATGCCAACTTCTCACACTTTATACAACTCTATCTCTTCCAGCAAGCGATTCAGCTTCTCTTTCTCATTTTTGGTAGGGAGAGAATTTTTCACCTTTTTGTATATCTGATTATTCATTTCCTCTAATTCAAGCTCATCCACACTTCGTTTCACTCCTCTTGCATTCACTTGATGCTTTCTGGTGTGCTTTCGGCATTTGCAACAGACAAATATGAAAAATAGGATAAGACCTATAATTCCAATTGGCATCAGTACCTTAAACAATAAGCTTTTACCTAAGCTAGCAAGCCAATGACCTACATTTGAGAGACCATCTACCAGTCTCTTCCAGGCACTATCAACCTCGAGTGGTTTGAGTTCTTTTTCCAAATTAGTAATGTTTTTCACGTATCTTTTGAGCTGCACGCTTTTGTCCGGAATATAAGTGCAACAATGTTGCGCCTTCAACATCCGGCAGACTCCGCCCTCTTTTTCTAATAAGGTGTCAAGAGCAAGTCTGTTCTGCAAAACCATTGATCTGATCGCAACCATTTCGGTATTGACCAGCAGAAATCCATGAGCTGTGTCCGTAGACAACACATCCACTATGGTGGACAATTTGCAAATTCTGTGAGTGTTCAGAACCACTCCCACTCCAGGTATCAGTGCACTGAAAATACTACCCATTATTTCACCTACGCTTTCTCTTTTACTACGCACTAAGCCATTAGTATTTTCACTGCTTCCAGCAACTTCATTCACATGGTATATTTTCGGGAAGACAATGCCAAAATAGCAGCTTCCATACCAGTGATCCGGCAATTTGAAATAAGCCTTGTCTCCACATATATAATAAATTCCAGGAAACACAGGCTCTGACCCATTTTTGAAACCCCATCCTCCAATTACCTTGTAATTATGTTCACATCCACTGGAACCAATGAAAATGTTATTATAGTAGCTAGTCTTCTCGCGGTGAAGACATAGCTTTCCCTTCCTTTCAAAATCCAGCAACAGAGCAGGTCCCGCCCCACCATTTGAGGTGCCCTCCATGTCCTCAGCCCATTTTGGCGTTTTCTGTCTTTCGTCATCTGCCTTTCTTTGTATTTTTATTCTCCTCTACTCTGCCATGTTCAGGAACATCTTTTCCTGCTCACGCAAAGAACAGGTCAAGTTATCTCTGTGTGCGTCACCTATGTCTATATTACCTATAGTCAGAAAGTATTCGCCCATATAGCGTGTAACGTCACTTTTGGTATGTACAGGATTCAGGTTCCCACGTATAGGAAGTTCAGAAAAGATCACGTCATTGTTAGAGTAATAGTACTGTAACGGTCCTCTTTTGTAAAATAAGCTTGCTAAAATGCTACAGGATATTCCGTATGTCAGGGGCAGGTGATGGTATGTCACGCCTTCAGCCACAGAGGTAGGTAGCTTCATGCAGACATAGCAATCCTCAATTTCCATAGTCTCTACATAGTGTACTAACAAGTTTGCGAAAACATTTAAATGTGTCTTATTCTTAACTTCATGATAATGTAGTCCTCCCTCATCTGATGCTTCTAGGTCTCGTTTTGTTTGTTTGAGTGCTTTCTCATGTCTTGCTACACTCTGTGTTGTCAGTTCTTCAATGTCAGTATTTACAATCTCAGTAGGGTCAATATCAGTACTTTTGCTCACCGCAAAAGGAATGAAAACTGTTAGTCCTATCCAAACTAATATCACTATAATTATACTACATACACATACCTTGCAGCATGTTTTGCAACAGCTGCGACTAGGTCTACCACTCACGTTTGAATCAGACATTTTAGCTCAGAAGAAGTTTCTCGACCCCTCTTTGTGTCTCTGCACGAGTAGCTTACTTTGTGCAAATTCACGGTGGCTCGTCTTCTTCTTCGGCAGAGTACTCAGCAACTCGTTCTCCGTCGCTTTCGTCAGTTATATCAAGATCTTCAAATTCTTCCAAAACAAGCGTCCATTCAGGAGCCTTGTACTTTTTGTTTTGTCTCTTAATTCGATCGCTCCTTCTTTTGGAAGTGTCTTCTTGTTGCTCAGCTATGCGAGCACTTTTTCTTTCTTCTGCACGTTTCTCTTCTACCGTTTTTATCCTCAGCCTCAATTTCTTTATGAATCCAGGCTCAAGGTGCTTTCTTTTCTTAAGTCTTTTAGTTGGCACTGGGATTTCGTTTTCTTCTATTGCTCTTTTATTTTCATTAGTCGGTGGCATTCCTGCTTCTTCTTCCCTTCCTATCTGACTAGTTCCAGGGCTCGCATCTATTTCTTCTGCCTGGTTACTAATCTGGCCTTGTTCAGGAGAGTTTTGTTTTTGCTTTTCAAATGTCTCTGCTTCTGTTTCCTGAACACGTTCTTCTAACCCTATCTGATCCTGTTCGAGCACTTCGATCTCTTGATTTTCTTCCGTCCGAATCTCTTTACTAGGTCTAATCTGTTGTTTTTCGATTTCTGGCGTTTGGGGAGGTGTATCAATTACTTGCTCAGTCCCTGTCTGACCTTCTCCTTCCTCAGTTTTGATGTGAATCTCAATAGTCTGAGGTTCTTCGCCTGTGCCTTGCTTTTCCTCTCTATTCCACTCTCTACCTTCCCAAATTCGCTCTCTGGTTCTGATTGGGTCTTCTGTGAGGTCAATCAAGGGTATCCACTCATCTGGCCATATGCTCGGCAGCTCGTCATCAGCTACTTCTGGACCAACTTCTGGGAACCCCTCATCAGGTTTGACTCTGGGTAGCTCGTCATCAACTACCGCTGGACCAACGTCTGCGGACCCCTCAGCTCGACTGGTACTGGGCTGTACGTCGTCAGTTACTTCTGGTCTTGCTTCTGCAGGCCCCTCTGCTGGACGGCCTCCTTCTCCAGGCTCTTCGTCTGGTAGTACCTTCTGGGTGTGGCTGGCGTGGATCCAATAGGGAACACCTGCACACTTTACTGCTGTGGTTGTTACCAGGATTACTTGGCGCTTCTGTCCCCACCTTGGTGCCAGGCAGCTCGACCGAGTATGCTTCTTTATTTTGACCCAGTCCCCTGGAACCAGTTTGTGAAGAGGAGTCGTTGGATTGGCGACGGCGTCTTCTCTGATCTGGCGAGAGATATAACGCACTTGGTCACCTAATCTCTTGCAGTATTCAAGCACCAAATCATCAGTAATACTCAACAGTTTGCTTCCTGGTACCCACGCTTGTCTCATCACTCTTCCCATCAGGATTTCATGGGGGCTCAGGCCTGTCTTCCGGTCTGGAATACATCGGAGTCCCATCAGAACCAGAGGCAGGGCCTTTACCCAGGTCATGCCAGATATATCACACAATTTCGCTAGTCTTGTTTTGATAGTCCCGTTTATTTGTTCCACCACTCCAAAAGCCTCTGGATGATATGCACAGTGGAGTTTTTGCGAGATCCCAAAGGCCTTACAGAGTTGATCGATCACATCATTCTGGAAATGTCGTCCTCTATCTGATTCAATAGTGACTGGAACCCCAAATCTAGGTATCAGTTCTTTCAGTAAACACTTGGCTACTGTCAGTGCGTCGCTTTGGGGAGTAGGGTAAGCTTCCACCCACTTTGAAAATAGGCAGACAATGACAAGGACATATCGCTTCCCCTCACAACGTGGCATGGTGATGAAATCAACCTGTATTCTCACAAAGGGACCCCCTGACCTCCCAATTCTCCCTAGTTCCACCATTGTTCTCTTGCCTGCATTGAACTGTTGACATGACAAGCACCTCTGGCAGAGGGACTCTGCTACTTTCCTGAACTTTTTGCTGTACCAAGTCTGTTGGAATACCAGAATCATGGCGTCCCTACCAATGTGTGATCCCTCATGTATCAGTCTAGCCATTGTGCCAAGCAAGTGTCTGGGTAACACAGGCATACCATTTGGGCCCAAGATGACACCATCCTCACGTCTTGGTCTACACCCTTCTTCCTTCCACTTCTCTCTCTCTTGCCAGGGTGTTGCCTGCTGCCATTCTCTCACTTCATCCCATGTAGGCACTTCTTCAAACACTCGAAGTTGGCAGCTGTTTCCGCCCCCCCCCCCCGTTTCGGATTGATTATCAGTCGATCTGTGGCGCATAATTTTGCCACTCGATCAGCGAAATCATTTCCCAAAGATACAGAGTCAATGCCCTTATTATGAGCAACACACTTGACCACTGCCCGTTCCTTTGGTAACTGGATTGCCTCTAAAAGGTCTTGAACAACTTTTCCATTTCGAATAGGGGTACCTGATGAAGTCAGGAACTCCCTCTGTAGCCATAATTGGCCAAAGTCATGCACAACTCCATAACAGTACTGACTGTCAGTATACACTGTTATGCGTTCATTTTTCCCCAATTTGCAAGCTTTTATCATGGCGATCAATTCGGCTACTTGTGCAGACTTTACTCCAAATAAATAACCTGCTTCTTCAATTTTGCTTAAGGAGACTACAGCGTAGGCAGCATTCAGACCTCCTTGTTCATGTCTTAGGCATGAACCATCCACAAACAATTCTTTGTCATGCATAGACAAAGGTGTTTCTTTAATGTCTGGGCGTGGTTTTGTGCTAAATTCTGTTAAATCAATGCAGTTATGCTCGTCTTCCTCCCCATCTTCCATATCCATTGAGTTAGGAAGCAGAGTGGCGGGGTTCAGAATGTTGCACCGGACAATTGTTATATTTGCAGCACCCACGAGAATCCTCTCGTATTTAGTCAGCCGACTAGGGGTGAGATACTGAGTTTTCGTTCTTGTTAGTAAAATCACCACTCCATGTGGAACATACACAGTTACAGGATGTCCCATGGTAATCGATTCACTCTGCTCTAAACTTGTGCACGTAGCAGCTACTGCTTTCAGACATCCTGGTAATCCAGCAGCCACTGGATCCAGGGTGGCAGAGAAATATGCCACAGGTCTTCTGGTTGTGCCATGTTCTTGGGTTAGGACTGACAACGCACAATTATCGCGAGTGTCACAGAACAGGGCAAATTCCTTGGAATAGTCTGGCATTCCCAACGCAGGGGCTGTACACAGACAATCTCGCAGTTTTGTGAAGGCTGTTAAGCTTTCATCATCCCATTCTACGATATCCGGTGTTCCTCTCTTGGTCATTTTTATCAAGGGCCTAGCTAGGACTGCAAATCCCACAATCCATTGCCTGCAGTATCCTATTACTCCAAGGAACATTCTGATTTCTTTCTGAGTACGGGGTAACTGCATCTTTTGAATTATTCTGACTCTTTCTGACGTTACTTTCCTGATGCCTTTTTCTATCTGGTGCCCCAGATATTTCACTGATTTTGCACAGAACTGTAATTTTTCAGGACCCACTTTATGTCCCTTCTCACTCAGGTGATTCAGTAGGGCAATGGTGTCAATCACACAATCTTTATGACTTTTGGACACCACCAAGAGGTCGTCAATGTATTGCACCAAAACAGAATTTCCAGGTAAGACCAAAGTTTCCAAGCATTTTTTCAAGGTCTGATTAAAGATAGAGGGGCTCTATGTGTACCCCTGGGGGACCCTATTCCAGACATACACGTGACTGTTGAAAGCAAATGAGAAAAGAAATTTGCTGTCTGGATGCAAGGGAATGGAAAAGAATGCATGACATAGGTCTATCACAGTGAACCACTCAGCATCCCAGGGAATCTGGTACAGAATCACTGCTGGGTTCGGCACAATAGGACAACAAGGAACCACTATTTTGTTTACCTTTCTTAGGTCCTGCACTACTCTGTACTTGCCACTAGGCTTTTTGATGCCCATAATGGGTGAGTTGCATGGGCTACTCATTACTTCCTGTATGATGTTTCCTTCTAGCAGTTTCTGTATTTCCAGGGCAACACCTGCTCTCACTTCTGCATTCATTCTGTAGGGTTTAGTATTAGGGTATACTGCATTGTCCTTTATGGCTATCTGTATGGGGTCTACGTTTTTCATTAATCCTACATCTTTTCCGGTAAAGTCCCATACCTCTGGCTTCACTGTTTCTTGGAGTTCTTTGGGCAAGTCCTGCATAGTCATTCGTTTAATTTCTGAGTCAGGTCTGATCAACATTAATTTATAAATGCCATCTTCATCTGGGGTCTGAATTTCAACACCCTTTGGTGTGCAAAAGATGGTACAGTTCATTTTGCACAGCAAATCACGTCCCAGTAAGTTCACTGGACTGGTGTCACAAACGACAAATCTATGCATTTCTTTAAAATTTCCAATTGAGATCTCCATGGGCTCGGTAACAGGAGTACTAATCAGTTGATTAGATACCCCCACTACTTGGATTGCTTCTCCCGAGAGGGGTAGGTTTGGAACGTCCACTGTTCTTACAGTAGAACGGGTAGCGCCAGTGTCCAACAGAAAGGTGACATCATTTCCGTCAACCTTTCCTTCAATGTATGGCCCTGACTGGTCTACCGGCAAGGAGGCGCCAAGCATGCACTCCTCGTCCTCCCCTCTCAGGCCCCGTCAGTACTGGTCATCACAAAAGAAGGTATCATTTAGTAAATACTGCGAAGTTGCTGTATTTCTGTTCTCATTGCTCCCCCAGACTTCTACGTCATCACCCTGCGTGGATTTTCCCTTAAACACTGGCTTTGGTGCTCGGGGCAACTGAATCGTTTTTACCTGTTGTTGGGTCTTTCTTGGTCTTTCATTCTGCGTCTGTGGAGTTAAATCAGGTGTTTGGGAGTTATCATCCTGCAAATAGGGACACTCGTCTCGCCAGTGTCCAATTTCTCCGCACTGGTGGAAGGGAAATTTCTTCTTTGCCTCCTCCCTGCTCATTTTGGGCCGGGGCTTTCCTCCACCCCCACCCCCAGGACCTTGGTTCTGAGTAGACTTAGCCATTTTATTCAATTGCTTTTCCTGCTGTCCTGCGAGCTTCACTTGAGCCCACATAACCTTCTCCTTGAGAGCCTTTTTCTTTTCTGCCATCTCGTCCTCACAGTACTTTGCGTACCGTAGGACCTCATCCATCTTTTTAGTATGCCAACAGATTTTGTTATCCTTTATCCATTGACAAATTTCGGGTCTTAAACCATTTACAAACCTGTAAATAAAATGTGTCATATCCTTCATCTCGATGTTATCTATACCACTGTATGTTTTGAACACCTGCAACAGCCTTTCATAAAAGGAGTGCACAGTCTCGTCTCTTTCCTGCGTTGTTCTATCTATCTTGGTCCAATCAGTTTCCTTTGCGGACACTTTTAGTTTCAGATGCTGTATTACCTGTTCATATTTCCTCATTACCTCTTTCGATGGTTCCCCTGTTTTTTCGTCTCTCTGGTATTCTTCACTCGGCCATGCTATGGCAATTTTACACTCGGTCCACAGATCTACCGGGACCACAATGTCGAAAAACCCATCCAGGTCTTTCCACAGGCATTTTTGCACCTTTACGAACCTTTCCACCTGCCTGTACCAGTCAACTGGCTTTTCGCGCAATTTCGGGAAATCGTTAGTAAAGGACACAATATCCTGTCTGGACCATGGAACGTGCACATATTTTCCACCTGGTACCTCGCGCATAGGGCATAACTGTTCTGGTTTCTCAGTTTCCCTTAGAACAAATTCGGGAGTTGCCTGCCTAGACCTGGCCTCATCCTTTTTCTTGGCCCATCTAGCTTTCCATTTTTCCACATCTCCCCATTTTTCCAATACTGTCAATAGTTCTTTGACCTGTGCTTTCTTCCCCGAAACATTCAAGTTTTCCAAATTTTGTCTGAAAAATCTGCCCTGTATGGTTTTCGCAGCGGTTTCGATCTTGAAATATCTATTCCCATGCTAGCAGCAGTGTCTGTCAGTTTTTCATGAAGCACTCGAGTAGTTCGGGTGAGACTTTTGCAGATAAACAGCATTTCGTCTTCAGAGTAGGTATTTAATCTGTCTAATCCTACGTTTCCTGCCCTCAATTCCTCTATTTCTATTCTCAGTTTGTAGAGATCTAAAGTTTTTGTTGGGGACGCTTGTTTTTCAAATTCTCGACTCCATCTTTCGATTTCTTCAGGAGTCACCATTGTGACACTCTTTGTACCTGAGGTTGATTCCATTTGAATTTCTCTCGCGATAAAAGGCTTTTGTCCTTTCGGTATCCTTTTCCCAGTCTTTCTAATGGGCAGATCTAGCAGTGAGACCTCCGACTCACACTCACTTGTCTGGTCATCTATAATTAATGGTTCTGGTCTGGTCGGTGCAATGACAGGAGTAATTACTGGAGGTTTCGGACTCCCTTGACGGTCCCCATACAACGGAACCACGGGTCCGATAGTTACTGGGATCGTTAAGGCTTCAGGACTTGCATTTAGCTGTGACATTTTCCGTATTATCTCAGCTCTCTGAATCCCTAGCACTTCCCGCTCTTTCTCTTCTAATAACCTGTCCAAGGATTTGTCATGTAACACCTGCGGGGTTAGAATGGGAGCATAACTCGGGGCAGTGGGATGAGTCTCACTCGGCCCTCCGCCATAGTTAGGCTTCTGAAACAGACTTCCTGTGCCTAGAATTCTCGGATCTTCCTCATCCTGGGGCTGTAATAACGGCATTCCTGAACCCACGGACCTCACCTCACCTCCGTAGGGGAGACGAGGGCAAAAATCTCCTTCCCGTGAATATCCCATTTCCCCACCTACCGGTCTCCTGGGGTAAATACTTCTGGTTTCTACGGGTCCTAGATTTTCAGTATAAGGAAGAATTAGATGACCCCCTCCTACACTTGGGGACCTGACCTCTTCCCTTTGTAGGGGTCTCCGGGGAATATCTCCTGCACTCGAAGGTCGGTGTCCTTCATTATAAGGAGGCGGACTTCTCATGCATATATCATCTAACAATTCGTCATCTGATTCTCCGATGGGCCCCCAATGTTTGTTTTTTTCTGTTCTTTTCCCTCCCCCAGGAGGATCTTCTGCTGGCATCATGGGAAACAGTCCTTCAACAATCATACTCTGTCTCCATTCTTTCATCTTTTTGTCTCGGGTTTCCTGTTTCAGTTTTGGGTAATACTTTGTCAGCCCTTTGTCCATTCGGGGCTTTTCTCTTTGGAAAGCCTCAATCTCCCATTCCTCTAATGCCTCATACTGCGTTAGTCTCCGTCTGGGATGTAATTCATTCATTCGTGTTCTTAAATTGAATAGGATTCTACCATTAAAGGTACCTTCTAACGGAAAAGCCATGATTCCGTCATCTTTTGTGTATTTCACCCAATTTTCTAACCACACACATGTATTGTACCCTCTGTCAAACATCATGAAAGAGGCGGGAGTATTTGGTGGCGGAATAACAATGCCCTCTCTAGTTTTAATCGGCTTGTCCTTTTTGAAGTAATTCTTTACCTTATTTACAAGGGACATTTTTCTCTTATTTCCGTACATAATGTTGTATCTATTAGCTTTCCACTGATCTCTTTCGAACCCTAGGTGTCTTGGATCAGGTCTAGTCTCTGGAGTATACGAGTGCCACATACGATTCCTACGCTTAGCTTTGTTTACAAAATTACTCCCAATCAAAATGCGTCTTGTAGTTCCGTGCGACCAATTAGGTGCACGAGTTCAAATATTTTCGGCCAATGGGTGCGCGGCCCCTTCGCGAGACAGTTCTCACGCTCCGGCGCTCACCCCTTCTTCACAATTCCAGGCCCGCTACCCGCCCGCTGCTTCTACCAATCCCAGCGCGGCACGGAGTGACGTCAGAGACGCTTCGCGACTGACTCCTTCCTTCACAAGGTAACGGAAACTTTCTTTCTAAAGTGCTCAATGCTTGGTTATTTAACAACGAATACACATTCGCCACAGTGCTCAAGTGTCTAGACAGGAAAGATTTGTTTTACTGCAAGTAAACTACTTCCATTTACTTTTCACACTCTGCGGGTAGATCTTCCGCCTACCCTTCACTCTAGCATCAGTGAACCTGTTACTTCCCTAGACTCATCCACTCTTTCCGGGATATATCCGAGTCTAAGGTTTCCCAGCGGACCCTTTTGCTTTCACCCAAGCTCCGATGAACCTGCTACTCTTCCGATGTGACCCTTACTAGGTTACGCCACTATGGGAATTTTGCCAATGAACCTCGTTGCTAACATTTATTCACCCATGTATTCAGAAAAAACCCTAGTTAGTGCTTCCGGTTTTGCCTAACCTGCACCTAACCTTCCTTGAGCCTGCGACCTCAAGGCAAGTGGATTCTATTCACCAATTGCCATTCAATTCCCCTGGGATTTCCGACAACACTTAACAAACCGTTTTACATACGCATGGATTAATACATATAACAATATAAGAACAAAAATAACAATTTTAAAACAATTCATAAATTTCAAAGCAACGCATCTCAAGAGAGTGATCAAATCCCCGAAATGGCCGCTCTTGTAGCCGCAATAATGTCAGCAGCTACCGACTTGGCTTAGCCTAACTAGTCCTACCTAACCTTTAACTATTCCCTAACCATCCTCTGCTACCAGAAAATTACTGATAGAGCGCGCGGGTCACCCGACCAATAATTTCGCCACTTCCGGCTTCGGGCCCATATATTTCAAAACACCATATACATTGATCGAATGACCTCACGGTCTACTACCAGAGTATCATATTTAAATCCATTGTCACAGCAATACAAGTATCTAAAAATCCACTCAGTGATTCATAGATGTATACACACATCTAATCACTTACCTATGGATTCACTCATACATGCTGTCAATGAACAATAGAACACTATCAAAAATACTTATACATCTATATCGACATTAAACAACAGCACGCATCCTATTCACATATGAAGTCATCCTACTCACTTATGCAAACAATGGATCATACTTACATATTTACTTAGCAAAACACTTATACAAACACCACTTCTTCTATTCATTTAGATAGTAAGTCATACTTAGTGAATTATAAAATCATTATTACAAGTATACAGTTATCCATACAGTCACTCACACAATCATTGTGTCTTATGTATACTTATTTATATACAACAACTGACACATACACTGCCTTTTATTTTTCTAGTTTGTTGGACCTGTACCTTTGAGAAATATATTTGCTCATCACCACGCCCATAAAGATATTCACTCACCCAAACAACTGTTAGAACATGTAGTTTTACCTTCATATATCTACTGAATCAACTATTCACACATCTTTGGACAGTCACACACCCCCCACAGAACCACACACACTTTCACACTCCCATACAAATACTCAGTTAACTAATCGATAACTAATATTGACTTTCACATAGCTAGTAACCAACTGTAGAATCAGTTTACACAACAACTGACAAAGTGATACAGATAGTGGGAGAGGTGTGGCGCCGCGGCCAGGGCGACTGACGCTGGAATCTGGGGATCAGGGTTCGATCACCGGCTCCGGCGGCAGGTTAGCCCAGCACCATGTGACTCTGGGCAATAGCTTGCTTAATCTTCCCGACGGCCCCCCAGCGCCTAGAGACCCTTACGGGTGATTGTGCGCTTTACAAATGTGGATTATTATTATTATTATATTCACACAGTTTAGTCACTATCCACTATATTTAGTGAGACATTATAAATTGGTCAAGTAAACAGTCAATTACACTGCTACTAAATCCTCCATCCAAATATTTATTTATATATATCCACTCATTCTTCAATGTAAATTGCTATATATATAATGCATATTTAAATAACGAAGCAAACCACATTCACTGGATGATGTCATCAGTGATGTCATCAGTGATGTCATTTGAGATGTCATCAGTGATGTCACTGACCATGCCATGAATGATCTAATATGTGACATCATCAGCAGTGGATTGCGGGTGCGCGAAATATAGTTAGTACAACTAACTATATAGGAGCAATTTCATTGGTTTTGTATGAGTAAAATGTCCAGCTAACTATAACACCACTAAAACTTAGTTGTTTGAGTGAATATATATATATAATTTCCTTCTTCATCCATCATTTTATAAAATTCGGGCTGTCATTTTTTTCTTGAAACTGGCTCTCATCACTGCTCTGATTTGTTGGTAGTATTTAACAACATACGGCAGAATGACAATTTCTTCTTTTTGGATAAAGCTATAGAAAACTATGTCGGCTGGATCCAGGGCCTATTCAGTGGAAATTGCTTATTGATGTGTGTATGTCAGGTTTAGGACAGCCACAGAATAATCACTAGCAAAAATGATTAAATAGTTGTGATGCATCTTTAATGCGGGCATCTCATAGGTGGTTTACAAGTAAACATAGCCCCAAATAAATAACCACTGTAGGAAAACTAGAAATCTCCCTGACCAAGGGACCCAAACACAAGGGTCAGAAGTTGGGCTCACACTTCCTCAGGCTCCATCACTTAGTTATTAGCACATTGCCCCACCATAGACTTTTAAGGAAAGACCAATCTATACTTAATTTACTGCGTGATCCACATTTTAAACCGCGACAATTTTAACAACCTTAATTTCCAGTAAATAATGTGATTGCTGACGCGTTATGCTCTTGGTGTTTCATTGTTGCAGTCTCATAACTATTTTAGGTCTTGCCTAAAGAGAGCTATAGCTGTTTACCATCCTCAATATTTCTAAAAATAAATCATATTAAAAGTATAAAGTATACCACTGGTCAGTCTTTATTCTTTGGTCTTTTCATTTGTCTTTCATATTTTTCTTCCGCCAACCACAGCATGCAGTACGGGGGCAGTTGGTCAGCCCTCTTAAACCATAGGCTCTCTTCACTGTATGGCATTTGGCTTTTGCAATGATCTTCATCCACTCAACAAGTAGTCCATTTCATTGTGTGCTGTGTGGTCTACTATGCTTTCTTTTCTGCTTTTCTTTCATGTTTTTATGAATGCATTTTTTGCGGTGGGCCATTTTAATTTATTTTTGCAAGCATTCCCCCTGTAGACAGTAGCATTTTTACTTTCTATTACTTCTACATTTCTAATTCTCGTTTTATGTGTCTGCAAAAATATTGCAAGGTTGCCAGTGCCCGACCTATTTGGACTGGCAGTGCTTGTTTCCTGAGATTTAGAAACGGGCCCATTTGGACTGAGCACCTGCTCATGCTGTAGGTTGGGG
The DNA here is from genome assembly GCF_964261635.1 of Lissotriton helveticus. Taxonomy (NCBI): domain Eukaryota; kingdom Metazoa; phylum Chordata; class Amphibia; order Caudata; family Salamandridae; genus Lissotriton; species Lissotriton helveticus. The sequence continues at coordinate 766,505,571 of NC_136068.1, forward strand.
TTTCTTTTTTGATGTATCTTGGCACATTGTATATTGTGATTGAGGCTTTCCGTTACTGTTAGTTTGTGTAGAACTTGTATATTTTAAGCATCAGAGTCAACAGTTAACATCTAATGATATATTTAAATGCAATTATAAGTTTTCTTTCTGTCTTAGTATGTTAAATGTGTTTAATTGTAGTGTTCCATGCTTACATTTTTCACTTGCAATCTAAAACAAGTAAGGTTGTGATAGAGCGCGCGGGTCACCCGACCAATAATTTCGCCGCTTCGGGCCCATATATTTCAAATCACCATATACATTGATCGGATGACCTCACGGTCTACTACCAATAATTGTGTGAGTTCCTTTCGTTATTCTTTAAAGTACCCGACTTACCATCCACCGATGCAGGTACCTATGACCACAATGGATCAGGGAGCTAGCTGTAAAAGGAAAGGTAGTAAAATACAAACCCAACCGATAACATTCAAAACTCTTTGCAAATGACCACGGACAACTGGAAGTTTTAAAGTCTTTATCTAATTTAGTAAAATTCAGAGAGTATCAAATTCACAGTAATTAAGCAATCAATAACCAGAATAACATAAAGTACACAGCTAAATAGCAAATAAGTCAGTGCAACCATTTATAGGCAAATGGAACCAGGGTACATTCAAAAGGGAAGGACCAGAAATTAGAACATTTAAGATGAATCACTAAAGATGGGATAGACTTTGATTAGGACTAGTATTCTAGAATTATCTCAAGGAAATGAGACAGAATTTTGGGATATAGATATATATATCTATAGGAGAGACTATGAAGAGAAACACACTATGCATCAAGGCAAAAGTTCTTTAAACAATTTTAAGTAAGGATGTTCTAGACCATATCAGGAAATAACAAACTGCAATGCAAAATATAATTTCTAGCAGGTAGGGTAACATAGGAACACGTTAATGAGATAAATGCAAATGACTTTATGATTCAATGGTTGCAGAAAAGCATGGACAATTAACATATGCAAAGGTATGTCTTTATTAAAGCAAAAGACAGAAATTCAGAAAGGTGCAAGATTCAGAGTTTTCAGAGTGATATTTACCTAGACTGGTGTGGAAACCAAACCCTGGCCACGGGTCAGTTAAGGACAGGAAACCCTCAAGGAAGGATACCCCTCGATGGACAGCAGGTGCAGAATGGACACCCAGGACAGGACAGGAAGACCAGATTAGGATCAGGACAGGAAACCCTCAGGACAGGAAACCCTCAGGACAGGAAACCCTCAGGACAGGAAACCCTCAGGACAGGAAACCCTCAGGACAGGAAACCCTCAGGACAGGACCCTCAGGACAGGACCCTCAGGACAGGACCCTCAGGACAGGACCGGCACCCGCAGTTCGGAAGCAACGCCTGCGCTCCACCCTCTCTGCAGCTATCGATCAAGACCCCGATTGGGTCAGCGAACTCCCAGCAAAGTGCTCCGCCAGCACTTTAAGGTTTAGTAAAACCTTAGTCTATGGTCAAATTTCGGACAGAGTGCTCCGCAGCGCTCTGTATCTTCAGTCACCTATTGAGTGCGTTGGGTCAGTGACAGGTCAGCTAAATCAGACAAGTCGGACAATTTCCCTAGGTCAACCCAGGGTAGATATACTGTTTTGGGACGGTGTACCACCCCCCAATGTTGCAAAGTGTCAGAATCCCTCAATTTGGATTGGTCCTAAGGTAGGATTTGGGTAACACACCAATCAGAACAGACTATTTGGAGGCCTAATTTGCATCTCTGGGTACCGCCTGGCAAGATTGGGGTTCCCATGGGAAGCTGTACAGCAAACAATAGCGCAACACACAATGTATCATATAAGGAGCAACTTTCTCCATTCTCGTAGGGCAGAGGTGGCTTTCCCATGAGCATCTTGACTGTGGCTGCCAGCTAGCTGAGTTCCACTGTCCAATGTTGCCACTTTCTGTGTACCACGAGTCTGCGCAGAAGGGACCTTCAATATGGCTCCCAACCGGTTCGGGCCCCCATTCCCCGCAGTACATGAAAAGTAAGCGAGAACAAATTAATACATAGAAATAAATGAATGCATTACATGTCATAATTTTGTACTTCATTCTTATCACTATAAAAATATACTATGCAATTAGAAATTAGCAAAATATACACTTGACACGAAAACAACTGCACGAGCAGCACCACGTTATTCCCGAAAGCAGGGTATTACGCATGCGCACCTTTCCCACCAAACTTATAACTACGTCATGTCACGTGAGTGTGACTGACGCATGCGCAGAAGCCATTTCAAAGCGGCGGCCATGTTTAGGGACACGGATTAGTCGTATTAGAAATACACATAAGCAAGCTTCATCTACGTCGGTCGGATATGAAAAATATATTAGTAAGACGAACAAATTTTATTAATTGGTTACACACGGGCGAGGTTCATGACTCTAGCAAGTCGGAATGCGAAGCTTGCTCTATCAGTTGTAATAATCTGTTTTATTAATGATAATTGCTGTTGTTCTGAAGAGAGCCCAGCACTGCCTTTCTCTTTAATGTCAACAAAGAACAAAAATACCTTGATGTACCGCAGTTTGCAGGGAAGACCATTTACCTAACTAGCTGGTCTGGAATTGGCCATTTTATTAAAGAGGTGAAGGCAGTCATTATGACAGCTCTGCCTCTCTGGGATTTTCCCTGTGGGCAACCATGCCCCATTCATGCCCTCCATTTTAATCATAGATTTCTGCTGTGTGGGCCTAGTTTCATAATATTTGCCAGAGATGGTGTTGGTTTTTAATCTGACCCTGTACAGTTCTCCTTTAATTTCCCCTATCCACAGACTTTGAATAATAGAGATTTGGCACCCAACAATGTGTGAATTTTCGTCTGTCAATATAACCAGTGGAGAGGACATCCTTGCCCTTCTCTCCTGATAAACCATGTAAGAACAAACGTGGCAGTGCATCTAGATAGCCGCAACTCCAATCTACTCTGCTAAGCCTCGCCATTCACAGGGGCCCTTTGTTGGCTGAACATTTGAGGAGCAGCTTCAAAATGGCCGAATTTACTGACTGCCTGTTTAAAGAGCAGCCTTTTCTTGAAACTGAATATTCCAATTGCAACCGTAGCCCTTGTTAACTGTACCTTGGAAGCAATAGCTTCCAAAATCGACTTCTATTCACAGAATGTTCTATTTTTTGCAAGCCTGTTTTCTTTCTTGTATTGTTATTCACATAAGTACTTTCCTACTGTTTTATTGCAACAAACATTATAGTTCTATAATTCACTAACTGTTTTCGATAAACTTTTCTCTGTTTGCAAAAAACACTGTTTTCATGATAATGTCCCAAAATAAGCGTGTACTTTAAGAAATTCTAAACGAGTATCCTTGTCCCATATTACTTTCCTGTTCTAGTGACATTTGCAGATGTTACCAGAACCCCTTGACAGCAATACACAGGTACAATTATATATATACTAATTCCTCGACAAAGGTACTTCAGGACTAGCAGCTGCTAGACGTACCTGTAACACTCATTTAGAGTGTGGCACATCAGCACAGCACCTTCTAATCTTGGACAAGAGATTACAGTTTGATGGCCCTGTTTGTACTAATTAATGATGAAGCTGTATTTGATTAATGACGTGAGGGAGGTGTAATTGGACTGGATGCACATTATGTTCTGGTTACAGATGGCTAATTATTCGGTGGCTACACCGACACAAGCCTTTTCTTGCTCTTTCGCTCACGTCCTCTATAGCCCTGCTGAGAGAAAGAAGATACATTTTATTTTCCTAGGAATAGGCAATTTTTTATTTTTCTGCAACATTTATTAACGCTGAGAAATATTACTAATTAATTATTAAAAACAGCTGGTTTCTTTTTTGTTGCATGTAAGCTAACATTTTTCCATTTTCGTTTCTGTGTATTAAGCTGCAAGCGAATTAGGTATACTTCTCTTTACTCTGTAATAGTAATCTAGGCAGTGCGGATAGTCTGTTTGGTGCTTTCACGAAATAATTTCTGTCTCTCCTATTGTCCACATATGTCTTTTTATTTATATTTTGCAAGATCGCCTGGAGGAGTACATCTTGTAAATAGGTGTTGAACGTGACCAACCAGTTACCCTGTCAGCTGATCATAGTAAGCCATCACCTTCGTAGGAGGGCGGCCCCAGATGTCAAGCGCTGCACATAGATCTGGGTGAGGGAGACAGTGTGTTTTATATTTATACTTTCTTCAATATGGCTCCTTGGTGTTTGTAGTCCTTTCTTAGTGTTTCTAAAGTGAACAAAGGTTCGAAAAGGAGACAAAGGTCTCAGAGAAAAAAAAGTGAACAAAGGTTCCAACCTGTCCTGAACGGGACAATGTATGTCCCAGAATCAATACCGGTAGTGGAAAAAGGGCGTCCCAGGACCGGAAGAACTAAGAACCGGGAGAGGACAATGGAAGTCCCAGGACCAGCAAATCTAGAAGATGACAACGTATGTCACAGAATCAGCATCGGTAGGACAAAGTGTGTCCCAGGACCGGGAGAGTTCACGACCGAGATTCGTGACTGACAACAGTTCCAGTACAACAACAGGAAAAGTTGTGACAAGGTGGTTCTCCGAACTGGGATGGAAATTCCGCATTTCGTACCAGGATTATAGCCCACAGTACTGAGACAGTTTGTCCACAAAAGAAATAACATTCATAAGGGAACTTAGTGGCTCGAACTACAACCAGAGGCCCACAACCCGAGGAAAAGATCCAGAACCTAGACACCTGGTCCAGGACTTGATTTTGGACTGTAAGAAAACTGGCTCCACATTTTTCTTCAGGAGCATCCTTCCAGAACTTTTTGAGCCTTGGAGGCACTTGTTGAACTGTTTTATCTTCAACAATGAGCGGGAAACCGCGGCAGACAAAGACTGATCGGAGGAAGTAAACTGTCTCTTCCCGTTTTTGATGGCTACAATGACGGATTGCAGAGAGTAAACTGTCTCTTTTTGTTTCTTTGTCAATCTAAGGGGAGAAGGTGGTCATCATGATCTTCATGTTGATTCTTGTTATGATCCTGTCCCTTTGCCTTCGTGATCTGTAAGTCTAAGAGGTTGCTGACCTCCTATGTGTTATATGTTTTCTTCTTCTTGTTTTCCATGCTTTAACTCTTACTATGTGTTTGAGTGTTTCATTTGTGTTTTATCTGTAAAGGGAGAATATGGCTACTTGGTGTTTGTAGTCCATACTTAGTGTTTCTATCTTCTAACCTAAGAGTGTTCTATCTGGTATGTGAGGATTCCAACCTTGGCAGTTGATGGTCTGGTTAGCTGTGAGGTTTTACTGCTCTGCTGTGTAACTTAATAAAACAATCTTAATAACGTGAAGATGTGCTTACCTAATCTACTTACAACACAATGCTTTTAGCGGCCTAGAAAATGAGAGCTCCAAGCTATCTAGCCCTCTCCATGCCTAGCCCCACCTGCCTGCATCAAGTAAATGCGACTGAATGGCCCTCTCAGCCGCAGCATGATGGCTATGCTTGCCAGTGCCTCCTACAATTGATACTAGAAAATGTGTAAACTTGTCTCAGGGATGTTAGTGGAGGGAGTAAGGGGGGCAGAATTTTTATTTTAAACCATGAATTTTCAATATGAATTAGGTGCCTTCATCTTCCTATGTTTTCATTTCAAATTAATCCTCTATTCTTTTAATAGCTCTTTAATACGAGATAATTCTTACAAGCAAAGCCTCGTGTGAACAAGGCCAGGTACCCTACATCTGCCTCCAAACCACGGAAGGGACCTTTTTACTTTAAAGTGGAACTTTTCAAATTGGTCCACTTTTAACTCCCTGTATCGCGCCCCTAGCTTTACGATGGATGTCATAGATCCTATTGGACGCATGCCCACGGTGCAGGTTTTCTGGGCCTGGTTTCCTGCATTTGGCCTGGGATTGCTCACAGGTGCCGGACTTCTGGGTGGTTGATAGGCTCATGCGTGCCACCAGGCTGCCTGGCACACTTGCCCTTGAGTATTATTTACTGGGGAATGTTAGCAGACCTAAGGGATGTAGGATGAGGTATAAATACTTGCAACTAGCGTTGGCCCATAGAAGAGTGGTAATCACATGGATGGGGAGACTCACCCCGTCAGACGACTATTGGAATCCTAAACGATGTGAGGGAATGGTCGTCAGCTGAAGAACTTCATATAAAACACCACAGGAGGAGTGATAAGTTGGGGGACGACCTGGTAGCTTGGGGTGCCCTGAGGGAGAGGTTTGTGGCCACCCGTGCCATGTCATTGAGTGAGGAGAGTACAGACATAACTGACTGAGGTCCTATGCACCCGGTGCGATTGATGGAGAAAGTTAGAGTGACTTGGATGTTCCACTTTTGTGTCGCTGGTCATCTGACTTCTGTGCATTTATTGTTCCTCTATTACTGTAACTGAAGTTATAGGAGCTGCTCTGTTTGCTGTGGTTTTAACCCGAAACTATAAAAGATTTATTTTAAAGTGGGCAAAACTTTGTACATAATTATTATAACACAAATAGACCTGTTACATTATATGAATGTATTTTCTCTATTGATTTACACATTCGCTAGGCACCTTTTGATTGGTTTCAACAGCTCTAATCCTTATGCAATATAGTTCAAATGGTTTCGCTGTTTCTTTTAGACCACTACTTAGGAAACGTATTACCCTGTCTTTTTGCTGGGTGCTTTACCTACATTTAGTTTGAATTTTATGAAGGTTATACATCACATGCAAGAGACTTGAATAATGTGCGCTTGCATCCACTTACATCTAAACACACCATGTGTTTGAAAGCACTATAGATTGGAGGTCACAAACAGTACCTGAGGTGAAGATTTTGGCATGGTGTACTGTTATGTTAACTGAGTGCACAGCTCTTGAAAAGCAGTTTGAGAATTTCTTCCAGAGAAAACAAAACATTTAGCGTCAGGCTAAATTAATGTTTTGTTAATGATTTTTCCTTGTTTGAGCCTCTGAATCGGAGAAAGCATGGAACGTTTGACCATGAAATGTAAATGCATTCTTCTCCTTCAGATATTTTTAATGAGGATTGCTGCCGACCATAGTGTGACATTTTGTAGCAACAATTAGATTGTTGAAGAATGATGGGAGGTACTCGCATCTTGTAGGGAGCAACCTCTCCCAGAAAGTGTCCTGTTTGCCGATCAGTAACAGCCCGTATGCCCCAAAAAGGTTATTGGCTGATCTCTGGTCACAGCCGAGAAACAGGATTGCCTTTCTTGTAGACAGCAAGGTTTCTGTATGTGTCTTGCTCTCCTTGCAATTCACAAGGTCGTCTTGAACTTATGTGCTCTCAGGTGAGTGAGGTCGTTCTTCGTTCTTTTGACAAATATCTCCATTTTCGTGCCCTCTCCCAACTTCTGTAAGCCCAGAGGAGCCAGAGAACGTGGCCAGTGTAAATGTGGTGAGAACAAGAAGCTTCTGCTCTGCAGTTTTACTCATCTGCTATTTTTGTGTGTGCACGACTGGTTTTAAATTAGGCGGCAGGGTTGAACAGGAACTGTAAAGTGGGTATTCAGTCAGTCTACAACCAAGGAGATTACGAGCTGACCACCAGCTCCCTTGCTTCATCCTCACATCTGTTTCAAGGTAAGTGATTGGTTGATAGGGCTATGTGGCCCCATTGGCTCTAGGGTATTGGGCCAGGGTTCTGATTGGTTAAGCCTTGGGATAGGGTTCCAATTGTCCCAAAGTCACCTGATCACTAGGGCTATTTAAACCAGGGGCTTAGGGCATCCAACCCTGGGTGTCCAGGTAAAGGGTGGCACGTTAAGGGTTTGGCCTCTTAGGACCTGTAACGAGCTTAGGGCCAGAAACTCTGCGTCTCCACCATAAGAGTTTCAGGTAAGCAACAACTCACTTACAAAACTGTTATCTGTTAGTACTGTCTAACTCTATAAATTCTACCTGTACTGAATGCACACCCCTCATGTACATTCATTGAACTACTTTAACTAACAATAAATACCCAACATTAACCATCTAACACTTTCAACAAAACAAAAAAAACCACTACACCAACATCATGCAACGCATCACTACCAATAAAACACTTAAAAAATCACAACCCAAAGAAATTGCAAAAACAATGTCACTTGACAGAAGGAAACTAAAAATCAAGGGACATCACGAACATATGGTGACAAGGTTCCTTAATTGTATCTTCGTACCACAACTCCCCACACTCTGCTCAGATTAACAGACAACACCACAGTTGCTACACTGCTACCCACCATAAAGAGTGCGCACACGCAAACGTATCTAAAAACATTCATTTCCCCCTTCCACCTCCACCAAAGCTGCCAGGCAAAGTACCCACCCCAGCCACACCAAAATGCCTTATGTAGCACCTCCACTCATACTACACCACATATCCCCCTCAAATGCCATGAAATAAAAAAGGAAACACAAAAACTAATATGCCTTCTCATCAACGCAAAATTCATGAACAAAAATGGCTTTAACATTTTTGACCAACTATTAAACAACACCAGAACATACCTTCATTGCAGAAACATGGCTCAGTGAAGACGTTGCACCCATAGGCCACAAAGCCACCCCACTTGATTTTCTCATCATAAACAAAAATCATACTTGACAGAATTGGAGGAGGCATGGCCTAGTGCATAAAAAATCCCTACAAATAATGCCAATTAAAAAACTAACCAAAGACCACTGTGAATCCTTGATAAGATGTCTTCCCACTCCAACTAATACTTATACCTTTTCCGTTAATATGTAGGCCACAATGCAGCAATGCCTTCTTTAAAGATGTATTACTAGGTACAGTGTCCAACATCCATCTGGACCAACCAAGCCTATACTTTCTTGGAAATCTCAACATATGGTTTGACCAAAAGGTTCTAACCACAACCACTGTTATCGAAACCAACCTTGACGCCTTCAACCTCCAAAAATAGTTTTTGGCCCAACTCACTGCTCAGGACAGACTCAATACACATCTTGAAAGCTCCTCAGTGAACGTGCTGCCAAATGTAATTTGCACCTTCTACAACTGTACATCCATTACACTGGGCAAACGGATACCAACTAAAGCTAAATCCAGTGTTGACCACAAAGAGAACACCACATGGATTAATGACCATATCAAGAGAATGAAAACACAACTGAACATATTACGATGCAAGTGAAGAAAATTGAGAGATACAGACAAGAATACATTATGCCACTATAACAGAGTCTACAGAATAGCCATTAGAACCACCAAAAGACGCCATGACACACGCATACCTGAAGCCAACAGCCCTTCTAAAGAACTCCATCAAATTTAAACAGAAATCCACAATCCAGAATGCCAAAGCACAGAAACCCAAAATTACTAAACTTCTGTGACAACATTTTGAAATAATTTAATAAAAAGAATTAAAACGATTGATAAAGACTTAAATGAAAATGCAGACACCACCACATGACCTAACCACCATATAAAGAGATCACAATAATCATTAATCAATGCCTACTGTCAACACCCTGTCACAAAAAGTATTCCAAGATATCATCATTGCAGCAAACCCATCAGGATCACCTTCAGACCCAGCACCGCCAAAAATATTAAAGATATCCTCTGCACCATCTGTGCAAGGGAAGGTGGCCAGACACGTTCTCAGCAAGTCCCTAGAACTAGTCGTATTCCCACTGGAGCAGAAAACCACATACATTAGACCTCTCCTCAAAAAGAAAAACCTTGACCCTTCCAACTCAGCAAACTAAAGGCCCATATCAACTGTGCAGTCCTAAGAAACATTTTTGAGAGAGCAGTGTTTACTCAACTCTAACTTTCCAGAACATAATGACTGACCAACAGTCCGTCTTTAGACGAGGCACATAGTCAGCCATCATATCCATCTGGGATGATCTAAAACTCACAGTGAACAAGAACGGAGGAACTGCTCTGTTCCTTCTGGGTTTATCTGCTGAATTTGCCACGGTCTACCACACACTATTGCAAAGACTCCACTATCTCCAAGTCCATGAAAATGTTCTGAAATGGTTTGCGTTTTATCTCACAGAAAAAGTGTAGTTTACCTTCCACCTTTTACAATAGCTTCTCACTCACAATACTGTGGCGTCCTTCCGGGGTCCAACATATCCCCACTATTCAACATCTACCTTAACCTCACCTCACTTGTTATAAAGTGGATAGCCGATAACCTCTACAGTGCATAACTTGATGGCTGCTTTTGTGCCATAAACACATGGATAATAAATAACCATCTAACCCTCAATTTTGCAAAGACCGATTTTATGGCAGGAGTACAATGGCAAAAATACCAGCTTACAGCAGGACCCCTAAAACAGCATCAAGAGATGTTCGAAACCTATGGGTAACCATGGATTCAGACCTATTTTTGATACCACCTGGTAATGTCACAATTAAAACACTGCTGCATCTTCTCATTTCTTGCATAACAATATAAACTGTAAGCCATCCTCACACAATCTTGACTATACCAGCGTACACCTTGGCATACCCGATTTTCTCATATGCACAATACAAGTTAATCAAAATGCTGCCACAAGGCTGCTTCTCCACCTTCACCCCAGAGAACACAAGACTGCAGTCCTGTAATCACTCCACTGGCTATGTATATCAAAAGGTGCAATGTTTACAGTACTCTTCATTGTCCACAGAGCCTTCCAAGGAAAAGGACGGCTATACCTGCCAATTAAATTCAAACAATATAAAGAAAACAACACTGCATGGTTTGCACCACTAATCATAATCCCATCGTGGCATAAGAAATCCATTTGAGGCACTGGTCTCTCAGTACAACCGCCAAGCTCTACAACTCACTAACAGCCAGCATTAGAAGCATCCAGGAGCTTATACACTTCAGAATGACAGTTGGAAGTCATGGCTATTTCCAAAAGAACTACATCGCCCCACATTACGACAAAAGAGCTCAAAGACAGTCACACCCAAGGGCACCCTCCAGCTTACATCTCAGTTTGGAAACATACCAACTATCAAACTGCTTTCGATATGCAGGTAAGCTAAGAAGGACTGGCCTCTGGTTCTCCGGGTCATTGAATAGATAGTAATTTCATATATATCATTTATGGCCCACTATAATACTTGGACCATAATGTTCAGCAAACAGCAGTCAATTGTAACTTATTGGTCTTACATTCTCATAAGACACATCTGCTACGAGGGTTGCCCATCACCAGCACTGTACAGCCAAAAAACAGACACCGCCAAATAAAGAGGCTTGGAATAACTGAATAGGTATGTCTCACATAGCTGGACATTTCTGAGGAGATTAATCTAGTCCACCACTGTAGGTCCCAAACTATACACTCCGACTGCTTCTTTACACCTCACAATGACACTCCAGTATGGAATGATAGTGAAAATGCCTCTCCCAGCAGATCACTCCACCTCTCTCCCACCATCCATTCCAGCTCAGTACCTCAACTGCACACACAATCTTAGATTGGGCAAACCCAGAGCACTAACCAGCTAATCAGACTCATCATAAGAAATGCCATAAAGGGACCCACAGAGCTGTTCAAAGCTGCCAGCATACTGAAAACCAGAAAACTGCACGTCTGCCTCTCGCAGCTCATCAGCCACCACAGTGCTACACACTGCGTCGCCTAACACGGTGAGCGCGCCTCGGTGGTCATCACTTACGACACGGAAACACTTCCCACATAGGATCACAGAAGAAAGAAATACAACACCCTTCCAACTACACACCCTACAAGGTGTAGCTTGCTACACATGTAGCTAAGCGCCTCAGTGCCCCACCTAGGGGGTAGTAAGAGCTTTATAAATGCTGCAATACAATACACTTATGGACATGGTTTTAGGTTTGTGGAAAGGGGAGCAGATGACTGAGTCCGACCCCTGCTTATGGGAAAGGTGTAGATGCTATATTGTAAAGCTTGACTTTATTGATGCCTTTCCTTCACTAATGAGAGCGATGATTATTCGGAATCCGTTTAAAATTTGCCCAGAACTTAATGCTGTGGTTTGCTTTTTATGATTTGGGATGGGGGAAATGTAACCCACCCTCCCAGTCTGTGACAGGAGAAATCCAGAGGTTTTTGAAAGGACAACCCTGTGACATTCATTCAGCAGAATGCTTCTGCACGTCAGTGACGTTTGGATCTTGTTGAGCTAAAGGAGTCCTAATCAATTATGTCCCCCTTTTCTGTGTTGGATAGAAAAGACTGCAGATTCGTTTCCATGTGAAGAGCACCTCTGCTTATAGCAGTGCGGCGTCTGTTGCAGAATGTAGAGCTGGAGAGTGTTCTGCGATGATTAAAGCTTTGGGTCAGTGTGGAAACAGGACCGGGTGACATCCGGTGCCCTTCCTCCCCGGTTAATGTAAACGTATCATGTGCCCATGGCAATGTGGCATCTAATTATGCACAAGCAGGAAATGTACCTTTCAGTGCTAATGACCGGGGCTGGGCCGAGCATTAACCAGGCGCGCTCACGTGGAAGTTTTCGTGGAAACCCTGTGTTCCGCTAGAGCTTTGACGCAAGCGTTTAGACGTCGAATTCCAACTTGATTAAATGATTTTGTGTAAACAAGGCAGAGGCAGTCCGTAAATACGAGCAGTACGTGTCCTTGCTTAAAGCTTATGAAAGCTGGCTTCAAATCGGCTTTTATTGAGTTTTTAAAAAAAATGTCTGGCAGTGAAATTTGTTGATTTAGCTCCCTCTTTTACCACCTGAAATAACGTATCGAAACAGTCAATAACCTAGCAACTTCCGATCAAAGGAATCTCCTTCACTTGTTCGTGACACGCTTAATGCGTTATTGTTGCCTGTGAATGTAAACGGCGTTATTTTCCTTTGAGTTACAATGATACATCTTTTCACCCTCGAGTTGTATAGGTATTTTAAAGACTCGTATGTACCGCAGCTCTACAAATATCCTTTGGTTGTTTCTCTGGTCGTGTGAATCGACATCCCTAGAATGCATCATACTCCTGTGCATGCAGGCAGAATTGTCTGAGACGGGATGTGAAAAAAGAACGTGGGATGCCTGGCCGCAGTGCCTAATTTGTAAATTATTAGGTGTGAGGGCCCTTTTCTGAAGGGCACCGTAGCTTCCATTGCCCCTGCCAGCACTGACACTAACAACACAACTAAACATCACACTCCAACAAGTAGTGACACATCTGATTACTCCAGGGCCAGGCCCCCAAAGATACAAGAATGGCTTGGGCAGCAGCAGGTATTAGTCATTTTTAATGTGCACTGATGAACTGATGTTTTTATCTTCTCTGAACTAGACAAACAACGCCACCTTGTGGTGCTCTTTCATTAGTGCCGGTATTGACCACTAAGTGCTGGTGCTCAGCACAAAACCACCGACTCAAATTAAGCACTGGATGTGCCACACTAGATAAAACTCTACACTACTTCAGGTCAAGCAGCCATATTCATTTACAGAGCGAAGTGGTAAAGATTTAGCCTAGCAGCTGAACGTGTCTTGTGAAGCAGGTCTACTGGGAATAGGTAACCATAGAATCTGATGGATTGTTTTACCCTCCGATTTCTTGCTTTTAGAGATTATCCCCAGGCACCAGTCAGCTCCCACACACTGCTAGGTGGCACCCCCCCTGCACGTCAACGGCAGTTCGTTCCTTTCTGAGCTTTTGCATAGGCTACCCCGAAGGGGGCCTCGAGGGCGGGCGCAATAACAGCCACCGGGGCCCTGAAAAAATCCGGTTTGGGCCGCTATGGAGCACCCAGATGCAAGAGAGGGCGACCCCTCGTGAAAGAAAGCACGCCAAAGAGGCGCCAACGCACCTTACCAATGGGGGACCAGGTGACTTTTGAACCCTCCAATGGGGGGGGAAGCCGCCTGCATGGCATGAGGCAATGGGGGGAGCGGGGGTGTATAAGTACTGCTCCCCACAGCACAGCTCACTTATTGCAGCTCGTGGAGCTGTGGGAGCAGTGCACCAAGATAATCGCACAGGCAGGGCACAAAAGGGACTAGCAAGGTAGCGAGTTGGGACCTAACTCTGGGGAGCGGCTACCCCTCAAACGCAAGGGGTCTGGAAACCAACAGAACAAGTTTATGACCCCAAAATGGGCAATAAAAGAGTTAGACAGGCAAAAATGGATGCGGTTCCTCTAATAGTGGTGCCTAATTGTATTAGGTAAGTGGACCAACCACCAACAGGTAGGTGGTGGTGGTAGGGAAGTACTAGGAGAAGGAGGGATACGGGGATCCTGCTCTTGCGGAACTAGAACCCTCACACACCCAGCAAGCAAGGTGTCATGCTTCATCATCTGGATCTGCTCCTTGTTGGGTTGGGCTGCAATACCCAACGGGCACCCGCGAAGGAGCTCTTTGTCGAAGATCTTTTGTTCTTCAGCCGTATGATGAAGTGGGGGGGTGTGGCCCGTGAAGGTGTAGATGTAGTGAAGTGCAGTGAGTGCATTAAAAAAGGTTAGATATTCCAAACGGTATTTTTATTCTAGTTGGTAATCAACCTTGTTGAAAAAGTGTAGAGTGGAATTTCCTGTGACGTGGGGGTTCAGTTGAAGCTATGCTCATCTCTTGAGGTCAACATGTTTCTTGCCTAATGGTTGCTCAATACCGTGGCAATTCTTCAGGACCAAATATGTGAAAGTTGAATACATCTACACTAAATGGTGTAGCTAGTAGCTAACTACCACAGAAAAACACTACATCAAATCTCTCCAGTAGTGCTGTTCGTTGACCTAGAAAAACAATATGCAAAAGTATACATAAGTTCTCCTATACAATATCGTGAACATCCCTGTAAATATTGCATGCTGTTCACATACAACCTCCTCATTAACTAAACATAAAAATCCATTGGCGTACTAGGCACAATAGTACACAACTATACATGAAATCGGGGTGTGGTTTGCAACCCCAGCTGCATTATAAAAGCATATCATTGGAAGCTATCCAACAGCCCTACAGTCCCCCCCCCCCCCCCTGTTTTGAGAAAAAGAAATGAGTTATGCCTGCAAAAGAGCAGAACAACGAACTGTCAGGGTTTTTCATGAACATATAAGATGTACAAATTATTTATGATAAGCGATGTATAACAGTCCGCAATGGTGATTGGGTCATCAAATTATGACTGGGTCATCGTAAGAGAAGAGATAATTATACATGTCATGCAAATGAAACTGCAACCATCATTGACCCCAATACTGCAACACGTGTTGAATGTTTTAGATGTACACATATAAGAAGGTTGCATGCCATTTTTGGAGTGGGCACAGTGCAGGGTTTATTGAACACGGACCTGACTGGAGCTATGCCTCGCTTTTTTTGTCTGTTGACAAATTTGCTATTCCAGTATGCAAGAGAACAATATTAAAACTGTACCATGACTTTTCATAAATAATTTGTAATTTGACTTGTAATTTATCCTTTTTTCAAATAGTGTGTAATTTATTAACTACAATAATGTAAACTATAAAACAACAACAATTTCACACATTGTTCTTCCGAACATTCAAATACAGAATGGAAGCTCAAATCCTAGAGGTACGGGTAGGAAGAGTACAATTTACAGACAGGGCAAAGAAGCCACAATGTGTTTATAGTCTTCATTGGAACATTTATGAAGTGATGACTGCAAGCCCTAATCCGCTACTGTTCTTTTTGTAAGAGGTGGGCTTTTTTTCACTGATATTGAACTGAATTTAACAAATTGTATGTTCGATATTGTGTTTGATTTAAAGCTTCTATAACAGCCTTGCCTGCTTGTCCAGACCTTTAGGTAATTGAACGGTTCACGCAGTAAATCTCTGAGGGGCCTTAAGTACTGGGTACAATCAATCAATCAATCAGGTCATTTGTAGAGCGCACTACTCACCCGTAGGGTCTCAAGGCGCTGGTATGGGGGGGGGGGGGTGCCGTTACTGCTCGAACAGCCAGGTCTTGAGCTTCTTCCTGAAGGAGAGGTGGTCTTGGGTCAGGCGCAGGTCGGTTGGGAGTGAGTTCCAGGTCTTGGCGGCCAGGTAGGAGAAGGACCTTCCTCCTGTTGTCGCTCTTCGGATGCGGGGGACGGCGGCGAGGGCGTGGCTGGTTGATCTGAGGAGGCGCTTGGGGGTGTAGAAGTTGATCCGGTTGTTGAGGTAGCTCGGGCCTTGGTTGTGTAGGGCTTTGTGTGCGTGGGTGAGGAGACGGAAGGTGATTCTCTTGTTGACCGGGAGCCAATGCAGATCTCTCAGGTGTCCGGAGATGTGGCTGCGTCGGGGGATGTCGAGGATGAGTCTGGCCGAGGCGTTCTGGATCCGCTGGAGTCTCTTCTGGAGCTTGGCGGTGGTTCCGGCGTAGAGGGCGTTGCCGTAGTCCAGTCGGCTGGTGACGAGGGCCTGGGTGACCGTCTTCCTCGTCTCGGTGGGGATCCACCGGAAGATCTTGCGTAGCATGCGCAGGATGTTGAAGCAAGACGAGGAGACGGCGTTTACTTGTCTGGTCATGGAGAGGGAGGAGTCCAGGATGAAGCCCAGGTTGCGTGCGTGGTCCGTCGGTTTGGGTGCGGTGCCCAGGGCGGGGGGCCACCAGGAGTCGTCCCAGGCGGAGGGCGCGGAGCCCAGGATGAGGACCTCCGTCTTGTCCGAATTCAGTTTCAGGCGGCTGGTCGTCATCCATTCGGCTACCTCTCTCATCCCTTCGTGTAGGTTGGCTCTGGCGGTGGCGGGGGCGTTGGTCAGGGAGAGGATCAGCTGGGTGTCGTCGGCGTAGGAGATTATGTTGAGGTTGTGTTGGCGTGCGATGGCCGCGAGGGGGCTCATGTAGACGTTGAAGAGGGTGGGGCTCAGTGAGGATCCTTGAGGGACGCCGCAGATGACTTTGGTGGCCTCTGACTTGTACGGTGGTAGGCGGACTCTTTGTGTTCTTCCGGCGAGAAAGGAGACGATCCATTCCAGTGCCTTGTCCTGGATTCCGATGTTGCCGAGGCGCTGTATTAGAGTGCGGTGGCAGACAGTGTCGAAAGCCGCGGAGAGGTCCAGGAGGATGAGGGCCGCTGTCTCTCCGTCGTCCATCAGAGTTCGTATGTCATCGGTGGCCGCGATGAGGGCGGTCTCGGTGCTGTGGTTCGCTCGGAAGCCAGACTGTGAGGGGTCGAGGGATCCGTTCGTCTCGAGGAAGGCGGCCAGCTGTTTGTTGACGGTCTTCTCGATGACTTTGGCCGGGAACGGGAGGAGCGAGATGGGACGGTAGTTTTTGAGGTCGGTGGGGTCTGCTGTGGGTTTCTTGAGAAGAGCGCTGAGTTCGGCGTGCTTCCAGCTCTCAGGGAAGGTGGCGGTGTCGAAGGAGGTGTTGATGATGTCCCGCAGGTGGGGTGCGATGACAGCGTCGGCCTTGTTGAAGACGTGGTGAGGGCAGGGGTCAGTCGGAGATCCGGAGTGGATGGAGTTCATTGTGCGGATGGTGTCTTCGGTGCTGATCGGAGTCCAGGTGCGGAGGGTGGTGGTGGGTGGCGTTGTTGTGGCTTGCGTTGGTTGGTTGCTGAAGCTGTTGTGTATGTCCGCGATCTTGTTGTGGAAGTAGGATGCGAGGGAGTTGCAGAGGTCCTGCGACGGGGTGATGTCATTGTTTCCGGCGTTGGGGTTGGAGAGCTCTTTCACGATGTTGAAGAGTTCCTTGCTGTCGTGTGCGTTGTTGTCCAGCCGGTCCTTGTATGTATTTTTCTTGGTGGCGCGGATCAGTTGGTGGTGTTTCCGGGTGGCGAGCTTGAGGGTGGTCATGTTGTCCGTCGTTGGTTCCCTTCTCCAGACTTTCTCGAGGGCTCGACAGTTCTTCTTGGAGCTCTTGAGTTCGTCGGTGAACCATGGTGTTTTTCTGCTGCAGGGTCTGCTGGGCGGGGTTCTCAGAGGGGCGAGTTCGTCCGCGCTGTTGTTGATCCACTTCGTGAGGTTGTCGGCGGCCTGGCTGGGGTTCGCTGAGCTGGCGGGGGGGTGCTGGCTCAGGGAAGCGGTGAGCTGGTCGGCTGTGATCTTGTTCCAGCTTCTTCGGGCAGCCTGTTGCTGGTGTTGGTGGATCGTCGTTCTTTTGAAGCTGAAGTGGACGCAGCTGTGGTCCGTCCAGTGGAGTCCTGTTGTGTGGCTGAAGGTGACGTCTTTGCTGGATGAGAAGACGGCGTCGAGTGTGTGTCCGGCGAGGTGGGTGGGGGTGGTCACCAGTTGCTTGAGTCCGAGGTTGGCGAGGTTGTCGAGCAGGCTGATGGTGTTGCGGTCGCTGTTGTTCTCCAGGTGGAAGTTGAGGTCCCCCAGGAGGATGTAGTCGGCGGAGGGGAGGGCATGCGGGCTGATGAAGTCGGCGATGTCCTCGCTGAATCGTGTGCGTGGACCCGGGGGTCGGTAGATCAGGGTGCCTCTGAGGGTGGTCTTCGGGTTGGTGTGGATCTGGAAGTTCAGGTGTTCAGCGGTGGTGAGGGTGTCGTCGGTGTTGGTCGTGATGCGGATGGTGTCTCTGTGGATGATGGCGATGCCTCCTCCCGTCTGGTTGGCGGTGCGGTCCCTCCGGATGATCTTGTAGCCCTCTGGGATGGCGATGGCGATGTCTGGGGCTGAGGAGGCGTTCATCCAGGTCTCGGTGAGGAAGGCAACGTCCGGGGCGGTGGTGTCGAGGAGGTTCCAGAGTTCTACGGCGTGTCTGTGGACGGAGCGGGTGTTGAGCAGGATGCACTTGAGGTGGTTGCTGCTGGTGTTCGGCTTGGCGGGTGCAGGGAAGGTCCGGATGCAGGTGAACTTGCAGGCGTGGCAGCTGAAGGGTCCGTGGGTGTGCTTCGGGGCGGCTCGATGACATCCTGGGATGCGGCCGGTGTTGAGTGCGGTGAGATCGGCGGCGGTGTAGGTTCGTCGGGTCGGCTTCCGTCGGTGGGGACCAGGGGTCCTGGCGCTGGTCGCGATCCGGTCGCGGACGGGCGCAGACGGGCTTACCTTCGGCGCACAATCGGCGCGCCCGCTGCGCGTGACCGCTGCGCGTTCGCACGGTCGCCATTTAAGGCCAAGTGCGCGGGTGGGCGGAGCAGCTGGGAGGCGGGAGCGGGGAGGGTACAGAAGAGAAAAAGGGGCGGGGGAAAGCGGTGGTGGCGGGAAGGGAGAGCGGAGGGCGGCGAGGTAGGCGGACAACCAGGAAGGAAAACGTAAACACAGGCACAACAAAATTACTAAAAACAGGCACAAATGGCGGCAAAAACAAGGCAAAAGACAACACCTAGCAGCAGTAACAGGAGAGCCGGCAGGCGATCGCGGAGCACGCCGAAGGGGGCGTGGTCAGCGGCAGCGAGGCAGAGGTGGCAGGGCAAGGGGCACACGCAGCAGCTGGTGGCCGTGCGGCGCGGGGGTGTCCCACAAGTGGGTCACACTCACCTGCGTCGCACGGTCGCCATTTAAGGCCAAGTGCGCGGGTGGGCGGAGCAGCTGGGAGGCGGGAGCGGGGAGGGTACAGAAGAGAAAAAGGGGCGGGGGAAAGCGGTGGTGGCGGGAAGGGAGAGCGGAGGGCGGCGAAGTAGGCGGACAACCAGGAAGGAAAACGTAAACACAGGCACAACAAAATTACTAAAAACAGGCACAAATGGCGGCAAAAACAAGGCAAAAGACAACACCTAGCAGCAGTAACAGGAGAGCCGGCAGGCGATCGCGGAGCACGCCGAAGGGGGCGTGGTCAGCGGCAGCGAGGCAGAGGTGGCAGGGCAAGGGGCACACGCAGCAGCTGGTGGCCGTGCGGCGCGGGGGTGTCCCACAAGTGGGTCACACTCACCTGCGTCGCACGGTCGCCATTTAAGGCCAAGTGCGCGGGTGGGCGGAGCAGCTGGGAGGCGGGAGCGGGGAGGGTACAGAAGAGAAAAAGGGGCGGGGGAAAGCGGTGGTGGCGGGAAGGGAGAGCGGAGGGCGGCGAGGTAGGCGGACAACCAGGAAGGAAAACGTAAACACAGGCACAACAAAATTACTAAAAACAGGCACAAATGGCGGCAAAAACAAGGCAAAAGACAACACCTAGCAGCAGTAACAGGAGAGCCGGCAGGCGATCGCGGAGCACGCCGAAGGGGGCGTGGTCAGCGGCAGCGAGGCAGAGGTGGCAGGGCAAGGGGCACACGCAGCAGCTGGTGGCCGTGCGGCGCGGGGGTGTCCCACAACTGTGTGTGTAATTGTATTCCTTTGCAAAACGAGCATATGATGTCAATATTCTGTCTTAGACATTTGGGAATCTAGTCCAGTGTTGGCAACTCTCCTTAGCGAAAGACTGTTAGAAATGGATGTTGGTGATGGACATGCATGAGATGTGCCTTTGCTATTTGGGCTTAGGCATGCCTCCATGTCATAAGAAGGATATGTTCTCATGTACCCAAAGGCGATCCAGGACCAGAAAGCGAAGCTGTATGTCACCGAATATCTGAAGAAGTCTTGGTCCTTGGGGAAAGTCCCACTCCAATTCGTGGGTGTGGACCTGTTTTCATTCTCAAGGTGGTTCCTGCAACAGGTCGTCTTTCCGGTCGAGGTAGTCAGGTAAGAGTAAGTCCAAGTTGAAAAAGAAGCATAAGAAGTCGAAGCCGGACTCAACCTCATCCTGCTAGTCCTCTGCCTAGAGGGCGTCAAGGTACCAATAGATCTCACTAATGATCTCCGATGCAGGAGTCGTTCCCACAGCTAGTCCCGCTGTGCCCAAACATTTCCTGGGTTGTCACCACTGTTCCCAATAAGGTGCGCGCATGCGCACCTCTGTTACCTGTAGCGCGCAGTGCTGTGCGTGAAGCACGCACACACACAGCACATCAAAAGAGAACGTGCGCGCCCCTGCTTTTAAAAAGCGAGCGGTGCAAAAAACTGGTGTTTCTTTCATGTAGAGCCTGCTCCGGGGCATACTGTGTGCTTTTGTTTAAGTATTCATGTTAATTGCAGCGCCGTCAGGAGCTGCGATTAACATGAATACTTTAAACAAAAGCACACAATCTGCCCACAGCCGCGCTTAGGTAAGAAATTTAGCAAGTCTACAAACATGGCGTGAAAAGCAAATGTCGTGTTTGTAGACTTGCTGAATTTCTCTTCTTAACAGAGCTGGGCTGTGGGGTGATTGTGTGACTTTGTTATAGTTTTCAGGTTAATTGCAGCTCCAGACGGGCG
The DNA here is from genome assembly GCF_964261635.1 of Lissotriton helveticus. Taxonomy (NCBI): domain Eukaryota; kingdom Metazoa; phylum Chordata; class Amphibia; order Caudata; family Salamandridae; genus Lissotriton; species Lissotriton helveticus. The sequence goes on from NC_136068.1 coordinate 766,526,717, forward strand.
CTGCGATTAACCTGAAATCTTTAACAAAGGCCCACAATCACCCCGCAGCCCAGCTCTATTAAGAAATGAAATGCAGCAACTCTGCAAACATGGCGTAAAAAGCACACGCCGTGTTTGTAGACCTGCTGAATTTCTCTTCTTAATAGAGTGCAGCTGTGGGGTGATGTACACTTTTCTGTGCTTGTTCATAGTGTGCCCCCAACTTGTATTTTCCTGTTTCTGTCATTGCATCCAGATATATGATACAACAAGTAACATACCCACAACAAGTCGGACTATTGGCTTTGTCAGTGGTTGTTAGTTGCGTAAGATAAATAAGCAGCAACTATGGCTTTTATATAATATTGAAAAAGCTTCCACTTGAAGCCCTGGTGACACCACGACAATGTTGCTGATCCTGAGTTTCAAAAAGAGAAGGGAAGCAAGTTTTAGTGAAGATAATACTCCCGACAGATGGATCAGTCATTTACACACTTGCAGCTGCCATCTGCTCAGACCCGCATCTTGGCAAGATTAAAAATTTTGCGAAGGCTTAACCTTCCTTCCTCCCTTCTTAGTTTGTTCAGGTGAGCACGGTTATATAGAGCAAGCGTTTAGAAATGACAAGATGGCGTAAAAGGCTACTTGTAGAACCCCCCAACGTCGATATGCAGAGACGCATTGTCATACCACACTCGCTGTCTTCTCTAACATATCTTTTGTCCTTTTTTCTTCCACTCCCCAGATGCTCTCACCGTCTTTCTCTTCTTTTTCTTCTTCCTCATATCAGTCCCGCTCCACGTTTACCCACGTTCCCCTTCTCCCCATCCCATTCTTGTCTCCATTTCCCTCTCACTGCCTGTTCTTTGCTTTCTCCCTTACCGGTTTTCCATTCTCCGTTCTCCAAAGCCTCTGGCTGCCTTTCTCTTTCCGTCCCTCTCTTACCAATTTATCCATTACCCCCTTCCCCATTTCTCGTCTTTACGCCCTGACTTTTTTCTACTTTGTTCCTCTCTCTGCCACTAAATCCTATTTCTCACTAACCTCCCCAACTTTTCCTTCAGGCTACGTTAGAATTTTGAAAAACCATACCACTATCCCTGAATTTTAGATGGAAGCACATTTAGAATTTGGACCAGTGTGTCTCTGCAGTGTCGGTGACCCTAGCCAAAAAGGACACGGAAAAGCTGAAATTGGATCATAAATCCAAAGCTGTTCTAATCAGGGGCCCCAGAAATAAGTTTGGCCCAGGGCACTCAAAATCCTTAAGATGTCCCTGTGCATTTGTTAAAGTTTTCATGTTAATCGCAGCACCCATCATGAACTGCAATTAACACGAAAATCTTAACAAATGCACACAATCACCCCACAGCCCAACCCTAATAGGAAAAGAAATGCAGCAACATAGCTGCCAAGGTTTCAAAATGCGGGATGTTTTCATAATTTCACTGTAATTATTAGTGCCATTTGAATAGGGCCGGCTTTAGTGCTGGTGGCGGCTGGTGTGACAATGTTTGTTGACGCCCCAATGACCATCTCCACCACAGATACTCTCATTACCAACCTTTAACAGTGCCCCTCAAGTCTCCATAACCCTTCCGTCTTTCATATTTATTTAGTTTAGTAGCGCCACTCATACCAGTGTAGGGTGTTAAGCACTTTTCATCGCATACAGATTACACAGAGACACTGAATCATAGTGTGTAAATCAATGCATAGGAAATGTTACACCAGACAGAGGAATAACATTTCTCTTCTTAGCTGAGCTGGGCTGCTAGGGTTTTAAGCAAAAGTTTGGAGTGATATTTGGCGCTGCACACAAGCACGGTCTAGTTCCTGGTGCACATAGCCATGGCTGCAGCGCACATAGACCCTACACTGGTGCACACAGAGGAAAACAATTAGAGGGAACATTGGTTGTCACCCTACAAATGTTTTTTGCTCCGCCTCACCCCTCGGAAGAGGAGAGGCTCTTTCTGCTGGACCTCAAAAGACCTTTTTTTTTTGTTAAACGACTTTAATAGGTTTTAAAATTGCCACTGGTAACATATATTGGTGAACAATTGAGCAAGCCAGGATCTATATAGAGATGAATTGTTGAGTCTCTCCGGGTCTACGTTATGAATGTTGCCAATCATAGGTGCAGCCACTTTCCCCATACCTGCCCATATTTTTGGGGACAGTCTCTTGCCTAAAACACCACCGTCTCCTGTTGGGCGCACCAGTCAACTCCTCGTCACCATTTTGTGAAGGTAGGGGACGGGGTTCATCAATTTTGCCTCAATGTCTCGTTTAGCGACCAGGACGGCTGTACTCAGTAAGGCCCCCACCGATATCCCCAGAAGGATCAGGTTAAGGGATAGAGGAACTGCCCTACCCAGGACCTCTGCCAGTTCTCCCACCTCTCCCGCCTAGTACGTTTGTATTAGAGTGCACGGCCAGACCATATGGAAGAAATTCATGGCCTTGGATGCACATCTGGGGCAGGTGGCATCGGGTCTGAGACCAGCTCTAAGTAGGCTTGGGGAGGGGGAGGTGTGCTAGTAAGTCTGTGTGAGTCTCAGTCTGGAGGAGAGGGTGAGTTTGTGGGGAGCCATCAGGGCGTTGTACCTGTCCTCTTCCTCCAATGTTCCCACACAGCCCTCCCACTGGGTCCTTATGTGACAGTGAGTCGGGGGGATTTATTATGAGAGTGCAGTAAATTTGTGAGACGACTCCATTTCGTAGGTTACCCATGAGGATTTTAGCTTCAAGTGGGTTAAACTCTGGGAGGGATTCTGAGTCACGTATGTGGGTATGGAGCGCGCGCTGGACCTGAAGGTATTTATAGAATTGGGAATTTGCAAGGGCAAAGGATTCCTGAAGGTTAGCAAAGGAGCGTATACGAGTCCCTGACCACATGCCCCTGAGTTGGGAGATCCTGATCGAGTCCCAAGTCCGGCAGCCGGAAAACGGCACCACTTCCTTATCCCAGGTGCTGTGCCACGGTGCAGTTTGTGTGTAAATTTGGCATTCCACTGCACGTGGCGCAAGGCAGCACGCCAGGCTAGGAGTACTACTCGTGTAACCATGGGCAACTGGGAGGGGAGAAGGCACCGTATAGCAGTGCCTGCAGGGTAGGGAAGCCAGCTGTCCAAGTTCTAGCCCTTAGGCCCCCGTTGAACCAGTCGTAGGTCACAAGGAGTTAGGAAGCAAGGTGGTAGAGGTACAGATTAGACATGGCTATTCCGCCTTCATATGGGCCTCGCTGGCAGTGGGTGAGCGATAGCCACTGTAGTGTGCCTAGCCATAGTAAGGTGTGGACATCACCCTCTAGCCTCCGGAACCGCGATTTTGGAATTTGGAGGGGAAGGTTAAGGAAGATGTAAAGGAAGCGGGCAAGATCATCATTTTATATAGGGCTATGTGCCCTGTCACATCAAGGAGGAGGCTTTGCCACTTGGTCAGGTCTGTTTTGGGAGCTGTGGGTGTAAATTCAAGGTCCAGGTTGAGTTCTGGGAGGATTGCCACCCATATGCCCAAATATTTGATACTCGTCTGCAGAATGGAATGGGCAATTGCAAGTCGAAGCAGTCCCTCGACGGAGCCAGGGGCACCAGCACTGATTTGGCTGGGTTCACCTTTAGGCCAGAGGCACATCCAAAGGTCTCGAGCAAGAGGCGGGAGCGCGGGCCGCTCTGTGCTGAGTCCACCAGATACAGGAGGACGTCGTCCGTCTACAGAGCAATGCCGTCTTCATTGTTTGGTGTCCCATCTCCATCCCCTCTATATCCGGTCTCCACGAATGAGCTGAGCTAGAGGCTCCATCGCTAAGGTGAAGAGCAGGAGGGACAAGGGGCAACCCTGCCTCGTGCCACGTCAAATGGGTATAGGGTTGGAAAGGACACCGTTCTCTCACACCCTGGCCAGGGGATGGAATCAAGCACATTGACCAGGCCTCGAAAATATGGGCCAAGACCGATATGGCTAGTACTTTGCGGAGATAGTCCCAGTCCACCGTATCAAACACCTTCTCAAAGTCAATTAGTAGTAGGGCCAGCTCTGAAGACAAGGAATGGCAGTGGGCATGGGCCACTTGTAACTGATGGATGCAGTGTTGAATGCATCTTTGCGGCATGATCGCATGAAAAGAAGATAGGTACGGAGGAATTAATATCTCATTTATTTGATCAGGGAACTCTCAATTACCCGATCATCAGTCTACAGTCCTACACAATTATATTCTCCAAATTACTTTAAGGCACACATATGCAGTGGGACCGATCATTGAACAAAACACATTATAACATTCAAAAGCCCAAGGACATACCAAAATACATGTATAAAAAACACAACTAACAATTATAAACTTAACTCTAGGTTGCCAATACCCGAAAATGTTTATATCACTAGTGTTCATGCATTTATTCTGGGTGATCCACTCAGAGGTAGTCCTTTTTGGCACATAGGAAAAGGTACCTCTTTTCCCTTAGCTCTATTGTGCCACACAGACATATCCGGGCTAGTGCTATTAAAAATTCTGTTGGTATTTGGTGATGTCGCAGTCTCTTATCACGGATGTTGGACTTTGGCCCTTAGGGCAGGTTCACCCCTAGACTTTTTGCTTGAAATGGTGACCTGGAGATGGTGATTTTGGGATTCTGCGCACTTTCACTGTGTCCCAGTGGAAAGTGCGTGCGCACTCTGAGTGCATGTGCTGAGCTAGGCCTGCCCGCCCATAGGAATGCATGGGGAATGTATGTGTCCCTGGTAGTTCCTGATGCGTGGGGTGTACAGGCTTGAGTCTGGTATGTGTGAACTCGTGAGAGTGAATGCTGCGAGATGGTGTATGCGGCATGTATGTGTCTAGAAGGGAAGTGCTACTTCTGGACATGGCTGTACGTGTGCTGTGAGGGTGCTGGTGTGTGATTGGCTGGAGCTGGCTGGCAGGCCAGGCTCCAGCAAGTCTGGATGGGTCTGCCCGGTGGCGAGTGTGAGATTAGCATGAGTGATGTGTGGGAGGAGTGTACCTGTGTCCTGGATGGGCTGGGTTTTCCCCACACAATGCTGGCTCCGCCCCCCTGTGGTGTGTCTAACGACCCAAGCCCTGCCAGTGAATAGAGAGGGTGGTTGAGGTAAACAGAGTACTCAAGAACCAGCTGCGACTGGTTCCGCCCCCACCCTGCACCTTCAGACAAAGGGAAATACTGTATAAAAAAGGGGCTGTGTCCCCACAGTTGTTGTTCTCTTCCAGGATCCTGAGGGGGGCTGCTGCTGCTGTCGCTGGGCCAGAGGACCGCCACTTGGGGTGTCTCCCTGCCTGGAGACCCAGTGTGCTGGCTCTGGGCCCAGCCTTGCCCCCTGCCTGCCTACTTTGGTTTGTCTTTTAGGAACTTTGGGGCCTGGACTTTGCCCTTAGCGCTTGAGAGCGCTGTCTTTTACCCCTGAAGCGTTGGAAGCGCTTTATTTGCGGCCCTAGCGCTTAGAAGCGCTTTGCTTATCAGCTGAGCGCTGGGAGCGCTATCATTGTCCTTCCGCGGCTGCCCACGCCGCTTTTGCTGATTTTAGAGTCCCCTGGCAGGTGCCCACCCTGCCCGGGACATTGCCGCTGTTTTTGATTCATAATTTACCTCGAGGGAGGCCACCCCTCGGTAAATTCATCCCCCCGCCTGCCTGCCTGAATCGGGCCGCCGCGCTGCCCGCGGTGACCCGGAAGTGAAGGGCCGGCCGGCCAATCCGTGCGCGGCCCCGGGGGAAGCAACCGGAAGTCCCGCCTCGCCGCCGGGAGAGGAGAGCCCAGCAGCGAGGAGAGGCGGCGGGAAGGTGCAGGCGGGGCCCCGTTGCGGAGAGGAGAGCCCCGCCGCCCACAAGAGGGAGAAGTGTGGGAAGGGAGCCCCCGAGGAGCGGGAGCTCCCGTGAAGAGCCGCCGGGCCGAGGAGAGCTGCAGCGCCAGAACCCGGTGAGTGCTGGTGCTTGGGAAAAGGAGAGGGGGGCGTCGGGACACATTGCCAGTGTCCGCCCTGCCCCCTCTCATTATCGCGACCTCAGGGGCAGTTTCCTTTTGTTTCTGAGCGGCCCCGGTTGGCAGAGGGCCGCTCCAACGACGGGGCATTTCTTTAACCCTGAGTGCCCCCATTGCTGTGGTCAAGAGCCCTGAGAGGCTCTGGGAGGGCCATTGTTGGCGAGCCAGAGAGGTTCCAACAAGTGGGAGCATTTCCTTGGAGCCACAAGGTGCCCCGGGGGCATCAGTTGTTTTGAAGAGCCCAGAGAGGCTCGTGAGCCCCACTATTGTGTTTTGAACCCAGAGAGGCTCAAGAAGGGCATTTGGTGTTCGTTGAGCCTAGTGAGAGGCTCGAGGCACCCCCAGTGTTCCCGGGTCCCCCGTAAGGGACCCCCACAGCCCAGTGAGGCTGCATCTGTGCTTTCAGAGCCCAGAGGGGTTGCATTGATTTACTTGGAGCCCTGAGAGGCTCAGAGGGCCAATTTATTTCTTGAGAGCCCAGCGAGGCTCCCACATTGGCCCCATTGTTGCTTTGGAACCCGGAGGGGCTTAGGGGGCACAAGTGATTTCCGCAGAGCCTGCAAGGCTCCAACATTGGCCCCATCATTGTGCTACCCAGTTGCCCAGCACTTTGTGGGCAACTGCCACGTTTAGGCCCTGACATTGGGACACATGGACAGTCACAGGTGGTGACTTGTGAGTTTGGCGCAATTGTTATTGTTTTTACACCTCTGAATGAATGTTATGCATTGCATCATGTGTTATGTGCTTCCACCCCTACAGGTATTGTGATACATAGGTGGTTGTTTTCTCCCTAGTACAGGTGGTGCTAGTGAGGTCCTGGTTACCAGTGATTACTGGTTGTGTGCTATTTTGTGCTATATTCTATGTACTAAGTGCTATTTCTGAAAGTGCTACTTCTGATTCCTGACAGTGGTCTAGGTGGCCCTGTCTTGTACATATCCCCTGTAAATTCTGCCCGTGCCTCTGGCACATTGTAACGTGTGTGTTTTATCTAATGTGTTTTGGTGTAATACAAAGGCTATTTTTATATAACCTTGTGTGGAGTTTTCCTTTGTGGTGGGCCTTTGGTTGTTGTTGCTGGGGTGCGTGCGCAAATACTTAGCCTACATCGCCTCCAAGTTTAGCCTTGCTGCTCGCGCCACGTTACCTAGAGGGCGAGTAGGGGTTATCTTGGCGTGTAACTCCCTTGCCCTGACTTGGGTGTGGTGGTCTCTGACTGACTTTGGCGAAAGCCCTGGCCAGCCAGGGATCCCATTTCCAACAACGGACCATAGTCATGACCACCAGGGCTTCATCTCAGGGGATGTTTGTGTATAAACTTTTAATGTCGAAAGATACCAACAGCTGTTGGTCCCTATCGAACACCGAATGTTCAGTTTTGGAAATCAGATCCATAGTATTTCTTATGTCTGCTCTCGTCTGAACCACGAATGGTTTCAGGAAGAAGTCAAAATACTTGGCCAAGGGTTCCAGCAGAGAACCACACGCCAAAATAATCAGTCTACCTGGCGGTTGCAGGGCATTTTTATGTACCATAGGAAATACAGATATATTAGGTATTTTTTGTGTAGTATAATTAAGATATTCATACTCCATTTTATACAAGTACGTCAACTTCAAACCCTCCGTCGTGAGGTGTAAAATTTGGGTTTTAAGCCGAGGGGTAGGATTGTCTGGAATGTGATGGTAATGTTCTTGATTGTTCAGTTGATGCTTAATTTCTTCGTCATATTTGTCACTATCCCACAGGACAATTCCCCCTCCCTTATTGGCAGGTTTAATTACCGTAAATGGATTCTCTGCCAGATTTCTTAGTGTAATTTGCACATTTTTTAAAAGATTTGGTATATAAAAAATCCGTTTAGCATTTAAATTTGTCAATTTCCCGCAGTATCTGATCTTCGAATAATAGAATGTCATTCGGCATGGTGGCACTTTCAGAACGGAAAGAAGACTTTTTCTGGAACTTCACTGTAGTCTGAGAAAAATACTTTAAGTCTAATTTTCCGTAAAAATTGCAGGACCTCTGTTTTGGTGCCTACTGGGTCTTGTAACGATAGTGGGACAAATGATAACCCTTTTTGTAATACTCTTGTTTCCAAGTTGGTCAAAGAGTATTTGAATAGTTTATAAATGGGCATGAGCTCACTGTTAGTTTGTCTTGTCTGATTCAAATTTCGATCTATCGCCTGTATATTCTCTGTCTTGTCCTGAAGTAGCCCTGCTCCTGATTTTGTTGTTGGACTGGAGCTCGCCATCCCCCTCTGAATCCCCTGCCCCTGTTTCCACCTCTGTCTAAAAAAGGAAGGGCCCTGGGGTATTGATGGTATGGTTGGTATGGCTGATGGTAAGGACCAGATCCCTGGTCAGAATCAGAGGAAGAATCTGAGAAGGTCAAAAACATAGTCCGTGATCTCCCTCTATACTGAAGATTTAGTGTGCTAGGGTTATTATTTTTAAAGAAATCCTCTTTTAGATAAGGATATACCAAATCCATTTAAAATTCCTAATATCTTTTGTTACTTTAGAGGTTTTCAAATTTACAGTATGGGGTTTAAAGTCTGTTAATGTTTTCTCGATGGTCTCTAATAATGATTTAGCATGAGCTATGGTTGTATCACCCCCAATTTCTTCCTCCAGTTTTTAAAATTTCCTTAAGTTCCTCTTCGCTAATTCTCAGGGCTGTCTGGATAGAAAGTACAATCCAGTCTTTGAAGCACTTAGTGCCTACCCCACTGAAATCAGGCAAATGCTCTTTATCGTTCACAAAAATTACAGGGATATTTTTCTACTGCAGGAATAGTATTAATCTTCAAGTGTTCTAGTAATATTTGCGCATGAAGTTGCGTTCTTGTAGCCACACTGGTCTGGGTGAATGAGTGTCGGGAGTACCCTTTCCAGTCTATTGGCCAGGATCGTGGCGAAGATTTTTATTTCACAGTTGAGCAGAGAGAAGGGGGCCGGTAGTGGGCACAGGAGCTGGAAGGGAGCTGCATTTTGGGAATCACCACTAGGGTGGCAGAGTCTAGGTCCTCTGGGAATGAGCCCTGTTGACGCACCTCCCCAACGAGCATGAGGAGGTTGGGGAGCAGTAAGTCCCAGTTTTTCAACAGGTTTTCATGGGGAACCTGTCTGGGCCTGCTGTTTTTCTGGGCTTCAGCCCTGAGAGGGGTGTCCCCAATCTCTTCCATCCTGATGGGATCTTCTAGTGATTGGGAGTCTCCTTGGGTGAGGGTTGGGAGGTTGACTGCGTCTAAGAGGTGATCGCTGGCCGCCTCGTCTCTATCTTGCGGCACGGAGTACAGTTCCTCATAGTAAAGGGCGAAGGTTCCGGCAATGTCCGACAGGGCCTGGTGCGTGCGGCCAGTCTCATCTCTGATCTCAGGAACTATTCTATTGGCCTGTTGGTGGGAACATTTTCTCATTCTTATCACCCCATCCGTAAGTAATGTCCGTTGATGCACGCCAAAGGTGTTTGACCTCTTCAAGGGAGTGCAGGCGTATGTCTTCTTGGACAAGGCGCAGTTGGTGGGAAGAGGCTTTCCCCGAATCAGAGAGAAAATTGTGCTCCAGGCTGACGGCTTGGACTTCTAGCTGTGTAATAAGGGAATGGCGCTCACGCTCTTGTGACCTGACCAAGTGCTTCGCGATGCATCAGATGATGGCTTTGCTGGCGGACCAGAGTGTACTTACTCGGACCACCGCGCTCCAGGAGTTGGTAAGGAAGTAGGATTGAAGTTCATCTCTTAGGGCTTGGACAAAAGTTTTGTCTTCAAGATACCACGCATTGATGTGCCACATGGATCTCTGCATCGTATGGTGACCTCCCAGATCAAGGAGTATGTAGGAGTGGTTCGAGATCCCTCTGGGCAGTATGTCGATGCGGGTCAGCGCTTGACAGTCTAGAGCCGGCAGGAGAACCAGGTTGATGCGGGAGTGGGTATGGTTGGAGGCCAAGGTGTGTGTGTGTGTACTGTTGGAATGTCGGGTGCCAGGACCGCCAGGCATCACAGAGGCCCCAGGCAGATAGTCGGTCCTTACGAAGTATGGTTCTGGAATGTCTGGAAGTAGCAGGCCTGGTATAGTCACGGTTGGTGCGGGGACTGCATTAAAGTCCCCGCCTAGCACGGTGAGACCATGCGGGAAGCAGGTGAGGAGTGTTGACAGGTCAGTCAGGCAGCTTCCCAGGGCAGCCTAGGGGGCGTAGATGGCCACCCGCCCCTCCAGTGCCACGAAGCGCTCTTGGGGATCATGGGAGACATGAGAAACCACTAAAGGGAAGGAGTGGTATAGACGAATGGCTACCCCCCTCGCTCCCCGTGAGAACCCCGCATGAAAGACCCTTTCATAGCCTTTGCGGGGCAGGAAGAGACAGGGCTCACCTTGAAGTTTTGTTTCTTGCAGGAGTAGGACTTCTGGTAGGTGGCGGTAGACAAATGTAAAGACTGCTTAACATTTGATCCGGTTTAGCAGACCGTTAACGTTCCATGACGGTCTCTAAACGTCAACAGGTGTGGGAAAATGTGTTTGCTGGCTGGGCTGCATACCTTGTGGGGGCCACGGGGAATGCCTTCGTAACAGTGAAGCCGGCACCTGGGAGGCTTTTAAAGGGACTTGGGCCGCAGGTTATTGACGCTTGGTAGAGCAGAAAGTGGTCTGTAGAGAGAGAAAGGTCCTGAACAGTCAACATATAACAAAACCCCAACCCCCCAACTCCCACCCCACCCATCTACCCCAGAAGCATCTGTTGTCCAAAGGAAGTAGAACATTAGAGTCAGCAAACGTTTGCTATGATAGTTTTACAGTGAGGGTTAGATTAAACCAATGTAAGGACCGGATTCAGAGTGCCAGCTGCTACGAAAGAGTGAATGCAAGTTCCGGTTGGAATGGCAGTGCAATGAATCTGTTGTGCCTCGGTACAGGCTTGGGGGAACACAGCCACCGTACCTGGCAGCATGTTCCACGTCTGAGGCTTGGCCGAGCACAGGGCTATGGGAGAGGTCCGGGTCCGATTGAGAGATTGGAGTGGATTTCGGGGAGGGGGGCAGTGGGTGAGTCGTGCCTCTCTCCCTCCAGATGGCTCTTAGAGGGAGCTCTCGTGATACTGCATGGCGATGAGGGGGAGCTCTGTGGGGAAGCTGAGCAAGCCCCACCCAGGCAACTCCGGGAGCGTCGTCGTCGCCTGTTGGGATGCTACTGGGAGCGTGCGGTTGAGACCATAGATGGGCCCCGGGCGTTGGTGGAGGAGGGGGCGTTCATGCAGCTGTCCTTCCTCTGTAATCCACTGCCAGGCCTCTTCAGGTGTGTCAAACAAAATGAACTTATTGTGAGAGACTACACGAAGTCGGGCTGGGAAAAGGAAGCGATACTGTAGACCCATATTCCGCAGTTTCTGTTTGACATCTTGGTAGGATCATGACTTTGGCGCCGCTATGTTGGAGGTCCGGTCTGGCATGCGCCATGCTCAAGACAGCGTCTCAGTCACGACGTTTAGGATGCGAAAGCTGATCGTCATGGGGCTGTGCTGGGAGGGGGCCTCGGGGACAGGGATGATAGGCCCGCTCGATTACAAACCATGGAGACAGGTCTCCCTTGAAAATCCAGGACCCGAGCCACTTTTCCATGAGGTCTACCATTTGTGGCGGAGCCGTGTCTCCGATGGACTTCGGGACTCCCACGATTCGGATATTGTTCCTCTGCGAGCGGTTTTCTGCGTCTTCCACCTGTGTGTGCAGCTCCGCTGTACGGGTCAGAAGTGAGGAAACCTGGGTTTTGGGGGTCGAGACGTCTTCTTCAACCGTGGAGAACCGGGACTCTGTCTCTGTAATCCTGGCTATGGCGATACGCAGGTCCTGGCGAAGAAATGCCAGGTCCATTTATACTTCCCCAACTCTGGCCTCCACTGCTGCTTGAGAGTTTTGGATCGCCTGTAGGGTGACTGAGAGATCATTAGGTGGGGCCTCTGCCTTGCCCGTGTCTGCAGTCTCAAAAGATTTTTAAGCTTTTACATTGATTGCATCAAAGACAAGGTGGACTATCAGCTTTTTGTGGGATTCTCAAAGTTAAAGACATGTAAGGCGTGAAAAAAAGGCTTTGTCAAGGTGGATAGTCTAGTGCATTATGATATGCTATGCACTGGCGATGAAGCAGCCTCTAGTATGACTGAGGGCTCATTACATCAGGGCCAGGCTACTACCACTGTGTTGGCATGCAGAGTGCCTGTCCTCCACATCTGTCAGCCTGCAATGTGGACATCGGTGCATACTTTCACAAAGAAATGCGGCTTTGACAGCCAGGTCATTCAGTCCTGGACGACCTTTTAGTCCAAGCCCACTCCACAGACCCTCCTCCTTTGGACATATTGCTTTGGTATATTTTCTTATTTGAAAACTCTCATCAGAAGTATCCATCTGAAGAAAAAATGACTTGCGTTCTCCAGCGCTCTTTCTAGTGGGTAATCTGTCTAACTACAGATTCCTCATGGCCCCATCTGCAAGCAAGAAACTGACCTTGATATGCAGGAGTGGTGCTTGTATGCAGGTCTGCTTTGTCACTTCCAGGACAGGACGAAGCCACAATGAAGCCATTCAGATCCACCTAAAGGCGTAAAGTTACACTGCTGTGAAACCGTAACCCCTTTGCCGCAGCACAAATTCCGCCGCGGCGCGCGCGGTGGATGGTGAGCACGGCTCTTCCGTGCTCGTGACGGAACTGCGCCATTATGAGACACGGGTGGCGTGTGCTCATGACGGCGTGGTTCCTTCATGACCACGCCCGCTCATCAATCCGCCCGCACAGGCGGGGAATCAGTGCTGCGTGAGTGGAGCGGCTGCAGCATGACGGAACCATGCCGTCAAGAGCACACGCCGCCTGTGTTTCATGACTGTGTGGTTCCGTCACGAGCACGGAAGAGGCTAAATCCTGTCTGGTGCCTGGTGAATACTGTAAAGGTGGTACGATAGGTAATGCTCTTTCTGGTGGATACTCTAAGGTATGTAACTTCTTCAACTATGTCCCAAACTACTATGTTTTATGCTTGCAGAAATAATGTGCCGGACTGTGCATCTATTTATTTAGTAGCTCTGTGTAGGAAATTAAGGGTCTCTAGTTTGTGGAGAAGAAGAGATTGGGTTCTGTCAGTGAAAGATTACCTTTAGTCCTTTATTGTCCAACATGCATGTATATCAGTAGACCTGGGGGATATCAGTAGACCTGGGGGATATCAGTAGACCTGGGGGATATCAGTAGACCTGGGGGATATCAGTAGACCTGGGGGATATCAGTAGACCTGGGGGATATCAGTAGACCTGGGGGATATCAGTAGACCTGGGGGATATCAGTAGACCTGGGGGATATCAGTAGACCTGGGGAATAGTTCAGTTTTCCGTCGTTTCCTGAGCACAAATAGTTTGTTTATGTTCTAACGTGGATTCAAAACAATTCAGAGTCCCTTGACTCCCAAGGATCTAGCTTCAGGCCTAAAGGGTCACTTGGTAGTGAGATGAGCAGCTGCTGAGAAGAGGGGCTTGTTGGGTATGGAGAGGGGCGCTACATTTTTAAAGTGCACTGGCCCTTTGGACCATTACATTTAATAGTACAGATGCCAATAGAGGCAGGTGGGTTTTGTTGTTGCACATCTGCAGGTTCAAGAATATTCTGTCCATCTGAAGCCTTATTCCCTTTAAATTGAACCCACAAATTACATGGTGACCCTGGGATTGTGTTTCACAATGAATGCTAATAGAGCAAGAACAACTCCAAAAACATTTTGTCATATATACAGTCTATGTTGTTTGGCGGCAGTAACAGTATGTAAAACATAGAAACGGCGGCAGTAACAGTATGTAAAACATAGAAACATTAACCTTCTAAATGTTGTATTAACAATGATCACACAAACGCCATGAATTGATTTAACCACACATGAATATTTTTCAAAAGCGCGTTCATATCCATGTTCATTTTAAACACACGGCAAGATGCACACAGTTGACCTCATCGGAGAATAATTATTGCTTTAAAATGTTTATTTGCTTTTATCTTACTTACAATAGAGTGTGAAATTAAAGGCGTGCAGTGTTGGTAGACCAGATATCAAAGACAGCCACCATAAGGATGATTAAAAAAATCATTACAAAATAACAAGTAACACATATTTTGGTTAAGCCATCATAGTGAAGATTGGTGGCATCTATAGATACTAAATAATTATGCTGTAGAACATATGAACGCATTCTTAGTTTAATTTTCCTTAGACATCATTACCGTGTTGCCTCAAGGAAAATAAATTATACTTGTACATAATTCATTATAGAAGCATTAAGATAAAAATGAACAAAGCACCATGCATAATACTAAAGAGAATCGTCTGAAATACGCAGGTAGCAGACATTTTAATTTTAAACACAAGGGTTTCTTTTTTTTAACGGTTTCTTTTAAACTAAATTAAATATTTTTAATTGACGTGGGAAATAATTTATTGCTAAAATGCCACATGACCAAATGGAGAAAAAAAACCTACTTATTGAGAAAAATGTATGGATCGAAGTGTGGGGGGTCCACCAACGTGAACAAACTCACTGCTTTGAATTATATATGCCATTTTTTGCTTACGCCTAAAACAGCACATGTGCTGTCGGTGAAACCATTGTAAACAAAAAAAAAAGGCCAAAACATGCTTAGACTCCGCCCATTACTTACCACTAGCTAGCTTCAATGTTACTCTTGTTTACTTCCTTCTTACTGGTCAGCACCTCCTGCTTCCTTCAAGTTCTTCCAGTGTCTAATTCGTGCTGTGGAGCATGAACCAAGTCAAGTTTCCTGTCTTCGACCAGTGGCCTTCACTGGCCATGTGCTCCTGCAGGTTCTTTTATTTAACTTTTTCTTCATGCACTTACAAGAGTTCATGTGTCTGTAGTCTGTGCTCCTCTTACCGTCCATGCTCTTGTTCCCTCTATTTGCAATGGGGTTGCTTCACAATCTATTCTCTACTGCTTCGCTCACTCACGCAGAGAAACTTATGTTGTAGTGTTTTAACGTGATAGGTTATTTTTGTTACCTTACCAGAATTTCTAAAGTGCACCCTTCACCATGAGCCTGCTCTTGATGCTGTTATTGGGTAAGAGTTTCTACACAGTTGATCACACTACTGACTAAAAAGATGGATGCAGGATCATGAAAAGAAGTTCAATATATTTTATGGGGTCAAACGCAAAGCAGATGGTGGGAAGAGCTTTCCTTGTTCAATATCAGTGCACTGAGAAGGCCACACTTCAAAGAAATGCAGCTGTTTGCTCAACAATTAGTATATTGCACCCCAACCACATGCAGAAGCGGAATCCCAATATCAGCAGTGGTTCCCAAGATGCACTGCAACAGGGACTTGGTTATGTGTGGTTTGGAAATGCCCAAGGATTAATACATTCTGGGACAAGGTATTGTAATTTATTAGAAATGATCTCAATTGGGACCAATTTTATGCTGAAAGCAAGATCAATTCTGCTGGGCAGTTCAAGACACCTAGAGACTGGAGCCAGAGACGCAAGAGCCTTGTGGTTTCAGTGGTAACGTGAACTAGGGTGACCAACCATCCATAAATGTCACTGGCCGTCCGTAATTTGGATCTCACGTCCATTGTCCGGGAGGATCCTTTTTACGGATGCCTTTTGTCCGTAATTTTGGGCATTGCAGGGAACAGCGCTGTTCCCCTGCCAGAAGCCTAATCTCCCTGATTGGGCCGCCTCACACTCCTCCTCGGAGCACAAGAGCAGGCCCACCCTGCCCTTTGTCAATCTCTATGCGGCTGATTGCCACATACAGAATGACAATGGGCCAGTTTGGAGTGTTACTGCATGCGGTGGCCTCTTCCAGCCTCGGTCTAGGGCCGCGCATTCCGTTAGATGGAAGGAATGTGCAAAAACCCTCATGCTGCTAGGTGAGAATTCAGTTCATTCAAAGAAGCTGGTGAAACAAGTTAAAAAGAAGGGGCTAGAGTTCTTTCAGTCTCATCATTTTACAAAAGTGCATTTTCAATATTATATTCAACGAAGCCATGGTTGCTGCATCCCGCTTAAAGCCCTGGAAACAACACCATGTCACAGTCACCTCGTGGCAAGGCACTGTGCCCTCTTCTGTATGCAACTCTGCAGACAAAGGCTCAGCTCATAATTAATATGAAAAGGTGGGAGAGTAAGTGAAGGGATGGGTGGATGGCCAGATAGATTAATGAAAGGGTGAATGGATGAATGAAAGGGTGAATAGATGGATAATGAGCGAAAGGATGGATGGATGAGTGAAAGAGTGGATGATCGGCGAGTGAATGGGAGGATGAATGAGTGAAAGGATGGATGGATGAATGATAGGATGGATGAATGATAGGGTCAATGGATGGATTCATGAGCGGATGAGTAGAAGGACGGGTGGATGGATGGATGGAAGGAAGGATGGCTAAGTGAAAGGGTAAATGGAGAGACAGTGAGGATGGATGGATAACTGAAAAGGTGAATGGGTGGATGGATGAGTGGCTGAATGGATGAGTAAGTGAAAGGATGGCTGGATGAGTGAAAGGGTAAATGGCTGGATGGATGAGTGGATGGTGGGGTGGAAGAGTGGATGGGTCAGTGTACGGATGGATAGGGTGAAAGAGTGGATGGATGGATGAGTGAAAGTGTGGATGGAGGGATGGATGATTGAAATGATGGATGGAAGAATACATGATGGATAGGTTTGCAAATGGATGAATATGTTTGGATACAGATGGGATTACTTGTATACTATTGCACGACCTCCTTTGATGTGTCGGTAAAAGGTACCTTTTGTCTCGAAGTTTTGTCCTGAATTTTGACCCTTTGTGCTGAATTTTTACCCTCACCGTCCTTTATTTGCACCCATGCCAAGTGGTCACCCTAACGTGAACCCATCTCTGTTGATTGAGGTTAAGGGCAGAAGAGACCAGTCCGTGCTAAAAGCTGCAAGTAAAAATTGGGAAACTGGAAAAATACAAAAGGGGAATTAACCAGAGTCTGTAAATGCGATAAACGCAGCAACGAACAAAAAGTCGGTGTGTAATTATTGATAATATCTTTGCATTAGCTTTCGTGGTTTGTGGGCCCGAAGCAGGAGGGGCTTTGTATGACTTGGTCACAGTCAAACAGCCTTGGAATTACCAAATATTCTTATGAGCCTGCGTCTCGGCTTCGTACATGTCCGTAACATAAATGTGAACGAGCCATGCTAGCCACAGGCCATCACGGCGAGTCGGACGCGTTTCCTGCACGGTGTCTTGGCTCTGGTCTGATTAGAACTGTCCCTGTGGGCGTTTACTGACCCGAGCACTGTGTATGGGGTCGTGGGCTAGCCGATTGCGTCCCCCATGCCTCCGTTTAACATTCAAAAATACAAATGACACGCCGGAACTTATCGTACCAGATAGTCGTGCAATATGTTTTGTGATTTTTTTTTTTACACAAGAAGTAACGTTGGGCTGACCTTGCTTGGTTGTGAATGGCATAGGCGGAAATTAGCTTACTTTCGAAGTTAACGTTGGAAGAAAATGCAGCAGGCCTATGAGGGGGGCATGAGGTTTTTCTCCGAGAAACTGCTGGCAGCGTTATTAAATAAACCACGTGCCTCCTAGGGTTTCTGCACTCTGCTTTCGGTAGTGAGGTCAACGGAGCAGGAAATCAGCGTGCCTGACTTGGGGTTACCAGACTGCGGTCTCTGTTCCCTCGTTCACTGCAGAAACTCCGAATGAAGGATGGGGCTTGGAGGAGACACCGAGTCAGCGATTCCGCTTTAAGAGAAATGGCCGTCTTTTGGAGGATTTCTTGAAACCTGTGGTTTTCACAAATTGACAAAACACGGAATGCACGACAGAAAGGCTTTTAAGAGTGAAGCATGAAGAATTTTGGGACTTGCAAATCAATCGACTGTTGCGTGCAGGATTCTGGTATTTGATACTAGACAGCACGCAACATGGAGTGCTTCCCAGATTCTTGATGTGCGCTGTGGAAAGGGTAAGAAAGGAGTATCCGAGTTCACTTGATAAACGCTGCATCTGCATAGTTAGGTGCAAGACTGTTCTCATTGTTTTAGATGGCCATTTAACGTCACATATACGTTCATTTAAGACACCGAATGATTTTTTCTGTATGTTCATTAAGAGTCAAGAAAAAGGCTTACAATTCTGTATAAATACAGAAACTATTAGTAGCTGCAGTTATGCTACGAATTACAGGGGAACTCAAAGTTAGAACTGCTGCTGTCTCATAATGTTCAGTAGCATAACTAATGAGTAGAGTGGTCTGTCATTAAAATGGTATCTATCCAACCTTTTCCTTAATTTGGCTGTTAGAATATAGCTTCAGCGTCTCTCCCCGCCCAATAAGATTGTACGACACATGCTTTTGTCACAATTCCTGCATTCCTTTGGAGCTGTTGTGAAGGAACATAGCTAATCCTGTCTGATAAAAAATTAATTTAGTATGGATTTCCTGATTGTTGGGATGTCTGTCATGTAGAGTCCCAATTTGTGTAGGACCTATGCTAGTGCTATACTTTCTGTAGTGGTTGTCTTGTTGAGTGGCACTGGGTCTTAAACAGTTTGTGATTCTTTAATACCATTGGTCAAGCGAGGTAGGTACATTCATTTGCAAATATGCTCAAGATTAAGACCTTTGAAATGCATCTTGGTGGACAGCCTGTTGATACAAAACGAAACATTTTTGACTGAGTAGGTACCAATATTTAACCTTTTTTTCTTCTCTAAATATTTAACTACTCTCCTTTCACTGGCTTCTTTCCCAGAATCATTTTAGCCTGGGAAAACAATTCCACCATCCTGTCTTATTTTAGATGTGCTTTTCCATCTGTGTGTCCGTCTGTGGACAGCATGTAAGGTTTTACTCTATGCAAGCTATTATACTACCCTTTAAAATGGTGCACTCATCCTCTGTTATCTTTACCGTTCCTGGTACTCGATGGTGTAAAAGATAAGTGGCATGATTACAATGCAGCTAGCTTAGAACTCCGGGCACTAACATCTTAATCTCCAGTTACAACCTGCAGGTCTCTTGAAGTTGAGTTGAGTCATTAAGAGATGAGTGAATATGAAGAGTTGTATTTTCTTCAATAGTCCTGTTCATTTGTGAAATCTGTATTTTTGTTGTAATAATGCTATCTCGGTGCATTTGTCTCCACTAACAGATGCGATCAGTATCCAATAGCTTAGCTATGGATGGTCCATTTTAGCAGTTATACACATGGTGGTGTTGAAACACAATTTAAACAGGAAGTTAGTAAATCTGTAAACCGGTCTTTAAAGTTCACCCTTATTATCCTGTCCTCTCAATCTTGGTATAAGACAGGCAAGGTATTGATAAGTATGTTAGATGTAGTACTAATTGATTCCTACGTACCCCTCACTCTTTCACTAGTGTCCAAATTGATACCTACATTCTGTCATAGTGGTAAATCATTTAGATTGCCCGAACCACATGAGACAATTGGTGGAGGAATCCTCCTCCACTCTGCTCCTGAATAGGTTTATCTCTTCAGGAAGTCCACTTTCTCCATCTTTGCCCTTTCAATATGCCTTGACCTTTAGATATCAGAACCTATCTGTAGAGAAGCTCGGGTATTCTGGCAGATGGGAAATCCTTCAAGTGGCATCAATAAAAAAAGAAGCATTGGCAAAGTCAGAAGGTTTTGCTTTTAAGTGAGATATTTTGGTGTTTGTGACCTTAGCCTGGGCTCATAACTCTTTAAAAGTCAACACTGGGATCTTTATGGGCATGGTCTCTCAATCAATCAATCAATCAAAGACATTTATAGAGCGCACTACTCACCCGGAGGGTCTCAAGGCGCTAGGGGGGGAGGGGGGGGGGGGTGCTGCTACTGCTCGAACAGCCAGGTCTTGAGTTTCTTCCTGAAGGAGAGGTGGTCCTGGGTCAGGCGGAGGTGGGTCGGAAGGGAGTTCCAGGTCTTGGCGGCCAGGTAGGAGAAGGACCTTCCTCCTGTTGTCGCTCTTCGGATGCGGGGGGCGGCGGCGAGGGCGTGGTTGGTCGATCGGAGGTGGCGTTTGGGAGCGTAGAAGTTGAGGCGGCTGTTGAGGTATACTGGGCCTTGGTTGTGTAGGGCTTTGTGTGCGTGGGTGAGGAGCCGGAAGGTGATTCTTTTGTTGATCGGGAGCCAGTGCAGGTCTCTCAGGTGTCTGGAGATGTGGCTTCTTCTGGGGACGTCGAGGATGAGTCTCGCCGAGGCGTTCTGGATACGCTGGAGTCTCTTCTGGAGCTTGGCGGTGGTTCCGGCGTAGAGGGCGTTGCCGTAGTCCAGACGGCTGGTGACGAGGGCCTGGGTGACCGTCTTCCTGGTCTCGGTGGGGATCCACCGGAAGATCTTACGTAGCATGCGCAGGATGTTGAAACAGGACGAGGAGACGGCGTTGACTTGTCTGGTCATGGAGAGGGAGGAGTCCAGGATGAAGCCCAGGTTGCGTGCGTGCTCTGTCGGTTTGGGTGCGGTGCCCAGGGCGGGGGGCCACCAGGAGTCGTCCCAGGCAGAGGGCGAGGAGCCCAGGATGAGGACTTCCGTCTTGTCTGAGTTCAGTTTCAGGCGGCTGGTTGTCATCCACTCGGCTACGTCTTTCATCCCTTCGTGAAGGTTGGCTCTGGCGGTGGCGGGGTCGTTGGTGAGGGAGAGAATCAGCTGGGTGTCGTCGGCGTAGGAGATGATGTTGAGGTTGTGTTGGCGTGCGATAGCCGCGAGGGGGCTCATGTAGACGTTGAAGAGGGTGGGGCTCAGCGAGGATCCTTGAGGGACGCCGCAGATGACTTCGGTGGCCTCTGACTTGTACGGTGGTAGACGGACTCTCTGTGTTCTTCCGTCGAGGAAGGAGATGATCCATTCCAGTGCCTTCTCATGGATTCCGACGTTGCTGAGGCGCTGCACTAGGGTGCGGTGGCAGACAGTGTCGAAAGCCGCGGAGAGGTCTAGGAGGATGAGGGCCGCTGTTTCTCCGTTGTCCATCAGGGCTCGGATGTCATCAGTGGCAGCGATGAGTGCGGTCTCGGTGCTGTGGTTGGCTCGGAAGCCAGACTGTGAGGGGTCGAGGGATCCATTCGTCTCGAGGAAGGTGGCCAGCTGTTTGTTGACGATCTTCTCGATGACTTTGGCTGGAAACGGGAGGAGTGAGATGGGGCGGTAATTCTTGAGTTCGGTGGGGTCCGCTGTAGGTTTCTTGAGTAGGGCGCTGAGTTCGGCGTGCTTCCAGCTCTCCGGGAAGGTGGCGGTGTCGAAGGAGGTGTTGATGATGTCCCGCAGGTGGGGTGCGATGACAGCGTCGGCCTTGTTGAAGACGTGGTGAGGGCAGGGGTCGGTTGGAGATCCGGAGTGGATGGAGTTCATCATGCGGACGGTGTCTTCGGTGCTGATCGGAGTCCAGGCGCGGAGGGTGGTGGTGGGGGGCGGTGGTTCGGTCGTGGCGTGCGTCGGTTGAGTGCTGAAGCTGTTGTGTATGTCCGCGATCTTGTTGTGGAAGTAGGAGGCGAGGGAATTGCAGAGGTCTTGCGAAGGGGTGATGTCGTTGTTTCCGGCGTTGGGGTTGGAGAGCTCTTTCACGATGTTGAAGAGTTCCTTGCAGTTGTGTGCGTTGTTGTCCAGCCGGTCCTTGAATGCAGTTTTCTTGGTGGCGCGGATCAGTTGGTGGTGCTTCCGGGTGGCAAGCTTGAGGGTGGTCATGTTGTCCGGAGTTGGTTCCCTTCTCCAGTCTTTCTCGAGGGTTCGGCAGTTCTTCTTGGAACTCATGAGTTCGTCGGTGAACCATGGGGCCTTCTTGCTGCCGGGTCTGTTGGGCGGGGTCCTCAGTGGGGCTAGTTCGTCCGCGCAGTTGCTGATCCACTTCGTGAGGTTGTCGGCGGCCTGGCTGGGGTTCGCTGATCTGGCGGGAGGGTGCTGGCTCAGGGAAGCGGCGAGCTGGTCGGCTGTGATCTTGTTCCAGCTTCTTCGTGCAACCTGTTGCTGGTGGTGGTGGATCGTCGTTCTTCTGAAGGTGAAGTGGACGCAGCTGTGGTCCGTCCAGTGGAGTCCGGTGGTGTGGCTGAAGGTGATGTCTTTGCTGGATGAGAAGACGGCGTCGAGTGTGTCCCCGGCGAGGTGGGTGGGGGTGGACACCAGCTGCTTGAGACCGAGGTTGGCGAGGTTGTCGAGCAGGGTGATGGTGTTGCGGTCGTTGTTGTTCTCCAGGTGGAAGTTGATGTCCCCCAGGAGGATGTAGTCGGCGGAGGGGAGGGCGTGCGGACTAACGAAGTCGGCGATGTCCTCGCTGAATTGTGTGCGTGGTCCCGGGGGTCGGTAGATCAGGGTGCCTCTGAGGGTGGTTTTGGGGTCTGTGTGGATCTGGAAGTGCAGGTGTTCGGCTGTTGTCAGGCTGTCGTCGGTGTTGGTCCACTCTTCACCTGTCTAACTTGTGTAAACATAGTGGTTAATCTCGAGTTAATCTAGTGCTAAAGACATAGCAGCCACATGCTCAACACTACAGCTACAGTGCTTAGCTCGTGACCTCTGTGTTCTATCACCATTGCGCAAGTAAATCTCTGGTCCTGCAACAAAGGTTTTCACAACATATTTCCTTGCCTGGGACCAATAATGAATTGTTTTTGCAACTGCTACAGAGCCCTATCCAGACAGATTGACATCGGCACAGGTCATCAATCTTTCTGTGATATACTGCTGGCCTTGAGCATGTTAAACACAGCAGCAGTTTTAAGAGCCTAACGCCACTGCCGAGACACAAAGCATGGTGAAAGAAATGGGTTAAGAAGAAGAGACTTTTGTTTTCCAACTGTAACTCTCCTAAAAAGTATCCTGCTTTGAGGATCATTGGAAGGAATACTCAAACTAGTATTGGATAGTAAGGTCGACGAGATACCTCACCCCTCCTGCATCCTGGCCCAGGGGAGGGATCCCCATAAATAGTCTTCTTTCCCTTGGTGAGCAGTTGAAGAGTTACCACCTGAGAGAGGCACTAATGAAGGGTAAATCTCAATAGACGTTATGGATACAGAAGCAGGCAGTGCTGCCAGCACAGGGGCACATTATTCCAATTTATTTATTCAATTTATATAGCGCATTATCACCTATAGGTCTATTCCAATCACCAGGCCCAAACAGCACTTCTCCCCAGGTGGCCAAGGGGGGTGGTTGCTCCCAATCTGGGCTTTTAGGATGGGGCTACCTCGTATATACTTAGGGTAATCAGTAATAGTAATTAGTGGCGGGATGTGTGGAGCGCCTCTGGCACAGGATCCAACCACAACGTCTGCTGCCTCCCCTGCAAAAATAAACCCTTTGCCAATTTCTCTTATCCCCCATTTTTAACGAATTGGAAATATAGTCTTCCTTTCAGAAATGTATCACTTTTTTAGATCACCTGTGGGAATTTCACATATTTGCTCACACATTGCTGGCATGTAGAATTTGCAAAAAAGGAAATATTGTGCATCACGTAGAAACTTTATGTACCTCCTGTAGGAAAGAAATTATCCAACAGGTATTTCCCTGATTCTAATGCTCTTGTCTACATGAGTGCAACTCGGTAGAGAAAGGATGAGAGACCGCTGGCAGTTTTTCTTTTCTTTGGAAAGGTCAAATTTTTCTTGTGGGACTCAGTGAGTCCCCCTGATGCGACCCCAATCATTTGAGGTGGAGAAGTTTGACAAAACAATTCTGCAGAAGTGATGCTTAGCTAATCTCTAATTACCAATTAAACAACAAAACGACTATTTAGTCAAGTATGCGTCCTACCTATACTTACATATCTGTCTTGGGAAGAGATTGGGGTAGTTATTTATTTTATCTTTATTTATAAAGTTTTATACCGCACATTCATGTCCCATGACAATAATCAAGATAGTTACATACTGTTAGCATTCACAAATTGAGGAAAGTGACCTCCATCGAACAAGTCAACAGGACAATAGACATGATCCGACAAGCAAATTGTGCAAAGGATCAATTGAGCTATTTCTGTTCAGGGCGTGCTTCTGTTGTAATCACGGCTTTAAAATATTTGTAAAACTCTGTTTGTGTTACGGAGGATTTCAGTGTGGTCAGAACTGAAAATTATAACTTTGTTACACTTGAACAGTCTTTCCTCAGAGCAGACCAACTTGGAGTCATTGTACACAAAAAGCTGTCTAGAATTAGCTTTGTAACCAATATTAATGAGGGGATTGTGTGAGATGGTTCCTTCTCTGGCTTGTCCACCTTCTCAATCTCCTTCTACATCAGTAATCTCATCTACTTCTTGCACTTTGGTTCTCTCTGGGTTGAATATGGGTAGGTTACTAAACAGTTTTGACTGTTTTATTGGGGTATCATAAGTTCTAGGATATAATTGGCACCTATAAATATGCGTTCGTTGGAAAATAACAATTTCAGCGGTGCTAGAGGGGAGGGAAACACCCTAGATCCCCTAATATTCTGACCCAGAGGTCAGTCAGCCAAATGATTCTTATTCCCTGCACATGCACATATCTATTATACAATTGACATGCATACATTTATACAACAGAAAACATAAATCGTTATGATCTTTTCTTTGTCTTTAATTCGAAACGCCCAGCCAACGCGTGTTTCGTCAGGAGGGGAAGACCCCACTACTTAATGAGGGCTGTCAGGCTCTCTATCCTCTTATCACTCTTTCCTCTCTGTCGGTTCTACTTCCTACCCGGCTAGTCTAATGTCAAAAAATGCCTTGTGTTTATTGATTCAATATTCCTGTTACAATAATTGGCGTATACACCCGACTGCAATAAAGTTGGGTGTAAGATGCTGGCCGTAATTCTTTTTCTGTCCTGAAAGTGAGTACGCCATGCCCAAATTAGTGGAGTCCGCGCCGTGTTTCAAATCGTGAGCCCAAAGCCTTACGGAAGAATTACGGACAGTCTTAAACCCAACTTTTTTGCAGTCTGATGACTACGCCAATTATTGTTACAGGAATATTGATTCAATAAACACACAAGGCAACTTTTGACATTAGACTAGCGTGTCGGAAGTCGATGAATGATGAAGATTCTTTCATTGGATTAACTACAATAGCAGCTAAAAATAAAAGAAAAAACAAATTTATTTCCCATATGAATGAATGAAATGTCCATCCTCGAACCTTATAAAAAGCTGTGAGATTTTAAAGTCTTCTCCCTCTCTCCTCATGGGAGTATCTTTCATCAGCAAAAAACTGTATATCTTTGTTTCGTTTCTGCTCAGCTACTGTATGCCAACCAACAGCAAATGGTTTCCTAGGAAACAATAGGTGTGGTGTGTTCAGCTAGATCATATGTCTGAGATGGGTTGACCCGAAGCCTTGGCTTCTTCGTTCATGTAAAGGATGTTCATTAGGAGGCCAGCTGTATCAAAGAGCTTATTCTGACATGATTTGCATGAGCTCCCAAGCCACTTATTCGGATCCTTTACGAATGTCCCCAGAAAGGTGGCCATTATAGCAATCTCTGGGCTACATTTCAGTTTGTCATCTGGGGAGTGAGAGGATGTTCTACTCTAAGGCGTCACCTGATCTCTTCCTCCAAAGGCCCCTGAAGCCTGTTAAGGCCATATTTGGCAAATTTAATGACAAGAACCAATTCCGAAGATTGTGGTTGGAAGATGTGTTCTGACTTGAGCATGTCCACTACCCCTTACCCCCACAGTTGGTCTTCTGCTGTGATCACATCCATAGAACCTTTTGTAGCAGGTGGCTATCTCCAAGGCCTGTTAAAGTCATTCTTTTGGTCCCCTGAGTGCTAACTTTACACCTTCCCAATTTGGAGTGTCTACCTGTTTGGGGACTTTTGTGCAGAGGCCAAAGAGCAAAGTGGTGAACCGGAGTCTTCCACCTCTCAGCTGGAGGGTTTGATGCACAAAGTGCCAGATTTCCCTATGAAGGCTTTCTGGGGTCTCTCAGAGGTGTAATTATGCTTGGGGGTCGAAAAGAGGGTCGCCTTTCCTCATGCCTTGCTGAAGTTCTTTTGCTCCGCATAAGTCTGGTGCTCCCCTGTCTTTGGTTCCAGTGGTTCTTCAGGAATCAGGTAGAAGAAGTCCAGTCCAGGGTGCCCAATGCAAGTTTTTGCTGGCTGAGAGGTTTCAGCACCTTGAAAATAGTCTGTTGTTCAGAGGAGTCTAAAACCTCAGAAAGGTCAGCAAGCCACCTACACTATATAAGTGTGCCTCTCCAGCCAGAAGGGATTGGCAGCTTAGATGGGGGTTAGTTGACACCTGGCGGGCACTTCATCCAGAGGAGCGAGATTATTCTTTCTTCTCAGCACTGCACGAGCTTCATGTCAGACTAGATTCGATACTATGTTCTCCTGATATTCATGCTGTAGTTCGACATAGAGAATATCTAACTAGAACATTGACCATAATCCGTTACTCCTACGCTTTCATTGGTCCCAAGCGCGCCCTGCGATCCCTGTATGGCGCCTTCACCTGAAACTCCTAGAAGATCAGGTCTTTCGAGAGGCTGTGGGGACAGGTATTACCCAGTTTTTCCACGAAAATGCGGGCACGGCTTCCTCGTCTGCAGTGGAGTGGGACGCCTTTAAGGTCGTGCTGAGGGGTAATTGTATTGCTTATATGGTGGGGTACGTAAGACTCTACTGCAAGAAATAGAATCTGCGGATCAGCGTTTGTGCGCAACGGAGCGGGCACGGCCTGAAAACCATAGCGGGCAGAAAGAATTACTGGAAGCCAGGGAGTTAGTTGCGGTCCAGGTTGAAAGACTGCGCTGCTTTGGTCATAAAAAGTATTTAGTGCGCGCAGACACAGAGCGGGACAAAGTAATCACATTGTTGGCTTGGTTCGCCAACACTGCCCGGTGGGGGACGGTTATACTCTAATTGTGCAGCCCGACGGGGGTCCTTATCCATACTCAACAGGGGATTAATCAGTTTCTTTCCTTTTATACGGAACTCTACCAGAGTAAAGTGGTGCTGAGTGAAGAATTCTTCTGAGAGTTTTTAGCTGGGGCTGAGCTCCCTCACCTCGATGAAACGCAAGCTGACCTCCTGGGGCAGGATATAACTTTGGGAAAAGTTAGGGGAGCGATAAAACATATGGCGCGAAAAAAGACGTCTGGGGCCAACGGGCTGCCAATTGAATTTTATTTGACCTATATCGATTTTCTGGCCCCTAAATTAGTGGCTCTTTATAACGAGGGGAAGGGTGCAGGTGTGTTACCTGCCTCTACTTGTGATACTATCATAATTCCGTTACTAAAATCAGTAAAATCTCCTTCTGAGAGGACGGCTTATCGACCACTGTCTGCTTACTACGGATTATAAAATATTGAGTCGGATATTGGCGACTCGATTGCTCCTGCATATGGTGCATATGGTGCATCTGGTGC
Organism: Lissotriton helveticus; assembly: GCF_964261635.1. Taxonomy (NCBI): domain Eukaryota; kingdom Metazoa; phylum Chordata; class Amphibia; order Caudata; family Salamandridae; genus Lissotriton; species Lissotriton helveticus. The sequence goes on from NC_136068.1 coordinate 766,554,100, forward strand.
ACAAAGATCAGGCGGGGTTCATCCCAACCCGGAATACCGCCATAAATGTGAGGCGCCTAATACACATCTTGGAAGCTGATTCCTACCCGAAGGACTCTGCGGCCATTTTCTCGGTTGACATTGAAAAAGCATTTGACACCCTGGAATGGCCGTACTTGTTTCAAGTCATGCGCAGTTTTGGTGTAGGCGATACCTTTGTGGTTTGGACGGCATTACTATACTTCTGTAGTAGGGGATCTCTGTGTATAGTCATAATCTAGTGAATAGTCCCGCCCATGTGCGAGGACCCCGGCAATCAAAAATAATCTCTTAAGTTGTCAGAAAATTGCAGAACTGCAAAGACACTTAAGAGAAAATTTAAAGACAAATAATGCAGCCTATATCCACAGGCTACACTGTCCAGTACTTCAACTAGAAAATTCCACCAAAAATCCACAAACAGCAAAGCCTGTCCAGATTTCCATTGCTTTAACTGCAAAACCCCTCAGAAATGATAGAGAGGAAGGCATGGACAGACAAGCCCCATAGGATGCCATTATGTGGCTTAAATAGGATACTGTGCCTTTAAGAGAACTTTCCAGAACTTCTCCCAGTATCCCAGAATGCATAGCAGGTCCCTCACACTTTCAGTTCTTTTTTCAGGCTCCTGCTTACAGGACCCTGGTGCATTGAGCTCTCCCTTTTTCAAAGGTTTATTGGAGTTTTTGTACACTTTTTGGATTTAAAAGTGTTCTCAGTTGATTCTTGGTGTTTCCTTTTCACTTCTGTGTGTTTGTTCAGGCTTTTAGGGATCAAGTGCCCAGCATGTGGAAGGAAGAAGGCCAAGACTGATCCACACGACGTCTGCATTCTTTGCCTCCCTGAAGAGCATGTCCCTGAAGATTGTGACATCTGCCAGACCTTTTCTACAAGGACCCTGAGGGAAAGGCTGAGAATTAGGCTCCAAGGCCTAGAAGAGAGGCGACTGCAGGCTGCAGGTGGGTCTGGGCAGGCTGGGAAGGCTCCCTCTGCCCCTGCTGAGGCCTCTGGGGGGCTCCCCAGAGCCAGGAAGACAAGCAAAAGGTCCCGGTCTCTGTCGACGTCGATTGCATCGACGACGTCGTCGAGAGGGATGACGACGGGGTGTTCCCCTTCTCCCGGGGGTTCCGGGTCGAGACAGCGTGGAAGACAGACGTCGAGAGGCCTGGGTAGGCCGCCGTCGAGATCACCGCCGACGTCGTCGGAGTCGAGGCGTCGACGGAGACACCGGTGCTCGCCATCGAAGCGACACCGCCGGTCGCCGTCGAGCAGATCACCGTCGAGGGGATCCTCTACGTCGAGGACTGTGAGGAAACGGTCGACGAGGAGGAAGAGTCGACGCTCGCCGTCGAGGTCTGACCGTTCGTCGTCGAGGGGGCGACGATCGTCGTCGAGGAAGAAGCACTCGACGTCGAGGAGACGGCGTTCGACGCCGGAGTCGAGGGATCGGCGTTCCACGCCTGAAAAACGACGCTCGACGTCGAGCAGGAAGAGATCAGCGTCCCCGAGGATCTCAACCTCCCCTAAGCGGCGCAGGAGGGATTCTGGCGCGAAAAGTCACGCTGGATCTGGTGAAGATTCATAAAAGGGGGTGGTGATGGACAGAGTATCTGAATTAAGCAGAACACTCATACCCAGTCAAAAGATCAGGGCTTGATCCATCACCGTTTTTTAGCTCACTGCACCATCCCAGTTCAGAACCTGGCTACATGCAAATTAGTCTGACCCTGGCCCAGTGCATCATGGGAACAGGGCAGACCAAACTACCAAGCCAATTCTTTACTGGAAAGGAAGCTTGTTTCCTTTCCAGTAAAGAATTGGCTTGGTAGTTTGGTCTGCCCTGTTCCCATGATGCACTGGGCCAGGGCCAGACTAATTTGCATGTAGCCAGGTTCTGAACTGGGATGGTGCAGTGAGCTAAAAAACGGTGATGGATCAAGCCCTGATCTTTTGACTGGGTATGAGTGTTCTGCTTAATTCAGATACTCTGTCCATCACCACCCCCTTTTATGAATCGTTTTGGCCACTACAGGTGTGGCAGGGTATGCTCAGACATGAGTCCCTTGCTCACTGCACCATTAGGATTCAAGCAAGACGGGCTGACGACGGCTGCAATGCCAGAAACCGGTCCCCGGAAGCTTGTTTCCTTTCCAGTAAAGAATTGGCTTGGTAGTTTGGTCTGCCCTGTTCCCATGATGCACTGGGCCAGGGTCAGACTAATTTGCATATAGCCAGGTTCTGAGCTGGGATGGTGCAGTGAGCTAAAAAACGGTGATGGATAAAGCCCTGATCTTTTGACATGGGTAGGAGTGTTCTGCTTAATTCAGATACTCTGTCCATCACCACCCCCTTTTATGAATCATGGATCTGGTGAAGGGCGTCAGAGGCGTCGCTCACGCTCTGGACGGTCTGGGTCACAGGCTCCTCCCCCGAAGAAGTCACCGGGCTCTGTGTACTCGGTGGTATATACACCGCCAAGGCCTGCGACTCCTCCACCTCTGCCGAAGGAGGCTCCGCCTGTTAATCCGCCACTACCTCCACTTCCTCCGCTACCACCTACGGGGCAACCTCCGCCGTCGGTCCCACCTCATGGGCCAGCGCCTTTGCCGGAGAGGCCTCCTGTCAGGCCACCGAGGTCGGTGTCTCTGCCTCTGCTTCCGACACCTCCTAAGGGTACACCTACTCCGAAGCCCCAGGATAGACCACGGAAGACGCCTCCACGGAAACCGGTGGAGCGCCCACGTGCGGGGAGGTCGCTCTCCCGTTCCAGAAGAAGGGAACGTTCGCGCCACAGGTCTTCCACACGATCTAGATGGCGCCACAGGAGGCACAGGTCTCGTTCCCGGACCAGGTCGTCAGGGACCAGGGACTATTCCCCGACCTTGTCAGATTCGCCAGATACGAGGGTTTCACCGATTGACGATCTGGTGTCCTTCCAGGACGTACTGTTACGTGGTGCGGCGAAATTGGGCATTTCTTTGACGGTGCCCACTCCCAAGACATCAGTCATCTTCGAGACGCTACACCAGAAGCAGTTGTCTCGGCCGTTATTGCCACTGGTGCCGGGTCTGGAAGAACCGGCCATGGATCTTTTTCTCACCCCAGCGGTGACTAAGGCGGCACTGCAGAAGAAGTACCGGGCTCTGGACTCGGACCCGGCCTTTCTGAGGGTGGAGCCCCCTCCAGATTCGGTGATTGTGACGGCGGCGCGCAAACAGCATGCCACCACGCCTTCCTCCACAGTTCCACCAGATAAGGAATCTAGGTGGTTGGATTCATCTGGGAGAAGATTTTGTGGGACTTCAGCGACCTCAATGAAGGCTGCTAGTGCCATTGCCTTGTTGGGTCGGTATGACAGAGCCCTTTGGCAATCCCTTCAGCAGTTTGTGGAGCTTCTACCGCGGGACAAGCAGGAAGACTTTCAAGAGGTGCTGAATGAAAGGATGTTGGTGGCGAATCAAGTCATCAGCGCTGCAGCCGACTCTTCGCTGCTGGCGGCACATGGTTTCTGCCACGGAATTAACCAGCGGAGACATGCATGGCTCCGCCTCACGTCTCTGAAACCGGACGCTCAACAAAGGGTTGCCAATCTTCCATTCTCTGGCGAGACCCTGTTCGGGAAGCATGCTGACGATGAAATGGACCGCATGAAGGCGGAGGCCGAAACGCTCACAGCGGTGGGTTTGGAGAAACCCAAGGAGACCAAGAAGTCGTACTGTCCGTTCCAACGTCGGTTCGGTGGTCAAGGCAGAGGACGTGGCCAGTCTTCTGGACAACAACAGCAGCAACAACAACAGCAGCAGTTCAGAAGACCGTTCCAGAAGCCCCAGAGGGGCAGAGGCGGCCATCAGTCGACTCCAGCGACTAAAGGCCAGGCCGGGTCTAGGCCCTGAGCACTTACTTCCCCTGCGACTGTTACCCGCTCCGGTGGGGGGAAGCATTCAATATTTTCTGGCAGAGTGGAGAAAAATTACTCAGGACAAGTGAGTGCTGAATATTGTTTGCAATGGATACAGTCTTCGGTTCACCAGCCCGCCTCCATCGATTCCTCCGGTCAGCTCACAGTATCAACTGCGCGAGCTCCAGGCGGAGGGCGATATCCTGTTAAGGAAAAGGGCGATAGAAGACGTACCTCTGTCTCAAAGAGGAAGAGGTCTGTACTCCAGGTTCTTTCTGGTTTTCAAGAAGGACAAGAACGAATTCAGGGCCATTCTGGATTCGCGACAAGCAAACAAGTGGATTCGCAGAGAAAAGTTTTGCATGCTGTCGTTGCATCAGATTTATCCTCAGCTGCAACGGGGAGACTGGCTGTGTGCCATAGACCTCCAGGATGCATACTTCCATGTGCCCATTGCACACAAACACAGGAAATTCCTGCGGTTCCAAGTCGCCGCCAATCACTATCAATACACAGTACTGCCATTCGGACTGAAGTCTGCGCCGAGGACATTCTCAAAGTGCATGGCAGTGGTAGCCGCACACCTAAGGAAGAACAAGGTGTTTGTCTACCCGTACCTGGACGACTGGCTGATCAAGGCCTCCTCCTTCACGGAAGCACAAGCACACTTCCAGAAGACGTGCTTTCTAATGAACAAGCTGGGGTTGCACATCAACATGTCCAAGTCTGTCCCGACTCCGGTCCAGTACATTCAGTACTTGGGAGCCTCCATCGATACGCTGTCAGCAAGCGTGTCTCCTTCGGAGGAGCGACGGTTATCACTGCTTCGGAAGGCTCAGGCTCTTATGACCTCTCCGTCCACGACAGTGAGGACGGTGTCTTCTCTACTGGGATCGATGGCCTCTTGCATCTTCCTGACGCCACATGCGCGGCTGCACATGAGACCGCTGCAGGAGTGCTTGGAGGATCAGTGGGATCAGAGGAGATGATCTTGGGACGACAAGATACGACTGTCTCTGCATGCTCTTCAGTCTCTGAACTGGTGGTGTTCAGCGGAGAATCTCCTCAGAGGGGTTCCCTTCCACAAGGACATTCCCACTCAGACTATCGTGACGGATGCTTCTCTCCAGGGCTGGGGAGCGCACTCTAGAGACCTGCAGATTCAAGGGACGTGGTCCCCGACGGAGTCCACGTACCACATCAATTTCCTGGAACTCAGAGCTGTTCACTTGGCACTGAAGGCTTTTCACCCGTCCTTCCAGACCAACTCTCTGCTTGTACAGACGGACAATACGACCACGATGTATTACCTCAACAAGCAGGGGGGCTCGAGATCACGCACCCTGTTGCAGGAGGCGCAGGCGATCTGGCACTGGCTTCTGGCTCGAGGGCTGACGATAACGGCTACCCATCTGCCAGGTGTGCAGAATGTTCAGGCAGACGCACTGAGCAGACTGATTCAGGAAAACCACGAATGGGTCATAAACGACGAAGTGCTAGGAGAAGTCTTCGCAAGGTGGGGGACTCCAGACGTAGATCTGTTCGCCACCGCCGAAAACAGCAAAAGCCAAGACTTCGCCTCCAGGTACTACCAGCCGGGGACGCTGGGGAATGCGTTATGGATCAACTGGTCGAACAGCTTTCTGTACCCTTTACCACCCATTCCCCTGATTCCGACGGTTCTCATCAAGCTGTCCCAGTCCAGGGCGCGGATGATACTGATTGCCCCGGAATAGCCCAGACAGTGGTGGTTTACGGACCTGCTTCACCGGTCTCTCCTTCCTCACATGCGGCTGCTGTGCAGGCCGGACCTTCTCACGAAGTTCGGGGGGCTAATGTTGCACCCCAACCTCTCGTCTTTGAGTTTGGCAGCATGGCTCCTGAGATAGTGCAATATGGCCATTTGAATCTTCCCGCAGATTGTATGAACATACTGAAGGAGTCTAAGAGACCTTCCACTAGGACTTCTTTTGCGTACAAGTGGAAGAGGTTTTGTATCTGGTGCAAGTCCAAGAACTATGACCCGACGACATGTAAGGAAGATGTCATCCTTCCTTATCTTCTACAGTTGGCGCAGTCTGGCCTTAATGTCCATTCTATTAAGGTTCATCTTGCTGCTTTGACTGCCTACAGGAAATGCCCTTCGCAGACTTCCTTCTTCCAGATCCCTGTGATCAAAGATTTTTTGGAAGGCTTGAAGAAAGTGTTCCCTCCTGTCAGGCTTCCTTCGCCTTCATGGGTATTGAATGTGGTGCTGTCCAGATTGATGAAGGAGCCTTTTGAACCTATTCATAAGGCTTCGTTGCAGCACTTGTCCTGGAAGGCGGCGTTCCTCGTGGCCATTACATCGGCCCGCAGGGTGAGTGAAATTCAGGCGTTGTGTTGCCAAGAACCTTATACTGTATTTCATGCTGCTAAGGTTGTTATGCGTACTCACCCTAAATTTCTTCCCAAGGTTATTTCTGATTTTCATGTTAACTAGACCATAACTTTGCCTACCTTTTTTCAGAATCCTTCGTCTCCAGCGGAAAGGTCGTTATATTCCCTGGATGTTAGGAGGGTATTGAAATTTTATCTGGATAAGACCAAAGATATTCGTAGGTCTGACCAATTGTTATCAATTATGGATCAGTCAGGACGGGTCTTGCGACCTCTAAGCAGTCTATCTCTAGGTGGATTGTGTCCTGCATACAGCTATGTTACCAAAAAGCTAATAAGACCTTAGGAGGTAAGCCTAAGGCTCATTCCACCAGGGGCAAAGCTGCCACGACAGCCTTGCTCCGTAATGTTCCGATTGCAGAAATCTGCAAGGCGGCCACTTGGAAGTCGGTTCATACCTTTACTAAGCATTACTGCCTGGACACTGATGCCAGGGCAGACGCTCAGGTTGGACAGGCTTCGCTGCGAAATCTGTTCGCACAATAGTGGTGTTAATTCTCTTTTCTCCACCGCCGCTTTGGTGTGGGGATGGGCTTGCCATTCTATTCACTAGATTATGACTATACACAGAGATCCCCTACTACAGAAGGAGTAGTTTCTGTCCTGTAACTCCAGTTCTGTAGTAGGGGTATCTCTGTTATAGTCATAAGCGCCCTCCCGCCTCCCCGGTGGAGAGAGATGTTCATTTAAGGAATGCAACAGGTCTGGCGTGTTACGCCTTCAAAAAGAACTGAAAGTGAGAGGGACCTGCAATGCATTCTGGGATACTGGGAGAAGTTCTGGAAAGTTCTCTTAAAGGCACAGTATCCTATTTAAGCCACATAATGGCAGCCTATGGGGCTTGTCTGTCCATGCCTTCCTCTCTATCATTTCTGAGGGGGTTTGCAGTTAAAGCAATGGAAATCTGGACAGGCTTTGCTGTTTGTGGATTTTTGGTGGAATTTTCTAGTTGAAGTACTGGACAGTGTAGCCTGTGGATATAGGCTGCATTATTTGTCTTTACATTTTCTCTTAAGTGTCTTTGCAGTTCTGCAATTTTCTGACAACTTAAGAGATATTTTTGAATGCCGGGGTCCTCGCACATGGGCGGGACTATTCACTAGATTATGACTATAACAGAGATACCCCTACTACAGAACTGGAGTTACAGGACAGAAACTACTCCAACTCTTCCACTGCTCAGGTTAGGATGGGAGGCTTGGTTTCGGCTGCTTGCGCTGGTAGTCGCGGGACGCGGCACGGGTGCCCGCTCTCTCCTCTGCTGTTTGCCTGGGCCGTAGAACCCTTGGCGGCCCAGGCCCGGATGGGACGCTGCTACTCGGGCTGAATGTGCTTGATTCTATTCAATACATTGCGCCTTAAGCTGATGATCTGCTTATGTTTCTAGCAAATACGACTGACGCCCTTGCTGGTGCGAAGCATTTACTTCAGGAACTGGAGACTGTTTCGGGCCTCAGGTGAACTGGGCGAAGTCTTGCCTGTTCCCTGCTGCCCCTCTGGGCGGGGGGGATGGAGTGCAGTGGGAATATCGCTGCTTGCCGTACCTTGGGACCCACATTTACCCTAAGCCGGCTGACCTATTAGATCGTAATGTAGGTACAGCTATTCGGGGTCTTAAAGGTAGTCTGGAATTTTGGGGGACTTTACCTCTTTCAGTAGCAGGCCTATTGGCCCTTCTCAAAATTGTGGCTCTTCCTCGACTATTGTATTATTTTCAGACCCTACCAATTTGGATTCTAGCGTTGATCTTTAAACAACTTCAGTCAGTGGTCACGGGTTTTATTTGGGCAGCTGGCAGGCGACGGGTGGCCCTAAACACTTTGATGTGACCGAGAGCGGATGATGGTTTGGCAGTCCCTGACTTTGAGACATATTATTTGGCAGCTTAGTTGCAGTGCCTCAACCAAGCAGTGGCACTGGAATTTCGGGGTCCGGTTGAGCGGGAAAAGGGGCCAGTTTCGGGGCACGTATTATCGTCTATTATTCTACAACTGCCATTGCGGCTCCAGGCACTCTTTAATGAGCTATGAACGTTTCGGCTTTGCTGGAACCGGAGTCAGCGGAGGGCGCAGATTGAGTGACCCTATGCCCTAGCAATCCCTTTAACCATGTGTATTTCTCTCCCACATGGCGGTAAATGGACTGCATTGACTGGTTGGGAAGAGAAAGGGTTGCATATGTTAGGTGATCTGTATGACGACAGTGCCCTCCTCCCATTCGACACAGTGCGGGACAGGTATGGAGGATTATCTGTTATAGTCGGCGCTAGTTTCGGCCATCCAAAAACATTGGCAAGAAGGGTTATCAGAGCCACGGACCTCAATGGCATGCCAATACGTGGTAATGGCGGCTGGGACATTCAAAGCAGTAACTTGTTTATACAGGCGTATGATGCGTGAAGCGTTGACTCCACTGTGGGAACTGCAGCGCAAGTGGGAAGAGGACCTGGGTAAAGAGATCACAGAGAAGGTGTTTGCCGACTTGGTGGAGAGGGCATGGAAAAGTACTAGAAATGCCCAGTTTCAACTAGTGCACTTTTTTATACTGTATATGGCGTACCTCACCCCGGCTAAGATTAACACATACTTCCATACAAACACAGCACGGTGCCCACGATGCAGCACAGAGGGTGCGGACTTCCGTCTTATGCTGTGGAGTTGCGCGCAGTTGGGAACATATTGGGAGGAGGTGGTTGCGATATTGTCTGATATAACTGACAGGGAAATAGAACCCGATATAGGTACTTGTCTGCTCCACTGGTTTCCCCACACCTCCAAGATCACTAGCAAATTCTTGGACCTGGATCATCTACTGGCCAAAAGGGACATTACGGCACATTATAAGGCTAAGCGGGGTCCTAGCGTTCTGAGGTGGAGGGCGGAATTCCTTAGGTGGGCGGAATGCGAAGGTTCAGTTAGATTACAAATGGCTATCCGTGGGCACCACGACAAAGCATTGGCGTCCGTGAGGGCCTGGGAAGCACTGGTAGTCTTATTGAAAGCCCAGATACTGAGTCGGGGGCGAACTCGGCGTCAAGCACCCCGCCCGCTTCACCCTGATTAATACAGATCACATATCTGGTTAACGGTGACTGTCATAGTTATAGGTTTATTCCTCAATGGAGACTCGGTGTTCTCTGATGTTCATCTCATGATATTGGAGTTGCGAAGTGTTATGCCCATTCCTGAGGTTTTTTGTAATATTTGTTTTGTGAGACACACCGGGGGAGGGGGGTGGTATAAGAGGGTGGGTGGGTTTAGTTTTTGTCTTTTTTATTATTGGATGACTGCAGAGTTGTTTTTATACCAATTGCTGGTCAATGCTTTGTATTGCAAATGTATTCCTCCGTTCTTTGGTAATTATATGGTGTACGTTCCTGTAGGATTGATATCTACACTGCTTACCTGTGGGTATGTAATTGACATCTGACTGCGATCAGAGACTATTATCGTCCAGGAAGCTATTGTTAGCCTTTGTATTTTGTGCATAATTGGATGCGTTTGTTTGAAAAATCAATAAAAAATATATAAAAAATAAATAAATAAGTGTGCCTCTCCAAACACTGCTTCCCCAGTGTTCCTGCTGCAGCCAACCATTTTCCTTCTGGCAACAACAAAACCGATTAGATTTCAGAAGAGGCTCAGTTAAAGGAGAAGCCTTTAATGCTACCAACGCTATAGAGGGCATGCTGGCTAGTGCCCAGAAGTGTGAGGATCATTTCCTCTCAGGCTGCAAATGCACTCCTAGTGGTGGTCTCTCTGTCCATTGGAAGCTGTTTTTGTGCTTAATTCTTAGAGTGAGAGATCAGCTCCTGATAATGTCACCTCGGGCTATAATGCTACACACAGAAACGGTGGGGGAGAGCTTTGATGGCAATGCTCCTCTACAGCCCCTTGTGTCATAATCTGATGTAGAGACCGGGTGGGAGTATAGAAAGAAACTGGGTTGTATGGGTGCAGCGTGAGCCGGCTCCTGATGTTAGCTTGGAAGGCGTGCGGATCGATGTATTTCCCCAATAATATGCATCTGCAATGGTCCAGACTCTCGCTGCTGATGCTTTGGTTTCGCCTCCTAGTTGGTAGGGGACTGCATTTCATAACAGTAGGTCAGTTAATTCGGCTCATGAAGGCTGTGCCTCACCCAAAGGTTGGTCTCACTGAAAAACAATTGGCAGAGAAACGGACCCAATGTGTTGGAGCACCTCCGCTCAGGAAAAGGAACTGCCGCCCCAGATGACGAGACTTGAACTCCTGTGGCTAGGCCAGCCCTGGCGCAATCAGCCGCAAAAACACCTGAAAGCTACCTATGTGCCAGGCTAAACCTAGTTTTTGAAGCTCTGCAGAGAAATACATTTTTCAAGAAATCTAGGCTAAATAAACTAATGATGGACTCACTGTAGTTCACCAATCATATGCTATGTTTCTCAATAATTTACACATATTTGGTTCCTGTTTCGTAATATAAGACATTGTTGAATTCTTTTAAAGTAGCCAACACGTCTACATTATTGTGCCTGCAGTGGCGAATCATGAGCATGAAAACCAAGCATTCTCAAATACATTAGCCCTGGCATTAGCAAGCAGGTGTGATGGTTTTTTTTAATATTATTTTTTCAAGCATGTGCCACAAAAAATAAGAGAAGAAAAGAAAGACATTACCCCAAAACGTGGTGGCTATAATCTTGCAATAAAAATTTTACATTAAAAAAGAAAATTACCCATTAAATATAATTTTAACCGTACAAGTTTATTACATCCATGCAGGACGGCATACTTGGAACAGGTATAGTAACTCTTTACTTGTAATGTACATTGCAGGAAAATATGATGCTTATTGGCGCTAAGAAAACGTAACATGAAGACCGAGTTTAAACACACAAGTATGACGGAAAAAAAAATAAAGAACGGAAAGAAAAAAAACGTTGATTAAGTATCGCCCTCCATCAATGGCACTGAAGATCAATTTTTAGGCAGATGTGCACATGTGATCAGGCAAAATGGCACCACTCTGTGCAAGATAGCACATGGCTGAAGCCGATTGACCCATTGCCCATGCTGTAGCGTGCTGAAGCAGAATTTGAATGACAGTTTAACAGACAAGCAGATGAAGAGGGGACCTCCAAAAGATCACAATGTATATATTTATATGTATATTAATGTATTTTTCTTGGATTACGTTAGGCTGGCGAGAAAGATATAGCTTTTTCTAGGCAAGACCTAATAACGAGTATTATGGATCTTTAGTTTAAAAAAAAAAAAAAGATTTCATATGTCCTTGGCTAGGAAAGTCCTCATTTTATGTGAAAATGCTCAAGTATGTTATTATATAATCGCTAAGACAATGCGAAGTTTCACTTTAACATTTTGAACATTGAGTATTGCAACCAATGTGCTACCTTGAGATTATCTTTATATCATGCAGTGGCAGAGGCCTTAGGCCATGTTGTGAAATGTATACCAAAGACATAATCCTGTTTCTTGTCTTCACCTTAAGTTCATTGTGGACACATTAGGAGAATGTTTCCTGACATACATCAAACGTGCATGTGTGTAGTGAATGGCAGTTTTGCTTGTTGAACACACAATGTCTTTTTATCATTAATTTGATGATTCCTATCTTCTTTTCGTCCAAGTTTAAGGTAAATGTTAAGCATTATATAGGAACCATGAGACTTGTATTTTAAGTAGATTAATGTTCTGACTTTACTCAATTAAGATTGAAGTCAACAACCTGAGGTAGAAAATGTGTCCTGTGTCTTAACACATCATTAAGATGTTGTTTCAGTATGTAATCTGTGTCCGTTCCATACGTAATCTGTGTCTGCTTCATATGTAATCTATCAATTCCATGCACTGGAGTGCTACAACAACAGTTAAGAATCTTGTTGCACACCATTGGGAATGAAGGTACTCAAATTCTGGTATCTACTCCAAAGCTGAAGATATTTCTCATGTTTCTTGTAAATAGTGACAGGTAGCACCTTCTATATTATGAAAATTCAACATGTTCAGCAATATTTTGATATTTTTCAAAAAGATGCATTTTTAAATCTTTGTGCTCTAACGGTGGTTCCCAAACTGTGCGCCGCGGCTCCCCGGTGCGCCGTTAGGAGTTGCCAAGGGCACCGCGCACGATTTGGGAAAGAGCTTGTGCCGAGGTAGCAGCTAATGATGTGATAATTAAACATCTCCTTTACAAAGCCTTCGATCCCATGCAGTTCCACTGCTGGATGTGCCACGCTTCAACGAATCCCAACCTGGGGGGCGCTCACCTAGGGATGTTGATAGCAGGGTTGCACTCCCCTGGAGGGGCGTCAGAAGGAGGCGCTCTCATCTGATAGCACTGAAAGCAGGGGCGGCCTATGGCCAGCCAGGTTGGATGGCTGACAGCAGGGCCGCTATGGTGTTACTGCGCTCAAACAGCAGAATGCCACTTCGGTCAATTAACTCCTCACATTTGCCGAGTGTTTGCTATTGTAGAACTATTACACCGAACATGGTATTCAGTTGTGTTATGCTGTGTTATAAACTGATGCTCAGAGAGAGAATCAAAGTAACAGCACTTATCACTTGTCAGAAGTCCGTCTTTTGTCCTAGCCGGATATGGAAAGTATAAACACGTACTCTGGGTCTCTCTTGTGGGTTGAAGGAAGTGGTCAAAGTGCTTTAAAAAATCTATGTGTACTGAGATGCAATGTACAATGGGTGAGATTTGGGCGGGGTCAAAGCCATGGCTAAATAAACAAAATAATCTGTATTTCTTTTTTCTTTTACCATCAGATAACTACTTACTAAAAATAATGCACACTGAAAATGAAAAATAAACGCAAGCTAATTAATCAGTGGGAAATCGTACGGGGGACAGCAGGATGCTCACCAAGCACGAGCACTGACTGCAGAGGGCGCTCTCACCAATGACCCTGGGAACAGGGGGCATTCGCTCAGCTGGAAACAAAGTCAGCAGAGGGGCTCGCTCCCAAGGCGCTGGCAGGGGTGGCACTATCACCTGGGGCTTCGACCTCTAACCTTGAGAGACTGTCTGCAGGGGGCGCCTCCGACCAACCAGTTACAACAGAATCATGGGAAATAAAACATGTTTAAACAATCTTAGAATCTTAGACGGGAAGAACCGGTGTCCTGTGAAATGCTCCACTTTGCTGTGAGCAACAAGGATTGGCAAAGGCATCAGGTCTCACCTATGCGAGCTCTATTGGCTTTGTCAATTATTTTTGAGCCATGCTGTACAGCAGCACAGCTTCTGTGCTCCATTGTTAAAAGCAATGAGGGTGACAGGATACTAAAGGGGAGGGGGGAATTAGGATGTGAAGTAGGATGTGGCGCTAAGGCAGAGCTGCCATCCTCAGAACTGGGGTATCTGGTTTGAGTCTCAGCATCAGCTCAACGTCCTCTGGATCTGGGCCAATCACTCAATCACCTTTTCTTTCCAAAAATAGAAAAACGTGAAGTTGTTCAGTGTAAACAGTGCTCATTTGAAGCGCTAAAAAAAAGAAAAAATATGAATTTGTGGAATGTCACTGGTGCTCCTGTAAAGCGCTGATACCTTCAAGTCCAGTTCACGCTATAAAATAAAAAGCCAAAAAAAGAAGAAATGGTACATTAATCACAGCACGAGCAGCCAATGGACACTAATTAACATTAATTAATCTGTACTTTGGTCATGCGCTCGCAAACAAAACAAAGTGACGCCTCAAATATTCTGCCGAATTAGAAGGCAGCAAAAAAAGAGTGATAAGGATGCCAAAAAATGTTAAGTAATGGGTGGGCTAAACGCCCCATTTTAGAGGTTTTTTTTTAGACACAAGTGTTCATCACCATAGCGCGCTGCCTGCAAGCGAGACCTAAAAAACGGCTTACATCCACCCACCGGTAAAAAAAAGTGACATGATGGGGAGCCATGGCCAACTGCCAATTAGGTCGAGGGAGCCACAGGTCGAAAAAGTTTTGGAACCACCGAGGGAAAGTATAGCAGGTTAGATCTATTAGTGGATGAATACTTTTTTTCATCTTCTCATCAACAAAAGAATGCCACTGTGTTCCTACAGGAGGCTTTTCCCTGACAGGATAAATGAATGGCTCGTGTGGAGCAAGTGGAAACAGAGCAGAGTGAAAATTCGTTCAGAGGGAGTGAGATCATTTATAAAATGCATATCGGTGACTCAGAGACTCATCCGTTGGTGCTACTTATTACCTTACTCAAGTTGGTGTCTATAGTAGTGCTTAAAATGAATTCTGAGACCTTCTAAATTGCACCACTTCTTAAACTATGCAGGAGGTTCCACATTAGGAAGCAATCATGAAACATTTCTTCTCTACAGTTTGCCTTTGTGATCTGGATGCTGATTTCCTGCGGTGACTGATGAGCTAACTAGATAGGAAGCTTGCTCTGTGTGGCTTTTTATAGGGAGAAGAAATTGCGTTTCACCAAGATTATCAAACCTGTGATTACAGTGGTTAGGGGAGTAAGACTAGTTAGGCATTCAGCAACATCTTCCTCCTCAAAGCAGTGCAGCTCATCACTGAACAGCTCTGATTGCAAAGATTAGAATCAACAAGAATTTTATGGTTAAATGTGTTTATTTTAAACATATGACCTTCGCTTTTTTCATTGCTTACTTAAGAGTGATTGACTAACCATTCTACGCCAGACAGTTAGAGCCGGACTCATATTTTTTTAATCTTTATTGCAATTGTTAATTATTTCCTGTATCAGTCTCTCCTATGGTAAAGTTAATTGTTTCCCATCCTCGTGGTCTTTGTACTATTATGCAATATGGTGAAAAGATCAAAAGACTGGCCGTCCTCCTAGTGTCACTGAAAGCATCTGGGCGCATATGGTAGTAGCAGGAGCATTATACAGTGGTACTCCATGTTGAGGAAAGACACAGCTGCCTTAATCCTCACCAGCCTTCTGTTGTGTACAGCGTTGATGCTGTGCCAAGATAACCTTTGTAAGGAATGTCTGTCCATCTTGATTTATACACCCTGCTTGTGAACCAGCAGAGAGACATGAGGATGAAGTGTGAAAGGCTGGGCATTGATGCTAATAGGCGGGTTGCTTGTAGAAGGGTGATGGAATACAATTTTCAGCCAATTTAGGATTTTTTTTCTTTTTACGGGCAGGTTATTTACTTTCATACAGCACTTCATGGGCCAGGTGCTTCACATAATAAAAAGGCTTGCTTAAGTGAGCAGCAGGTGCTGTAAATTAATACATCTCCTAAACCATGTTTTTTTTATTATTAATTTATGCTTAAAATGAATGTAGACACAATGTTCCCGTGTGATTTAACATCGGCTGGCTTTATTGGTTTAATTAATCTTATGTTATCTGTCCTTTTCTTAAGCATAACATAGGTTCTATCCTTTACCTTTTGATTCTGGGAATATTCAGCCACTTTCTGGAAATCCAATTTGGGTGGGCAGAGCATTTATGTTTAATTGGCTTTTCGTGCTTCTTGCTGAGAATAAGAAGTCCTGCAAAAAACGATTACTTATGACCTAAAACCGAACTCATGTGGCCTAGCAGATACCCAGTTGTGTGGGGTAAATGTCTCCGTGGCTGTTTGTATCAATGATCGGGTCAGTGAATATAATTCTGAGATTACGATGGTGATATATTCTATTGAATTTTTAGCTCAATATATTGGGGAGTTTTAAAAACTATCCCCATAATTATGTGACATTTGGAAACTGAATAGGGACCCTATAATGTGAAAGTGAACCGAAACAATCTCAGTATACAAAAAGCTTGATGCCTTGAAGATAGCCACTGGAAGTAAAACATGTCTTACTCTTATGAAACCCTTATATTTTCAGAGTTGTTTCAACAAACTGGTCTAGAGCTCTCATTTTCTTTAAAAGAAATCTGCGACATGCGTTTTAATATGCTTTTTGATTTTTTATTTAAAAAAGTACAAATACAAAAAATGGCAAAATGCACAGAAATAAAAAATATGGGAAAATAGATTTTTCATTTTTATATAGAATAAAGAAATTTCTGTTTAGAGGACAGTTCACAGCAGGGACATCCCATTTTTTTATACAGATGCATCTAAATTACTTGACTCCAAGGGAGGAGCATGAGGATAAACTTGCAATACTTCCTAGTGTGTTACTATGTTTGTATATGGTGAGGCTTCACAGTCGGAACGCTTTATTTTACTTTGGGTACTGTTCATCTACGATTACTACTACGTGGTGGGTAGAGGAATGTCTGCACGTACTCGTTTGAATCTGTGATTTCTTTATAACATGTTTCATCTCTTGTAGTTTTTAGCATATCAATTTACGCAGTTAATGTCAACCTTGGTCCTACTTTTCCATAGGTGTAAGTTGCCATGTGTATGGTAGGCCTGGCAGGGAGCAGCACCAGTGTAACTGTTTATTCCATAAAAGCATTCTGTTGGCATTCTGCACAAGGAGCCCTATCACTATACTAAAGTGGTCTGCATTTACTACTTTCACTGTAGCAGCTCACACAGAATCTGTGTAAGTGTGGGATTGGGGCTTTTCCTCTTAGTGGAAGAATATACTGAGCCCTCGGTGAGGTGGTTGCCAGATGTGTGTTTGGGAGAAGTTTAAATTCAAGGCTCACTATGCCAGCAGACTAAAGCTAGACTGAATTCTACACACACACACACTCACACTCTCTCTCTCCCCCTCTCTCCCCCTCTCTCTCCCCCTCTCTCTCTCTCTCTCTCCCCTCTCTCCCCCTCTCTCTCCCTCTCCTTCCCTCTCTTTCCCTCTCTTTCCCTCTCTTCCCTCTCTTTCCCTCACGCTCTTCCTTCTCTTTCCCTCACGCTCTTCCTTCTCTTTCCCTCAGCCTCTTCCTTCTCTTTCCCCCTCTCTTCCCCTCTCTCTCTTCCCTCTTTCCCTCTCTCTTCCCTCTTTCCCTCTCTCTTCCCTCTTTCCCTCTCTCTTCCCTCTCTCTCTCCTTCCCGCCCCCCCACGTGGGGATAAATACATGCCAACTGTGTAGGCTTGCGATTTACCTTACCAATTCTAAGTAAATTGGCCATCACCCAGCTCCTATATCTTAATTTATTGGATAGGGAACATGTTCCTGTGCTGTCAACTTACTCTCAGGGAACACCAACTTCATTTAGAATTGGTGAAGTTATAAAAACAAAGCCAGTCACTTATGGAAGGTAATAGTATACTTAGTTATAGGGGCTTTTAGCCAGCCCTCTTCATCTTTTTTTTTTTTTTTTTTTTTTTTGTCTTTCACATTTTTCTTTCACCGATTGCAGCATACTGGCTGGAACTCTGGGTCTCCCGCTGCGGGCAATGGCTAGCTTCACTCTGAGTGACTGCATCGCGCTCTTTCACAAGGAGCCTATACTCGCATACAAAAGTAGTTATCTTCATTTCCAGGGACTACAATGGCAATCTGAGTTTATTGAGATTCTAAAATATATTTTTGCCATTTTATTTTATATTGGTGATGGCCTGGCAGCTTCCCCAACATTTAAGTTTTACAAATTTTAGACAAAATAAGCATTGACAAAGCCAAAATGTTGGCAAACGACGCCAGATCGGTTGACTTTGCAGTTAATTAGTTGTCTGGTGTCAAGTACGTGCTGTTCTAGGTTGCCCCACTTACAAAAACATTCAGTGCGCTGTATCCACGTTGCTAAATTGGATTTTTCATCACTGCTACTCACTCGAGGCACGACTTCGCAAAGCAGACGTTCATGAATTGGAATATAATCACATTTTGTGCCACAGTCAACAGCTGGTTCCACTTTTGAACGGTGACAGGAATCTGATTCTGCCTTTTTTTTTCTCCCTCACGTCATCTCGAATCAAAACATGATGCCATTCTCAGTTCCCAGGCAATTGCATCACTCCTGCTTTAATGTGCATTTCTTGTCAATCTGTGTTCGTGGATGAGATGTTAACGTGGTCCTGCAAGAGGAGACAAAGTGGTGCAAGAGTCCTGCCAGTCAAGAACATTGCTAGGTCCCATTCCAAGCCTAAGACTGAATTAATGGCCTGCCTTACATTTTGATTTTGGCGTTGTGTGTTCCTTACACCTAGTCTTATTGATGTGAACACTAACTCGTAAAGAATGTAGCTCGTTGAGTGAGGTCATCTCTGAGATTCAGCTCTTGTTTGGAACCGTAAAATGGGACCTTTAAGAATCACAACTGTCAGCGCACATACATGTGTGAAGTACGTGACAGTGACTGCCACAACATGCCGGGCATCTGGGGGGTGAGATGGCCGCTGCTTACTGGCTTCATTGCCTTGCCCCAACAAGGGCACTGTACATTTTATTATTTCTTTTAATAAACAGCTTTATTGGCATTTCCAAAAGTAGATGTTCAACATGAAGAAATAGCACGTGCACCATCACTATGCCAAAACTATCCAGAGTGGTGGGTACAGTATAGTATAACTTGGGTTTACCATGGATGACCACATGAATCAAAGCAGGTAAAACTAAGCATAGAAGTCGCTCATGTATGATAATGTTAGACATCCACAAGCCACACACCTTTCTTATTTAAGCAAGCAACGGCCTGACAAAATGAAGTTTGCAAAATAATATACCTCTCTTGCTGCATATGGGTCTAAGCGCTACCTCAGGAGCGTCCTTTATACACCTGTTTAGTGCAGTGCACCTCTTAGCAATAAACAGCCCCAAATGTGTAAAGCTTTTTTCCAGTAGGCCTAATAATGCAGTTCTTTGGGTCAGGGTGAACTGCCTTCCACAACATCAGATCCCTGACCTACTTACCACATCAGATCTCTGACCTACTTGCCACAAAAGCTAGGAATTGCGCTACACTCCCATACTCCATTTGAGAATTCACCTTGTTCTGTGAGCTACGGTCAAAGCTTTTTAAATGTGTAATTTATGGTGACCTTATTTATATGAATTAATAATTTTGATGATGCATGTAGTCGTAACTAATTGGTTAATTAATGATGTTGCACGTGAAACAACATTAATACATGTTTTAGAATAGTGATTAATAGTGTATTATGGCTGTGCCACATATTCATTGTGAGACACCATTTAATGAAAATGGATGCCGTTTTTGGTGTTCTGCTCATCCTGTCCCTGCTCCTGTCCTCTCCCAGTCAGTGAGCTGCTGCTGGTTTTTTCTCCTCACAGTTTCCGTGGAGCACAGAGTGCTGTGTCATAGGGGATAACTGTCCTTAGAACGTTTGTATTGTGAATGAAACTTTCCACCATGTTCTTTTTGTATCAGTTTGAAGGACTGTAGAGCATTTTGTATGAATCTTTGTCTGTGAAATGTTTCACACTGAATTCTACATCTCCAGAGAGCAGTTGCCGAGAAAGCAAAGAGAAGATTTCTCTTACCTTAAGAAATTAGTTAGTGCTAAGTGTTATTAGTTATGACAAATGTGTTTCTGATTTGTCCAGTTTGATCTATCCATGATCATGTCATAATGAATCTGCAGTTTTACTAAATGTTTGCATATAAAATATGTGTAACACCTGGCTTGAACGGTTCGGGTGACTTATAATTTTCCTCCCGAGACTCAGTCCGATTTACTTGAGACTTTCTCTCCTTGCTAAGAATGCTGTTAACACTCTTTATGAGTTTGACTCTTAGAACGGCGAGGGATTTAACTGCTTAACTAGAGACTATTATGTTTTCAGATTTGTTACTATATACCTGACTCTTCATGGCATTTACAGCATTTTTCTGTCTCACTTATATAAAGAATTTTGTAATATTTTAACTGGTTTTATGATCTAGAACGTAGTTATTGAGTGGTTCCAGGTTCCTTTTTGATTCGTACTCTGCTAGTTAATTGTCAGTGATTGTGGAGGGTGGTGGCTCTTACCGCTAGATCAATGGAAACTGACCCGAACTGCTTTGGGTAAAAACCGGGGTGTCCTGGGGATTAGTAGATTATTGAGGTTGGGCTCCCACATTCCCATAACTAATGGTTTGAGCTGTCGCTCTGTATTCGCCAGAGTTGTACCCTTTTCTGGTCTACTTTCTGTAAATGATTTGTAATAGCCAGTATTGTGCAGAATTAAATGTTTTCCTCGGTTCTAGCAGCACATCTCTCCGGTCTTAGTCAGGCAGCTGCCCCTGCCTCAGCTTGCACATTTATCTGAATTTAGCAAATGCATCAGAGTAATGGCAGTTTGGTCGTTATGAAGGAGATAGGATTAGAACACAGAAGATCCTACCACTGTATTGAGCACTGTACCAACGCTTCACAGACATTTTATCGGCCTTACGGCCTTCTCACCAAAGCAGTGATAGCAGCTCAGTGTGACGTAAATACATAGACTACCAAAGCACCCTAAAAAACATATTTTATCTTCATGTGGTTTTGTTTTTTCCTTCTAGCCTCTTGTATTGCATTCTTGCTCACTCTTTATGTAGTCTTGTTTTTTTGTTTTTTTTTAGCTTTGGCAAGCAGTCCGGAGGCAAGCGAGGCTGCGAGTGCATTGTGCTGGAGCCCTCGGAAATGATTGTGGTAAGAAGAGCTATTCTGCACTTTCTGATGTGGCTGATGCTTTTTTTGAGACATGTCTACATGCTTTTTTGAGCCCGTTAGCATTTCCTTTTTCTTATGTGTTTTTGCAAAGCAGTGTCAGCCACGTCTAGGAGGTGTAACACACAAAGCCTTTGCCAAAGTCAGAGGTGCCAATAATTATATGATGCTGTCTGTGCTGTCCGTATCAGTGTGCTCCAGTTGTATGGTCCGGCAGTGGTGCTGTGTTGCACCAGAATATATGACTGTATTCTGCAAGCCAGAATCACGCTGCGCCTTCACAGCGCCATCATTAGAACAAATGCGTCTTCAGTACGCATTCATTCAGCACACAAGTTGTTATAACGATTTACCTTAGAGGGGCGCTGGATTTTGGAATAGGTTAATTTACTATTTCAACTCCATTATGTGCAACAGTAGGGAAAGTGTTGGAATTCAAATCCAGCACCAATGCGCCCCCTAAGGCAAGTCATTATAACGACTTGCGTGCTAAACAAATGCGTACTAAAGACGTGTTCGTTCTTTTGTCCGTGCTGTAAAGGCACAGAGGATTCCGGCTTCGGTTTGAAAGACATTATCTTTTGCACTGTCAGGCTGTCAGATCCACCCACAAATCTTCCAATTTTGGGATGCCTCAAAATTCCTTGTTTAACTTTGAGTCTCCATTTTCACTCTGATCATCAGGGAGTATCGGTGGTCGCTTTAAGGGGTCTGCGCTGTGAAAGACAGTAGGACGCATGTGTGCAGCAAGGCAGGCCATCTAGGTGAATGTTATAATGGTTGTCACTAGCCAACAGATGGATTGTGTGACTCTAATCCTGCTTATGAAATCCGCAGTCCACTTTTACTATGAAGTAACCGAGTTTACTGTGATAGATGAGTTAAGAGTGAAGGTGAATTGTCTAAAGGTTACGTGGAAACCCGTGACCAACACAATGATTCATCTAGATGGATTGGGGCTTCATACAACTATCCATCAATTATTGCATTACATCTGCTTTAATCTAATTTGCTTCTCTCCTTTAAAAGGTGGTTTTACATCTTGGTCTGGAATGTCTTGTTCAGTACTGATGCAATTGTAAAAGGTTGTCTTTAACCTGTGGATTTTATGCAGAAAAAAACAAAAAGAAGCTGAGGGAAGTGTAAGCTTTGGGAATACAAATAAATAAAAAAAGTTAATATCAGTTGGGATTCAATGCATAGATTTATGCCGATGAGCAGTGGCAATTGCATGGATAATGGATAATAGACCAATTACCAGTCTTCATAGTTTATCCAGATCTCTGTTTTAGTATACCCTGGGTCGCTGGAAATAAATAATCAATTAGTGAGAATTTCCAGAGGTATTTTTAATTCTCACCATTTCACCACACACACACACCAAAAATCCAGCTCCGCTGTAATCTGGCGTCGCTGCACAGCTGGGTAGCATTTGGCTACTCAGCTGGGAACCCGATGATGAAGCATGCCACCAACTAGGTTGGTGGGTGAGGGTTCTTCTAACAAACCCTAGTGGTGCCTGGCACTACAAGCATTACAGAATCATCAGTTTTGGGTCCATCTAAGTTGGTTTTGATATATGTACCGAGGGACAGGGACGGTCCCACTTAACAGTCCTTGCTCTCCATGTGGTTTTTCCTAATTGCATAGATAAGCCTGATGTTAAGTGACGGCTACAAAACGTTTTTATATTTGAAGGTAGAAGACTCGCACCGATATCCTGAATTATAACAGTGCTGCAGCTTTACTGTGGCAACTTTCCCAATGAGAAGGGTCCTTATAGAACAGCAGCTGCCCCTTGGGTGGCTTTCTCAAGATATCCCATGTATTGTCTTTCTGCTGTGTTACAGAAGTTCTGAATAGCTCCTTTACTGGTGGCCAGTCTGAAAGCAAGTCTTACAGTGTATTACAGCTCAGCAGATTCACAAAGACAGCATTTCCAGGACCGTAAGTTATTCTAAGAGTAGATGGACAGCTAGATTGTCGAGTTAAATGCTTCTGTCATTGGTGTGAGACCTGCAGATCAGTTTCGGATTCAGGCATTCCAGTTCAGAGCATCCTTGTAAAGAGGCAGACTATTAAACTGCAAAGCTGCGGAAGCAACTGCTATATAATTATTAGTGGGATAAATGTTTTTTTAATCAAAGCAGTGTATTGTTGAGCACAACGTCTTTTCCTAATTGCCCAGTGGCTCTACTTAACACCTTAACCGTGGCGGTTTTTCCGCCGCGGTGCGCGCCTTCTAAAGGGTGGGCGGGGCAGCGCTGGGGAGGGAGTGCTCCCGTCGGCTATTGGCCGACGGGAGCCCGGAAGGAGTTAAGACGGTGGTTTTGGTAAACTCTGGCTGCTTTACCTGATCCATTTGAATCTTCTGTGGCCTCCAGGGTAGAACCAGATGCCTCCAACATTGGACTGGATCCGCTACTCTTTACCAAAAGAAAAGCTATTGACCAAACTACATGGACAACTGCTTCTCGAGAAGCCCAGCACACATGATCCTTTGCAATCTGGTATGTACTCCAAAAGGGAGCAGAAAGTAGTCTGAAGATTACCCGTTCTGCCATTCTTGCCATTCTGGAGAATGGTTTTGCCTCACCTCTTATTTGCTCTATATAGTCTCGCCCGACTGCACCGTGTCCATTCACTTACCTGCCTGTTATCCGCTACCCTGTTGAATGTGGTGAACTTTGCCATCCGAATTGTTCGGATCGTGTGCAAATCCATCATTGTCCCACACGCGCAGCAAGGCATGCACAAGCTTACAGGGTCATCGGGTCATATTGAAATGTTTATATTCTTTTTGCCAATCTTATACTGCTGGGAGGCCTCGAGCGTGGTCAACCATCTGCCCCATTAAGCCCTGGTGAGATCACTGAATTGGGGGAGGTTTTTCTTTTGTTTCTATGCATACAGTCGCGGCCCGTCCCCTGCCTACATGGAGGAAGGAGTGGGGGTGCTCTGGGGACAAACAAAATAATAAAATAAATAAACTTACCTGATCACCTCAGCCGTCTGCTGCGTTGCGCCCCTACAGGCTCCCTTTGGGACAGGCTCCCAAACTGCAATGCCGCCAATCATAACGCTGCTGGAAAGCAGCGTCAGGATTGGCCTGAGCGCCACAACTTTGCTCTCCCAGGCAGACAAGGAGCCTGCTTTCTGGAGGCCCCAGCAACGCAGCTGGGACTGGAGAAAGCTTCACTGCGCATGAGGTTTTTTCAGGCTGGCCAAACACCTCATGTGCAGTGAAGGGAAAAGGAAGTGCACTAGCACTCCCCCACCACAGTGTCATCCCCCTGGACCTGCCCCCAAAGACGCAGCACAGTCCTGGGGGCGGGTCCAGGGGGGATTAAAATAAAACGATAATAAAACGGATTAGAAACACAATTTATTGCGGCTGGTGATGGGGGGCGGCTCTCCTCCACCCTAATGGACGGGCCGCTGTTGTGCATATCTTGGGCTAAAAAAGAATGAATTTACGTGATTTAAGACCTCTGTTCAACAAGCTTCTACTTGAATTAATTTTTTCTTAGTGCCATGAAGCCCATCCAGGGATATGAAGAGCTCTGCAAATAGTAAAATAAGTAGGCAGGGCTGCCTTTTGCTCTGGTGGTGCCAGGTGCGAAATTCTTAGTTGGTGCCACCGACAGGACCTCCATCTCCCCGGATTCTCTCACTGCCACCCTCCAATAGAGCCCCTGATTTCTCTCTATAGCCCTCTCTCACATTCATTTCAATTATTTATAGCGCTACTCATACTAGTGTAAGGTGTCAGATCACTTTACATCACATACACATTTTACAGAGACAATGAATCATACGTGTGTAAATCAGTCTATAGGAAATGTTACATACGCCAGTGAGGGTTACAAGGTGTAGGAATCACATGGCATCCATACCAGTAGGCAGTATATTTTAAGAATGTTTCGTCTTGGGGAGCACATACTCATGATTTAAAACGTGCCACAGTGGTTAGGGGGTTTACTGTACTAGGAAGAATGTATTCCTACCCTAACTAACCCTTTTTAGAATCATTAATGAAAGGGTGGGGAAAAATATAACAGTGATAACTTCATTGGTTATGTAAGCTAAGTACAGCCACATGCCAATACTATATATGTATGCTAGCCAGGTACATGAACGTGAGAACTGGGGAATGCCCAGTAATATTATAAATGTATGGTTGTATGACTTGTTCTAAAAATGCATTAAAAAAACCTGTTTCCAAAAAAAGCATAAAGTTATAACTTCTACAATGCAGTTTGCATACAGCTCTTTGATGTCAGGTGGGTAACCATTATTTTAGGATTATAACTTATGAGCTACAAGTAACTAAAAGACCTCTGTGACAAAAGCAGTAACCCACTGAGCTATCCACTTAAAATACAGTTCTTTGATCTGCATCATACAACTTCTATGCAGCAGGCAAACCAACCTTCTGCGCTATTTTATGATGAGCCAAAACTGCCACTAGATAAGTCTTCTCGCACCAGCAGGAACATTAATCACCAGTTATGGTAACATTTTTGCTGTTGGCTGAAAACTGCTGGACCCACAAGGAACACTGCAGCAGGTGTTTTTATACCCATAATTTATTTCTAAAAACAGACCCTCCCCAAGCTCAGTGCCACGTGCAGCTGCGCCAGTCACACCACCATAAAGCCGCCCCTGTAAGTATGTAAATAAATAGGACAATGCCAGAGTGCTACATTGTCCACATCTGTCTAGAGACAAAGAGATAAAAAGACTTTGTTTAGAATACTTGTATTTTTTATTCTGTGGGATTTTATGGAAGGAGATAAGGTGAGTTTTGTATGAGGTGAAACAGCGTCGCAAGGGCTGCAGTTGTTCCTAAACAGATCAGTCATCAACGTGTTGCTGGACCTTGGTCGTCAACAACAATGTGGATTACAATCCGAAAATGCTGTCAGAAGCCTTACCAATCTTATTGAACCTTTTATTTCCAAGACCTATAGGAAAATAAATATTGCCATCTTCCTGATAAAAACACAGTAATGGGTAGATTGCTTGAGCTAAACTTATACACAGGTAGTCATTCTGTGCCGCATTCCAGTCAGCTGTTTTGTTTGCTGTGCCTCTGCAGACAGGAAACAGTTATACACAAATTAGCTTTGGTCATGGCCCACTTAAAATAACTTGGCCTGAACTGCCCGGCAACATCACCACTGAACCAGGCATAAGCAACCCCTGACCAGTTTGCCTTGAGGACTCTCATCAGTGAAGCGTAATCTGATTCTGCCATACTGGGGACTTGGAACACAGGAAACAATGAGATCTTTGAAGTTTTTGAATTGAACATGGTTAATTATTGTGAGACACATTCCAGTCAATCAGTTTTGTTCACTGTAGCTGCACCCTCACTGGTGGCCATTCATCGAACTCCATAGGAAGGAGCAGTCCCTTTTTTATTTTCACTCTGTGCATACCCAAAACCTGTGACCACCTTCAATGCAATTGTTATAGAATGGGGTGACTATAGCATGAAACGGGCACCACTTGCACCTCTAGTTCTACAACTGTTCGTTTCCTTATCACAAAATATCGGTGGTCTGCTCTGACTAACCTCATCAAACATACCCTTGTAGTTGTTTCTCTCTTGAGCATATATTCTGGACAGCTTTGCTTGTAGACTTGGGTTATTGGGGCAGGTGGCAGGATAATTAGAGCATTACCACTAGCATTATGTAGAATAAGGCATTGTATTCACCTTGAAATAGGGAGAGGGGGGTACGTCATGTCGATGAGAGGCCAGAGTTCCCTTGAGAATGCAACTTAAAATAAGTGATGGGGTTTCTTGTCCAGAATTTAGTACATGAATCTCTTTCAGTGATGAAATGTGTTATACAAATTCTAGATATCAGTAAGAAGTTAAAGACAATATGTGGGGTGGAGCTAGCCTCAGGGCCGGACTGAGAACCAAACCCGGCCCTGCAAAGTGCTCGGCCGGCCCCCTGGAGGTGCGACCGAGCTCTTTGCCGGGTCGGTTTTCTGCCGATTTTGTTACAAGGCCGATTTTGCAGCTATGCTGCAAAATCGGCCCTGTAACAAAATCAGCCCCCAGGGCCCAAAACCGGCCCCCACCCTTGCGGCGCACCGGGGGATTGCCCGGTGCCTGCAACGGCCAGTCCGGGTCTGGCTAGCCTCCATGCTGTGAGGAGCGGGTGGCACAAGCTCCTCAATAGCCCGCAACCCTCCAGCCTATCACAGCCACCACGCTGGACATCTGGAGCTGGCCCGGCACCCCCGGACCACATGGAGACTGGTGGGGGCCACAGGTGGCGAAGCGTGAGTGCTGCTTCAGTGGTGGGTCGTGAGGATTGGGGCGCAGTGGCCATCAACTTGCGGGAAGATGTGCGCTCTTTGCTGAGACAGAGGCCGTGCAGTTAGTGCAGAGTTGCGCTTTGATAGGCTTGGGCCCTTGTGACTGGATCAACTGCGGGGCGTGCCTGCCTTCCTCCCCCTTTTCAAGTGGCTTTGACCAGCGATGGAGGCCCAGATTGCGGTATCACTGGCCCTAGGTCCCAGGGTGGGGCCAACACTCCTTGAGCTGCACAGGGGTACTTTGGAGCAGACAGGGGGCCCTGCAGCTGCCCCGTGCTGCCCGTCGAGGCTCTGGGGTAATCTCTGGAGAATTGAGGCAGGGAGGGCAGTGGCTGCATGACCTGACCACGTTCCTGTGCTGGCTGTGGCCCCCTAGTCCCTTCCCCATCCTTAGACATCAACAGAGGGACTGTGGAGGCCTCAGGGAGTTGAATGCCGGGCTAGATCTTTCCAGTAGCAGTATAGCTTGTGACTGGGGGATTGCGAACCTCTCTGCCCTTGGATAATTTGGGAACTTGACATTTGGTGGTCCGCTTTTTGGGTTTCTGGGGACTTGCTGCCTGGGAGTTAGCTCCAATGCCAGTGAGGTGCTCCCCAATAACTGAGGCTCCTCAAGAACATCACTGTTGTGGCTGTGAATGACTGTACTGCTCCTCGGGACCTGACTGCTGTCGCATTTGGCTACTGATTATGGCCTGCTCTTGCCCGACTCAATCACAGGTTGCACGCAAAGGTCCAAGTTCCCGCGCGCCCGCCCCTGGAGGGAACCCAACAGCGAGCGGGAGGCGGGAATGCCTCCCATCTTGACCGCAAGTTCAACAGGCTTTTGACCGTGATTGATGCCACATGGGAGTGCCTGAAGGGTAAGATTGACTCTATTACGGCTCAGCTGGACCTCATCTGCGAGGACTGTAGAACATTTTCAGAGAGACTCACCGCCTTGAAGGTATCTGTGCATGTATTGGTATCTGTGGCCCAAACCACAGAACGTCGTATCATGGAGCTGGAGGCGCATTTTCGGCAGCTGACAGCTAGGATGGATGATCAAGAAGGGAGGGCCCGCCATAATAACATTAGGGTGGTGGATCTTCTGGAGAGAGTTGAGGGTTACTCCTTGCTGGGTTTTCTGAATGACTGGCTTCTGTATGTGGTGGCCCTGGAGGGCTTTTCTAAGTTCTATACCCTGGACAGGCACACAGAGTAACTGCTCGCCTGCCAAGCCCGGGGCCCTGCCCCGCCTGGTGGTGGCCCGCCTTCTGCATTGCACCAACAGGGTTGTTCTCTGCAGACCTGTAATAAAGGTCCCTTTGAGGTAGAGAAGGGAAAGTTGCTCTTTATCCTTACTTCTTCCTCCTGGTAAAAGGAGAGACTCCATGAGCTGTGGTGCTCTACTCCCTGCTCTTCTCGGTCCGTCTGAGGATACATGAAGAGGATAAGATTACTTTTTTCACAGATCGGGCTGCAGCATGGGACTGGTTAGAACTATATGATAAGGGGGCAGGTAAGACCGGAGCAGGAGGAACCTTGTCAACCACTCCGCCCGCGAGGGCAACAGTACCCGCAGATGGGGAGTGACCCGGCCTACCAAGCAGCAGGCGGCACTGGATGAAGGTGGTGGATCTGGCGAGAGTTCAAGACAGTGGGGGTTCCCTGTCCGCAGGGGCTGTAGCTCGGAGGGCTGGGTCTGGATGGCATGTTCCAGGGGAGTTACTCTGGCATGGCTGATGGACTTATTTGACACCTGATTGGATGGTGGCAAAGAACTGCGAGGTGCACTCCTCAACTATGGTGTTAGAGTGTGGTGGCTTGAATTTCTACTTATGTGGATTAATACTGATTATTTTGTTTTTCTTGATTTTGTGACTGGGGGGAGCTGTGAGGGCCCCCCGCTCCGCCTGTGCTACATGTGCTATTGTACTATTTTGCTGACTGGTCTCTTACCCCCACTGACTTTTCTGAAACAGCCCCCTTGTTAGGCCTTAGTTTGCAGGCTGTTCCCCGCAATTCTTTTGGACAGGATGTATGCATGTCACAGTCCTTGGAAGAGTGGGGGGTGGGGGGGTGTTCTATTTGTGTTTGCTTGATTGTTTGTAGTTTGTTTTTCCCTTTCGGAGGAGGTGTGTGTGGGGTGGGACTGAATTGTGTGTCAGGCGACGGAGGCTTTGAGGGTGTGGCTGGGTTGGGATGTGGTGGCCCACCAGCCTACAAGTGGGCTTGACTGTATGGCAGACCAGATTAGATTGATTACCTGAAATATCCGGGGCTTGTCCACTCCCTCAAAGCGTTATAACATCCTGACCTATCTGAAACGCAGGGGGACACAGTCTGCATTCCTGCGGGAGACCCACCTGACGGAACCTGAGGGTTGGGCCCTCCACAAATAATGGAAGGGAAAACTGTATAACACTACTTATTTCACTTTTGCGAGGGGGTTCCTTATTTAGATTGGGCCTGGGTTGCCCTTCCAGCTGCATAGGTCTGGTATTGAACAATTTGGCTGCCATGTACTGCTGTTGGCTCGACTAAATGGTAAGTATGTCGCGCTGATTAATGTGTACGTTCAAAATACGGATCAGTCCTCCTCCTTCATCTTTGCCAGTGAACTTGCCAGTATTATCTGTTGTGGTCTGGTCTTCGAACATTAAGTCACAGTTTCTTTTCCTATTGAAGTTATACCTGCTAAAGGTAGCTCCTGGTGCCAATCCCACAACATGTCTTCTTCGCGCCCTAAGTCCTCACTGAAGTGCAAAAATAAGAGCAAGAAGTCCACGTGGTACTCTGCTCTGCCCCACCATCCTCGGTCCCACGAGAATGAGCGTGGGTGTCTACGTGCCTCCAGGTCGTGATCCTGTAGTTGGTCATAGTAGTATATTCTGTCCATGGTCCTGCAGCAACTGGTGTTTCCGTTGGCTACACCACAGCAAATCGACGAAATCTGTACCAGTATGATGTGCTTTTTGGCATACTACCGGCACCCTCTGTGGTACCTACTGTCCCCAACGACCTGAGAGGCCACCCACCTGGTCCTCTGTCAGCTGGTTTGGCTTTGGTTCCAGGTGGGGCCACTGGATCAGCTTAGTGCTCCGGACCAACTTCGGTACCGGTTCTCTCTCTCAGAGGCCACATGTGAGCACTATCCACTGATACTGTTGACTCCAGACAACAGCATACCAATTGTGCTGCCCAACACTAAAATGGTGCTTCCCTGATATTGATCAAGATCAGGTGCTCCTCCATCCGAGCTGCAACCTTTTTACCACCTTTCTGATTTGGACAAAGTTCCTCTACTTCCCACTAGACCTAAAGTAATCCAATAATGTTTCGGCACTGACTCTTACAGTGGTGGTGGAGGTGGGTGCTATGAGGATCTCCAAGATGCCAGTGGGTTGGCTACCTCCCCAAACACTGTTTTAGTTTACACACCCCAGGGCTTGCCTCGGAAGGAAGTGCTTCCTTTGTTATGGTTGCATGAAGGTTGGTTGAGTTTCTTGATCGTCACTGTGCCACAAAGGAGGTCAAAACCAACGTTTTGAAGGAGGTGCTGCAGCCTGGCCATTTAAGTTCTGTGCCTTTGGTCCCATTTAATAAGGCGCTCAAAGATTCGCTCTTGGGCACCCGGGTCAAGTCATGCTCTGGTCCTCCTGTGGCCCGTCAGCTGGCCAGATGCCATCACCCTGCTCCAGGTGAGCCTCCCTTCCTCACTTAGCCCCATATTCTGGAAACCCTTGACATGCAGTCTTCAGCCAGCTGGGTGAACTGAAACTTGTTTCCCCCTACTCACCCTGAAAGGCATTCCTAGTGAATAGAGACCTTTAACAAAAGTGTTTTCTCCTCCATAAGTTTGGCTCTTTGTTTCATCAATGCCTGCTGCCTTTTAGGTAGCTATATTTGGGACTCTGTCACTCATGTTTTGCCTATATTTCTGGCAGAAGCCTATGCCATACTTTCTCTGGCCATGCAAGATTGTTATAATACAGCAAGGTTCACCATCTGCTGCAAACTTGCTCTACTAACTCAATTGGTAGGGCCATTGGCACTAGTGTGGCTATTTGCAGACAAGCATGACTATGATCCTCTGGCTTTTTGAGAGTGTTGTAAATAGCATTTCATCTTTTAAGGCCTTTCATAGTCTTTCCTTAGTTTCATTTGTATGACTATGCATAGAATGTTTCCATGTTCTTAATGTATGATCTCATCCAGCTGATGTTCCAGTTGGGTCAGTTGGTGGTATGATCTCATCCAGCTGATGTTCCAGTTGGGTCAGTTGGTGCCTGGTCAGCTGATGAGATACACGTCTTATTCTGTACTGCATTAAAAGAAGATTTCTGCACTTAATGAACAATGGAGTGTCTTTCATTGAATATACAACAGAGAGCTGCTCGGGCAGTCTCATGGACATGCTGTTGGAGGGTTCCCAATTGTTTGGGGCTGAAGGCTGATTCAGCCAGGGAGCGCTTTCTGGGCCTTTTTGCTCCCCAAGCCTGGCACACCAGCAATTTCGCTTGCTTTGAGGTTTTGATAGCGCCATTGAATACCGTCCACAACCTCCAGAGGTACAACACTCTCCACATCCATTTCCTGCCTGCAGGTCGCCTCAGGCAGGGCAATATGGACAACAGGCAACCCATTCTTCCCCAACCCCAGCTGCTGCCCCCTCGAAGCCTCTTTAGTGTGCCCTTTACGGTACACACCAACCCGGTCAGAGTTAGGTTTCGACACTTTCTGGTAGGCAATCCCTTTGGACAGGTGAGTCCTACAAATTGTTCAGTGGGGTTACGCTGTGCCAGTTCTTGCTACCCTGCTGCACATACCACCATCCTCCTCCTCAGAGCTGCTGGCTGAGAAACATCGATCTCTCTTGCAGCAAGAAGGGCTTACTCTTTTGGCTAAGGGAGCCATAGAGAGGGTTCTGGCACTAGAAGTAATTCATGGTGGTTATTCCTGCTACTTTTTGGTGCCGAAAAAAGACGAGGGCCTCCATCTCTTATTTGATGTTCAACCTCTCAATGCCTTTCTGAAAAAGGAGAAGTTCAAGATGCTCACTCGGGCCCAGGTCTTGTCTGCCCTCGACACTGGATGGAAGTGCTTAACCTGCAGGACACCTTTTTTCACACCCCAGTCCTGCTGCCCCACAAGCATTACCTGCGGTTCTTAGTATGCCATGAGCATTTTCAGTTTGCTGTGCTCTCCTTTGGCCTTACCAGCGCTCCTCGAGTGTTATCAAAAGTGATGGCGGTGATTGTACCTCATCTTTGAAGATCAGTGGCTCCAGTCTTCCTCTACCTCAGATTGGCTGGTAAAGGTGGGCTTGCCCCAGGTAGTTGTCTACCACCTCCAGCTTTTGGTGAACTTCCTGACATTGTCGAAGTTCACTATCAACATTGCAAAGTCGTATCAGACTCTTTCATAGGCTCTCCCTTTCATCTGAGCCACTGTAGACACAGTGCCAATTTGTTAATTTCCCCCAGAGAAGAGAATCTAAGGCCTTCGGGTTACAATCCCAATGTTTCAACCTCCACCCTGGATCTCAGTGAGGATAACTCTGTGGCTGCTAGAATTGAAGGCCTCCTGCATCCTGTTTGTCCAGCACCCCAGATGGCATGTGTGGACTCAGAAGTGGGATATGAAACCCCAGTGGGCAGAACACTAGGATTTAGTCCAGATTATAGAGGAGCTGCAAAATATCTGAAGAGGTGCCTGCACGATCGTGATTGGGTTAGCAGCAGACACCTCTCCTTACACCACCCAGACCATACAATGGTAGCTGCATCGCTTCTGGGTTGAGTTGGTCATGTGGGAAAAGTGGAGATAAGAGGCGTCCTGTCTTTGACAGAGGCACGGCTTCATATTAACCTTCTAGGAGCGGAGAGCCATCCCCTTGCTGTTGAAATCCTTCCACCCTCCATCAAAGGAAACACCACCAAAATGTAGTACTGCAACAAGCACGGCAGGTTGTGGTTGTGGACTCTGTGCCAGGATGATCTGCGTCATTGGATGTGGCTTGACCACCAAATCATTTTTCTGGTGACACACCATCTGACGGGTTCATTGAACGCCAGAGCAGACAGGTTAAGTTGTTGATGCATTTGGATCACAAATGCCAGTAATGGTGCAGGATCGTTCCCTCGAATGAGGAGAACCATGGCTTGACTTTCCAGGCCATCTTTCGCTCTAAGACGAGTTCCGTGTAGAGTGAAGCTCAGGACTCCTGTACGCCTTTCTGGTAATACTTCTTCTGCCCAAAGTTCTGAAGAAAATCAGGACCGACCATGTCCAAGGCATTCAAGTGGCTCCGGATTGTGTATGGAAAGTATGGTATCCTGATCTTCTGGACATTGGCATTTGTTCTCCGATCAGGCTGCTCCTTCTAGCGGATCTCCTGTCGCAGCAGAAGGGCAGATTCCTCCACCCGGGCCTGTGGCGCAGTCTCCACCTCTATACTGGAAGGTTGAGCAACAACAGTTGAGTGCTTTTGACCTTCCTCCACAAGTGATTGATGTCATCTTGGCAGCCAGGTGTCCTCGAACCAAATCTGTATATACCGATGCAATTGATATACTTTTGTGATCTGGTATGCTTCCAAGCAGATTGAACCACTCCTATGCATAAAGGGACCATCTTGAGCTGTATTGTGCTCCTGTATCAAGATCTGCTATGCACTAGCCAAAAACAGCCTCCTCAAGGCTTGTGTGCTCACTCTTCCCAAGGCAATGCTGCTACCACTGTGTTGGCCCAAGAAGTGCCTATTATAGATATTTGCCAATCCGCCACTTGGGTGTCACTTCATACAGTATTGAGGCACTATTCCTGGATAGCCAGGTCCACTGAGAAGGGTGTTTTACCCGCTCAGTCCTTCAGGACTTTCTGGTTTGAGTCAGTTTACAGAGCCACCACCAAGGACTTATTGATTTTTTTATTTTTTTTTTAAATATGTTTTTATTGCAGAATTATAGACAAAACATCAAGGTTGGTCAACCATTATACCCCAACATTGCAAGGCACTGTCCGGTATTAAAGTAGTACACAGCCATTCAGCCCACATCCCGGAGGCCGGGCGGCGCACTAACAGGTTCCAGCAGGAGGTCACCATGTGCTTCTCAGAGGTATGTCCGGTCAACAACATAATTATGTATCTGCTTTTTTTTTTTACCCACCCAACTCCCGCCCCCCCCCCATCCCCCCCCTCCACCGCCAGATTCATTAAGTCACTTCTTGTGGGCGACAACTGGGCCTTCCATGCCCGCATTATCAGGTCTATGCTAGTGCACTTCAATGACAGCCGTCTAGTGGTGCCTAGCATCTTCCACTCAACGGTAACCCATGCATGCTTCCCCGATACCTCACTCCCCTAAAGACTATCCAGGGCTCCCTAACGCAGGTGTCCCTCTTGTTACTACCGCGGTGCCCCAATAACGCCCCTATGCCCCCCCCCCCCCCCCAACTGCTGCTAATGTGGGTTGTACCTATGGGTTCTGTCAGAAGAACTCGCCGCCTATCGGGGTCAGGCATTCGGTCTTCCAAGCCTCATGGAACCTCACTCTCCAGATGTCCCTCCTCTTCGTCCTCTGTCAGGTAGTCGCTCAAAGCCTGCACTATCATTTCCCAAGCCCTCGCCATCTTCAAGCTCTTCTCGTTACCAGTTCTTGTGGCCTGTCGCATTCTGATCACACTTTCACATCTGGACCATTTCAATAATTCATTCGTCCATCTCCTAACTGATGGTCCCTCCCTGGATTTCCAGCGCCAAGTAATCTCTCTCTGTGCTAGCATGAGTCCCAGGTCAATAAACTTGCTCGTAATTTTCGTCTTTGTCGTGTGAGGGAACCAAAGCAGCAGGCACGCCGCCATGTCGAACTCTACCTCTCTATCAGTGACTGCATTCAGAAGCTCGCCCACCCTAGACCAATACGTCCCCAACTTCGGGCAGCCCCACAGCAAATGATCCAGCTCAACTTCGAGTGCCAAGCATCTCGGGCATGCTGCATCCTGCACCTGAAAGTGCCGTCTAAGTTACCCCGGTGTCAGATAGGCTCTGTGCAGTATGAAAAAGTGCACCTGTTGGAAACGGGCATTCCTGCAGCCTTTCCACGTTCGTTTCAAAATGTGGCCCCAAACCGTTTCCGGTATGGGTTTACCTACGCTTTCCTCCCATTTTCCCTTTAGCGCAGTGAGCGGTTCCAGGCCCTCGTTTAGCATTCTCGAGTGGATGCAAGTCACCGCCTTGACTGTGCCCGCAGCCATCACCACGTACTGGCAGGCCATAGTCGTGTCCGGTTCCGCCAGTCCTCCCCTCCAGTGTTTTTGTATCGCCGCTGTTACTGCAGCATGTAAGAGGTAGCTCCCATCCGGAAGACCAAACTGGTCCTGCAGCACCCTAAAGGGGGCCAACATCCCCTCGGCGGTGATGCACCATTACATCGCAACTTTTACAACGGGAGGCTTTTACAACGGAACTTTTACAACGCAGGATCCATTACATCGGATGCCATTACAACGCATGGCATTACATCGCAGATGCTATTACAACGCATGGCATTACATCGTAAGTATAGGTAAGTATTTAATTATTTTTTTTTTATTAATATTAATTATAATTAAATATATTTATTTATGTTTTTTAATATTATTAATTTATTATTTATTATATTAATTAAAGTAATTTTTAAAATAAGTACAGGTGTACAGGGGTGTTTTTAGGTTTCAGGGTAGGGTTTGGGTTTTGGGATACAGGGGTGTTTTTAGGTTTCAGGGTAGGGTTTGGGTTTTGGGGTACAGGGGTGTTTTTAGGTTTTAGGGTAGGGTTTGGGTTTTGGGGTACAGGGGTGTTTTTAGGTTTCAGGGTAGGGTTTGGGTTTTGGGATACAGGGGTGTTTTTAGGTTTCAGGGTAGGGTTTGGGTTTTGGGGTACAGGGGTGTTTTTAGGTTTCAGGGTAGGGTTTGGGTTTTGGGGTACAGGGGTGTTTTTAGGTTTCAGGGTAGGGTTTGGGTTTTGGGGTACAGGGGTGTTTTTAGGTTTCAGGGTAGGGTTTGTGTTTTGGGGTACAGGGGTGTTTTTAGGTTTCAGGGTAGGGTTTGTGTTTTGGGGTACAGGGGTGTTTTTAGGTTTTAGGGTAGGGTTTGGGTTTTGGGGTACAGGGGTGTTTTTAGGTTTCAGGGTAGGGTTTGGGTTTTGGGGTACAGGGGTGTTTTTAGGTTTCAGAGTAGGGTTTGGGTTTTGGGGTACAGGGGTGTTTTTAGGTTTCAGGGTAGGGTTTGGGTTTTGGGGTACAGGGGTGTTTTTAGGTTTCAGGGCAGGGTTTGGGTTTTGGGGTACAGGGGTGTTTTTAGGTTTCAGGGTAGGGTTTGGGTTTTGGGGTACAGGGGTGTTTTAGGGTTCAGGGTTGGGTTTGTGCTTAGGGCTAATTAAATTATATTTACCATTTATAAATTAATTAAAATATATTTATTAAATAAAATTAATTATATTATATTAATTATATTTTTTAATTAATTTAATTAAATTAAATAATTTTTTTTAATTAATTTAATTTAATTACAATTTTAAAAATATTTAAATTAAATTAATTTCATTATATTAGATTTAAATCTATTAAATTAAATTAATTACTATTTTAAAATGTATTTTATTTAAATTAATTAAATTAATTAAATTAACTTAATTACATTTTTTTTAAAAGGTATACTTACCTATACTTACGATGTAATGCCATGCGTTGTAATAGCATCTGCGATGTAATGCCATGCGTTGTAATGCCATCCGATGTAATGGATCCTGCGTTGTAAAAATTCCGATGTAATGGAATGCGTTGTAAAAAACCGCGTTGTAGTGACACCAATCCCCCATCGGCATATAGATCCCCCACCATCTGCAAACCCAACTCCTCCCATTCCGACAACGGAGACCAGTCGCCTCCATGCGGTAGCGCTGTCAACATCCCGATAGGGATCTCCGGGGCATATGGTCGTGCGGCCTTCGCCCTCTTCAGGCTCAGGTGCCAGCACAGCCGAAGGGGTTTCTCTTCAATGGTGAGATCTCTCAATCCCAATTTCTGTTGCATAACTATGTAGGATAGGACGTGCCTCTGAATACCTTTCCTTCGTCCCTGGTTTGGGCCCCTAAATTCTCTCGCTATGTTTTGTGTTAAGATCTGTAATTGGGCCGCTAGATAATACAATTCAAAATTAGGAACCGCCATCCTTCCTTCAGGTTTGGGTCTGATCAGTGTATGCAACGCCACTCTGCGCCTGCCATGGCCCCAAAGGAAAGCAATAACTATCGATCGCAGGTCTTTGAAAATCCTCTGAGGGATCCATACCGGCAGGGTACGGAAATAGTAGAGCAACCTCGGCAGAGCCACCATTTTTAGCAATGCTACTCGGCCCTGCACTGACAGAGGGAGAGATGCCCAAAAGGATACGCATCCCCGTAGCGCCCGTATGCAGCGGCCTATATTTCCGTCCAGCAGTTTCGCGGCCTCGTAGTAAACACGGACTCCTAAATAGGTGAAGCACGTGTCCTCCCAGACCACGTCCACTGTAAGAGGAGGATACGGCCCATCCGCCCTCAGCGGAAAAACGCAGGTTTTATTCCAGTTAACCCTGAGGCCTGACAACCCACCAAAGCGAGAGAGCATCTCCATCGCTCCTTTAAGAGCCCTTTCCGTATCCTCCAGATAGAGCAACAGGTCATCCGCATACAGTGAGATATGGTGAGTTTCCTCACCACATCGAACTCCCCTATACAATTCTCCTGTTCTCGCCTGCGCCGCCAGTGGTTCCATCGCTAGAGCAAACAGGAGGGGGGATAGCGAACAGCCCTGCCTCGTCCCTCTGCGCACCGGATAAGCGGGTGATATGACAGACCCCAATCGCACTCTGGCAGTGGCAGCAGAATAGAGGGCCCTTGTCCATCGGCCAAAACCGCCTCCCAGGCCGAACTTCTCCAGTACCCTATCGAGATACTGCCACTCGAGACTATCAAAGGCCTTCTCAATATCCACTGACAGTACTGCAGATTTATGTTCTGAATCTGATGCGCTGTCCAGTATTCGGACCAGGCGGCGGATGTTAATGGATGTGCTCCTAGTGGGAATGAACCCTGCTTGGTCGTCATGTATCAGCGCGGTCATGTGTGGCAGTAATCTAGTGGCCAGAATACGACTTAAGATCTTGTAGTCCACCGTCAGCATAGACAGGGGTCTATAAGACGTCACATCCAAGGCCTCCCTACCTGGTTGCAGCAGCGGCACTACTAAAGCTTCCCTCATTGACTGGGGAAGGCGTCCCAGGGTCAGGGCTTCGGAATACACTATCAAGAGCCTTGGTGCCAAAACATCATATATTTCACATAGAATTCAATCGGCAGGCCATCGACCCCCGGCGTCTTGTTTCTAGCCATCTGCTTAATGGCCACCCGAATCTCCGACAGCGTTATTGGGCCGCCCAGGTCCTTCGCTGTCTCGTCATCGTAGCACCGGGAGCTGAACAGTATCCAGGTATTCGCCTATCGCAGCGTTATCCGCCTCCAACTGACTCTCATATAGAGTCGTATAATATGACTGAAAGCGCGTCAGAACCGCAGTCTGTGAGTAAACCACCTCCCCCGATCCCGTTTTAATGCTCATGATCGGGCAACCCCTAGGCTCCGGGTTAGCGAGTTTAGCAAGTAGTGTGCCCACCTTATCTCTCTCCCCATGCACCTTGGTGAGATATAACTTGTAATCATAGCACCGCAGCCTCTCTGTCTCTGTCGCCACTACTTCCTTCGCCTCTAGTAGCCGGCCCTGTAGGTCCGGTCGCTCAGGCCTGCGCTGCTCCAGATCCCTTAGCACACATTCCCCCTTCCCCAGATCAGCCAAAACAGTCGTCCTTGCATTCGCGAAACTGCCCATACAGACACCTCTCACCACCACCTACATCGCATCCCATTCAGTCGATCTCTTGGCGGCTGTACCCTCGTTCACGCCAAAATAATGCTCAATGCCCTGTCGGACCGTGTCGCTGAACACCAAGTCCTCTAATGTGTCAGGCCGCAGCCTCCATGTCGGGACTGCAGATCTCGCCCGCTGCCATTGTATCGTCCTCAGTAAGGGATTGTGGTCCGAAATGGTCCTGGCGAGGTACTCCGTGTGCGTTATCATGGCAGCCAGGGGTCCCCTACACAGTATGGCATCTATCCTAACATGTAGTGTGTGTAATGCCGAGAAGAAAGAGTAGTCCTTAACCTCAGGATGCTGCTCCCTCCATACATCTACAAGGTCCCACCTCTCTTGCCAGTCTTTCCTGTGTGTGGCTAGCCTACGTACTGGGGAGTCGGCCAGTGGCGGATGTGATCTGTCTCGCGTCACATCAGTGATCGAATTAAAGTCTCGGCCCAGTATGACGGGGCCCGCCAGGAAGTGTGCCTGCGAGCCTGAGAGACTATCAAAAAAACGGGCTTGGTCAACATTGGGGGCATACACACTACTCAGGACCACCTCTCGACCATACAACCTCCCCTCTATTACCACAAACCTACCCTCAGGGTCCACTAGCTGATTCATGACCTGGAACGGGACCCCCGCCCTCACCCAAATCAACACCCCCCTGGCAAACGCCGAATACGTCGTGCCAAACACCTGGCCATGCCACCTCTTCTGCAATGCAGTGCATTCCTGCTTAGTCAAATGAGTTTCTTGCAACAGTGCGATTTGGACGCCTCGCCTCACCAAATAGGCGTGCACCTTGCTTCGCCGAGACATAGTTCGAAGTCCACGGACATTCCATGTAAGGCATTTTAAATCGGGTAACGTTCCCATCGCTGCCATCACTCCTCCATTTCGGCTGTGTCAGTAGGACACCCACATCATAGCAGTCACCCCCCCATGTAAAACACCCCAAAAAAACTCCCCCAACCCCTCTCCCCAAAACAGGACCTAATAACGCAGCATCAGTCCCCATCCAAACTTGTAAGATCACACACAGTCCACTACCCTGTAGTCGACACCACAGAAAGCCTTAAGGGCAATGAGGGGTAGGTTAGGGCCGACCCGGGGCACGTCAGGCCCTCGCCCCAAGCCCATGATCCCATATGATAGTTACAACAGAGTACCTGCTAATTCGCCAATCACCAGGGGGAGGCTGCTCCAACAGGAGCCGCAGACATGTCCTTGTCTCCGCGTATCATTCGTTAAACAGTCCATCAGCCGTTTGTGGGGTGACCTTCGGCCCCACAGAGCCATCCGCCTCTGACAGTTCTTCTCCAGATTTTCTGCTCTCCTCCTCAGAGTCCGAGTCAACCGATAACCTCTCCTGCTGTGATCCTGTGATGATCGCCGTCGCAGCCAGTGCCCCCTTCCTATCCGCCGCCATCTGGACGGTTCGCATTGCCCTCTTAAGTTTGTTCCGCTTGCGGATGCGTTGCGATTTTCGGACCTGGACCGGCTTATTTCTCTCCTTTTCACCCTTACTTTGGCGATCCGTACCAGCGCGGTACAACTCGAGCCATGACCACACCTCGTCCGGGGTCTGGAAGAATTGAGTCGTTCCATCCAGGATCACACGCAATTTGGCTGGAAAGAGCAGGGAGTATTGCACACCCGCGCCCCTCAGTTCCTTCTTCACGGCTAGAAAGGATGCCCTGTTCTTTTGGACTTCCTGTGTATAGTCTGGGAAAATCGTGACCGAGCTGTTGTCTACCTTGAAAGGGCCCACCAATCTCGCCCTTTGACCAAGGACTTATTGATTTGGTATCTATTCAAAAGGTTCTCCCTCCAAGTGAGGTCTGTTGTGGTGTAGTTGAAGTAGCCTTGATAGGGGATCCCACCCTATTGAGGTCCAGCAGGAGTGCTAAACCACGGGTGCTCCACAGCTGTGGTGCCTTCTCAGGTGCACACTGGTTATGGTGGTGTGCAAATGCACACTTAAGTAAAATAAAAATAAAATAAACACCTGGGGCATATAGTGGAAGTGTTTCTAATACCGACCATTGGTGTCCATGAGTTGGGGATGCTAGGATATCCCTGAATGTGGGTGCAGGGAAGAGGCTGCTAATGTAGGCCGACAAGTTAGTGCCATTATCATGCTTAATTTGAGCCGATGGTATCCAGTGCTCTACACTGACACTTAATTGTCATCTCCAGCTCTAGTGACAGTCTACCACATGGCGGCGCTGTCTGTTTGATTATGAGATGAGCACCACAACTGTGTTCATTAACCCCTTCCGTGCTGGGCTGTTACCCCCGCTGTTCTGGGGGGCGGGTTGCGCGTACAACGCCCCGGTGCTCATGACGAGGTCAGCTCGTCATGACCTCTGCGCTCCGGTGCTCATGACGAGCTGAGCTCGTCATGGCCACACCCGTTCCCATGGAACGCTCAGCAGAGCAGGGGAATCAGCCCAGCATGCGAGCGTTCCACGGAACGGGCGCGGTCATGACGAGCTCAGCTTGTCATGAGTACCGGAGCGCCGTAGCTCATGACGAGCTGACCTCGTCATGAGCACTCAAGGGGTTAAGCCAGTTCACATTGAAAATGTATAATAGCAGCCTCTTATTCCATTATTATATCTTTGTGTGGCCTGAAATAGTCTGAATTGTCACACTTGTAGGAGTGTGGTAGTTAGGTGTTATGCTCGTACTGGCATTGGCTGCGGCAACAAATGATGGACAGAATGCCGCATTGGCAGCACTGACAGGGGCATTGGGTGGTGCAGGCTGCAGTTGCCTTTCGTGGAGAACCCTGGCACCAAATTTGTTTTTACAAATTAAGCTCTGGTTTACCCTCGTTTCAGTACAGTAACTCCAGTGACCAGGGTA
This sequence comes from Lissotriton helveticus, assembly GCF_964261635.1. Lineage (NCBI taxonomy): Eukaryota > Metazoa > Chordata > Amphibia > Caudata > Salamandridae > Lissotriton > Lissotriton helveticus. Next base: position 766,596,096 of record NC_136068.1, read on the forward strand.
TGTCCCGGATGGCAACTCAGGCCTAGGCCAGTTCAACAGATTTTATCCATACAACTGAGGGATCTTTGTGCCTAAGCAAAGAAGACCGTATCTGAGGAATTTATCAGCTGCACAAAATGCAAATGCTAGGAAAAGGGTCAGTGAAAACTATAGGTAGGCATAGTAAACGTGGGGAAAAGATGGTGCGCTCACATTGTAGTACAATCAAAATACTTTTATTGTATTAGTATAATACAGGGTAGAAAAGCGCCCAATAGAAAAAAATAGTAATAGTAAGCTACTAAAAGTAAATTCTGCCCATCATGTCAACAAAATAATTACGTGACCTGAAAATAGAGGCAGTGAGCGAGTAGTTGCCTTCTTGCGAGGTCACGCCTTGTAACATCTGCCGCTTTTCCTGCTGTTGGCCCGCACAAACGAGAGGCCACGGTCATGTCATCAGAAGGTATGTATGGCTTGCCCTTTGTGTAGGGCAAAACTAGCTGGTAAGCACCTGAGGGCTTTGCATGACTTGAGGTCACGGCTTAAGAGGTGGTCTGCACCAAGCCCGTGTTTTACATGTTTGGATTATATTTGTATAAAACCACTATTGCGTTACATTTCATATACTGTTTTACAGTATTAGACCTAGTGAGAGGATTTTCCCAGACTCTCGCGATTTCAGCGAGTTGCCTATCCCGCGATTAGAACCCACATTTCCAGGTTTCGAAACATAGTTTGGCTGCTAGACCACAACTCCTCCCTTTTAGGCCATTTAGTTAAATCCAGTCCTCTCCTTAAACATGCATGTCAGCGGTGGTATTTCTCATAGATTTTTTTACTAAACGATATCTGTTTTTCGTATTCACAAACAGAAGTTGTCAGAGGAAGTTAGTCTACCCTCAGACCTAAATACTGCACCATGACCTTGAACTGCCGGATGCTTGACGAGCTACAAGCAAACTGTTTCCGGAAGCTCTGGGGCTCCAGACATTTGCTTTTTACATACAGCCAGATATAACCTGCTATGATGCATCGGCCACATTATGAGACGTACGGCGGTTTTACAGGGCGCAGATGGTTTATTCCATGTATGAGTGTTAGTAGGGCTGGAGCACAACCTGTTTTCTCGTTCATTGAAGGTTTCCGGTTGCATTTCCGTGACGGCGACGACAGTATGACCTTTACACAACAGAAGCGGGCACACAATTGAAATGTTAGTGTTTGGTTTCCATCCCGAAGCTCCAAGCCGTGTCCATGCTGCACAAGCAGGAAATAGGATGTTTCAGCAAAATATCTTTAATATTCGGTTACGTTATTTAAATGCTGTATTAAATATCGCCCCTTTTCGCTTATCTACAGACAGTGACATGTCTGGCGGGTGCTCGGGGGTCTGTGAGCCATTGATTCAGTGGCTCCTGAAATGCTGCACCCTGGGTTTGTGCCTGAGCCCCCATGATATGAGCAGGGATTGTTATTGTGAAAACCGCCACTGTACCATGTTAGGTGTTCTGCTTACTTAAAGGAGCCGTCGCCCCCTCTGTACCCCGTTCTAATGAAGTCCATTCATCTGTGGTTCCCGTCACTGGTCGCCATTTAAATGGAGTTTTAATAATTGACTAGTATTACTCTTTATATTTGGAGGAACCTTCTATGTAGTAAACCAGAAGAACGTCAGACAGTTATGAAGAAATGCAAAGCTTGTACGTTTTGTAACAAGGGACTTTTTGTCTCTGATTTTAATACACGAAACTGCTAAGGAAGTGCATGTCATAAGGTTTTCATAGTATGTTGGGCAATGGTACTATTACAGGGTAGAACTTTCACGCAGCGTTATAATGGATGGGAATACTTGTGGCTATTATACGCTCCACGTCACCCATTGATTTATCTGGAGGAGCTTGTTTTATAGGTGCCATGATGACGAAAGTCGATGGTTCTTAATCTCTCAGGCCCAAAGGATTAACGCTTGGATAGCCCTGTAGCCTGCCATGCCCTCGGCCTGTCGAACTGTCTTTGACGCGAGTCCATCGGCTAATTGACTGCCAAGAGCCATAAATAATGGCCAGCCCTGCATTCTGTCCCATAAACTGTACATTCTGCTGCACGTGCTTGACTTACACCGAAGGGCACCATTTGTTTGATCACGTTCATTAATGAAAAGCCGACACTTTACCTAAAGGAAATACCCGCGTTCTGAAGCATCGTGCACATGACTGTCTGCGGTAGGGCAGTGCTCACCAAACTTTTTAGACCCACGACTCACTTTTAAGAATGACAGAATTTCATGACCCAATTAGCTTTAATGGACATTAGGAGTGCGATTGTTTAATTTAACTAAAGCATCGTGTGTTAGCGAACGGTCATTTACAGACAGCGAATTTTCCATTGTAATGGCCACTGAATTACACAGTCCTACAATTTGTGTGATAAAACTATATAGCATACAAATGACGTGTGAACATAGTTTCAGTGAATATTTCATGTGTGCACCAAGTAAAGTGTTTATTTGCTTTGATCTTATTAAAATATTTTCTTCCATTGCACTGCAGAATTACAAAACACGTGCTTCACTTATTCTTTCCTAACTGCTGAATGTGTACTGTTTAATTACAGGTATTTATATTTTGTTGTATGTAAAAAAAATACACCAGACACACTCTTTACACTAGCAAAATTGTTGCATATTTTAATTTAATTTCTCTGACTGCAAAGTGAAAGGAGTTTATAAACACCAGTCCCTGTGTTTAAATAAGAATTGGCAAAGCCAATGGGACTCAACAATGATAGAACTATTGGCCTTGTCAATATGAATGTCTTTTCCCTGTTGTCTAGCGGCACACATGCTGTTCAGCATGGCTGAAAATTACTGAAAGCCCAGAATCACAGGATGTTGAGCCGACGCCGATTCTCTTCGCCTCCCGTGTTGAGCGGATTCTCCTGTCCCTCCTAATACAAAAAAGCTATGAAGTGGCCTGCGCTGGCTGCATCATAGCGCTTTTTTCAGTGACTTTCAGCTATGCTGAACAGCAGATATGCTGCTAGACAACATGACTAAAAGACATTCACATTGACTAGGCCAATAGCTAGGGTATTGCGGAGATCTATTGGCTTTGCCAATGCTTGCTCAGTGTTGATGGGGTCTTGCTGAACAACTGTGGAACCGATAGTGAGAAACAGTTGAGGAGCTTTCAATTGAGGATGTGGGGGAAAAGCCAGAGCTGCCTACATGGGAACGAGGTTTGAATCTGAGTCGGCTGAACAATTTGTGATTCTGGGCAAATCACTTACGCTTCTCTCTGCCTACGACAAATGAATGTGTCATTGTGTGTTGTAACTGGTGAGCACTGAAAGTGCTCCAATACCATTGGCTACTGTTAGGACTATGGCAAGACGGAGGATGTAACATGCGTGTCCGTACCCTCGGATTGTGCAAAAAAAAAAACAAGCTGCAGGGACGAGGGAGGTAGGGGGGGCATGGGTCAAGTTGGGAAGCAGGAGGGGATGGGGAGATGGGCAAGCAGTTGTGAGAAAAAAATCTTAATTGAAGCAAGATCATCGACAAAAAGGAATGTTTAATTGTGTAATGTAACTGGTGAGCACTTAAAGAGCTCCAGTACCATCAGCTTGTGTTTGCGCAATGGCAATACGGACGATGAAGCAATAGCTCCAATACCATCGGGTGTACAAAAGAAAAATAAGCTCGTGTTTTGACAAATTTTCAAGAAATGCATTTGCTAATGTACATGTGCATGCATTTTAGTGGTGTGCGTACAAGGGAGACTGGCTGAAAACTCAAGTATTCCTGTGAAGTGCTTGAAAACAAAGAATACATACCTCAGCAAACCTGGAGCAGTGTAAGGAGACGTTTACTTGGTCCATGCAGTACGGGAAGGCCAAACACAAAAAGAGCACGTGACTCATGCGTACCATTATGAATGGCATCAAAGAAAATGAGCGCCACGCTGAAGTTTACCAATGGTAGGAGATTGGCAGCCTATAAACCCACAGATAGAACAAAATATTTCTCTTCGAGACAGTCGAGTTGAGACCTAAAAATGAGCAGCAATCTGTCAGAAGATAAAGCCTGACAATTTTCCCCATCTTTGAAGCTCATCAAATGTAACAAGATAAATACAGAATTCAAAGGCTTCTTTATTTATTGGTTCGACAATCCGTTCGCGACCCACTCAAAAGTTGGGACACTCTAGTGTAAGAGAATTTTATGGATCTTTAATTTTGTGTCTTGTTAACAAGGAAGAAAAAACAATTTTACACTTGATTCCACATATGCAGACTGATTTAATGTAATTGCTTTCGAAACAAGTTCCTTACAATGTGTAGAAGTCTGTTTTTATAATGTATGTTAACTGGGACACATTTCAATGGAAGTCATATCTGCCATTCACTTTGCTTCACTCTCCATCCCGCACCATTCCTCCCCCCACAAGCGTTACAGCACCAGTTGCGGCTTCTCTATTAAGGCGGTGGAGCGTCGCCCCACTGAGCAGGTCGAAAAAGGAAAAAATAAAATGAAAATAACTCCTTGTTATTATCATTTTATTTTTCCCCTTGCTTAGTTGGGTAGAGGTGGGCTGCTCTGCTCGCAGAGTAGGGCAGGGGAAGAATAGCTTGCCCAATCCAAGTCCCCAGGATGCTCTGACTGGCCGTCTCGGGCCGGTCAAACCGCCATCTGCGCTTTACATGTTCTACACTACAGCCTGCATGGAGAACATGCCCAGCCTCCCCTTTTCTGGCTGAGCGCTGATCCACGGCGCTCAGACCAATCACAACACTGCTTTGCAGTGTTGTGATTGGCTATCGTGAGGCTGGGAGCCGGGTGCTTCCTGCTTCCTGCCCTGGAATCCGGCAGAAGAAGTCCCAGAGGAGGAGGAGGTGATGGTGGGCAGCAGTGGCAGACAGTTGAGTGCGTATTGTAATTCCTCCACCCCTGCACGCGACCTGCATTTAACATTTTAATTCAGTCCTTCCTGCCCCCGTGAACCACCCCCTCTGCCTTCGAAAACCAGTCACCACTGCACAGCACACAGTCAAATAGAAATATATTAGCATACATCCACTGTTGTTATTGTTCTGTTCATGATGAACTTTCTCCAACTCGGATTTAACTTTCAACATGCTGCCATGTCTTCCACTTCTTCACTGAGGCATATTTATTCAAATAACATGACACTAAATGTATCTAATTTTGTTCTCACATCTCCGGATGACATTAGCACTAAGGGTGCTGAATAATTATGCATGTAGTGGGTTAGTGCTTAAGAGTTAAGGTAATGTGACATTTATTTTGATAATGCTCTGATTTGCTGAATAAAGCACACCATTACACATATGTCTGCAAAAGTTCTCATATTCTGTGCAAGAATTGTGTATAAAAATCCTACATTTTTGGGGTGATGCAGACTATTTTCCTGTTCTCCTAGGGATGCTGTCTGATTCAGGTCTGATTTTCCTGCCCATTGAGACTTAGAATAATTTCAGATTTTTACTTACTCTGTATAACTCTGCATTTGTGAGCCATTGTGGCATTTATTCTGTACCGCTTATTGTAGAATTTTGTAATAAAACCTCTTAACATTTCATTGATTTTGAACTCCGTTATGCATGATTCAATCTAAATTTACTTACAAAACATGTTTTCCTTAATTTAGTGTTCTGAGAGGTGCCTTAACGTGGGGTAAACATTGCCTCATGAAATTGAGGTCAACACTGTCTCAGATCAAGTAATTTGTGCCGAAAAAGCACTTCGATGCCTCGTCAGGGGTATTAAGCGTTATATAAGCGCTATATAAATGGAATTACAATACAATACAATAACAATGCTTTGAAAGCATTGGTGGTAACGTCATGCGCTGAGTACGCGAGGGAACTTTCCTCAGCTACATTGTATATATTTCCATACTCAAAATGATGGCTACAAAAGCGTTCCCGATTCTCTTCGTCTTGTAATCAGCTGGAATATTCGTCTGAGATTAGGGGCGTACATTCCCAATTTATGATATTATGTAATTGCATCAGTATATTTCAGAGGCATGCTATTTTCGGAAAACAGTTGTTACTTTGCCAATAATTTCTGCCTTTTTGCTTTTTATTAGGCCAGAGTTTTAATACTTGAATGGTCCTCTTTAACCAAAGTAGTCTGTTTCTATTTAGGTTAAGCCTACTTGATTGCGCATGCCCTGTCTGTTGAGAGACATGTTTTGGCTCATCAAGAATATTCAGGTGCTTGGAGCCCGCCCATTTCTTACTATTGGTTGGCTCTCATTGCCACTCTCATTTGCCTACTTTTTGTTCATGTCCCAGCTTGTTAGTCTTCAGTTTGTCCCTGCCATTGAGCATTGCCATTTCAAATCTCTTTTGATTGTTTGCTTTCGCAGCTGCCACTGCTTGCTTTTCAAGAACTTCTTCTTTTATTTTGTGTTAAGTACTCCATGGTAGGTGATGTGTATTTGAGATGTCTCCTTCATGTATTTCTCTCCCACTACACACTGTGTGGCTCTGTCGTAACTCTACTTCTCCAGGCTCCCTTCTGGCTGCATTCCGACATCTTCTTACCATTGCTTACCGCATCCCTTGTGTTGCTTTCCTCATCCACACCGCCCTCCTCTCGCTTGGCCGTTGCTGCTTCTCCCATCTTTGCCCTCTGTGTTGCTTCTTCTGATTCCCGACATGTTGGTTCTGCCTACCATCCCGCCCTCAACATGTTGCTGTTAACCCTCTCAACGTGTTGCTTCCACATCCCCTCACCATTCCCTGTGTTGTTTCTGTGTGCCCCCACCCCTCCTTTAATGCAGACAGCCACCCTATATTGTAGGCATGCGCATGGGTGCTGGAGACGCCTACAAAAACAAACAAGCATTTGCAATGCAATAGGTCTCGCAGCATTAAAGTTTGAGTTATTGGCATTGTATATGACAATGTGTTGCATTAAATTTTTAGCAAAGTCTGTATTGGTGTATAAAGATGATTTGCAAGATTATAGCGATGGAGTGGGGGATGGATGGATGCATGGAGTGGAGGGGATGGATGGAGTGGGGGATGGATGGATGGATGGATTGGAGGGGATGGATGGATGGAGTGGGGGGATGGATGGATGGATGGAGTGGGGGGATGGAATTCATGTGTACATTAAAAAGAGGAATCTAAGGATAGAAATAAACGGGGCACCCTCCACTCGCACAGTGTATATAAATACTAGCCCCATTTATGCACCGCTCATTTCATTGTAGTGGGTGGTGCCCTACCTTCTGTACTCAAGCGAAAGGGGCAGCTTTATCCCATCTTAGGTAGTGAGATCCAGCAAACTGACTGATGCAACAGTTGACAAACTAGGAGACAGCAACTTACTCACACTCCTTCATATACAACATTCCCTAACTAGCACATATCCTGCCCCTTTCGCCTGCTTACCCTCACACAGAGGAACACTCCGATGACGAAAAGCGCGGGGAACTGTACGAAGTGTTCATTGCACCCTTGAATCCGTGAGGTGTCTCCTTTTATGCACGGGTGAACAATTGTGGCTTATGTGGTACTTCTCAGACAGGGCACCAGCAGCTCCAGAACAAGCGTGGGATACGCCAGGTACCCCCAAGCCAGTGGTGTAAAATAAAACGATGCCTCCCTCTACAAAAATGTGATGAGCCCCAGCACCACCCCGTCTCTCCCACATCTTACGGATATTCCTTGGGCTTAATAGGGGCACCTTTAAGTGTTGAGGGGCCCCTGTCTCAAGCTTCGCCAGTGGGTAGCGAAAGAATGAATGGTTAACCAGAGAGAGCGGAGTACACTGGTGGCTCACCGCTAGAGATCAGAGTAGTAATTAGTCTCTAGGATGAGTAAGATGCCCTCCAGCCTCCACTTGAAAACAGGGGTGTATAGTTTACACAGGTGGAACATGCAATATTTCTGCCCACTAAAGAGCGGCTTGCTGATTACGGGAGCTGTTGGTGCCGAGCTCGGTGGGGCAGGTCCCATTTGTTCCCCGCCGGGCTGCAGGCAGCTCTGTTATTAGGCAGCTGGAGGCCTGGGGACCTCTGCCGTTCCGTGTGTAATGTGCCCGAGCCTCCAGGCAGGCGGGGCGGGGGGATCACAAGTGCGACCGCCCCCACCCTTGGAGAGTAATTGGCAGAACAAGAGCGCATTAAGGCAGATATAGCAGGGAGGCCCGCGCTGGCACATACTGTGTGTATGAGCTAAAGGCGGGTGGTTGTGTGTGTCAAATGCCGCACAATCTACAGAACGCAGAGAATACTATGTCCACATCAGGAATCAAGCGTGCTCATTTGCGCGTGTCTGTCTAAGTGTGCGTGCTTCATAGTAATTGTCTGTGTCACTGCATCGTATACTGTGTGCTACTTTAAGCATGTAACAGTGTGAGGGTATGCACTACTGCGCTTGTGAGTCACGCTGTTTGCGAGTGGGTTTGTACCGGACAGTTACGGACCTTGCTGTTGTATGTGACCCACTCTGCCTGTGCCACTGTATGCGTGTGCGTTTAACCTTGAGTGCGTGTGTATGTGGAGCGAGATGTACTGTGTGTGTACAGCAAGTTAGTGTATGTGGCCTACTGTGTGTGTACGTGTGTGAGCCACTGTGTTCGTGTATCTATCTATACGTGTGTTAGTGTGCGTGCTCTGCTGTGTGCGTACCACTGTATGTGTGCACTGGTGCCAGAGTATATAGACACATACACGCGTGAATGCTCAGTCTGTGTGCAGTGTACGTCACACGTCATCTACGGTCCTGTTCAGTTTTATTTTGATTGCAGTATTAAAACAGGTGTTACAGAAGCTGTACAAAATAAATGTATTGAGACTGCTGAGCAGAGTATAAATATTTGATGTGCATGTCTGATGCAGACAAGTGCATTTTCTTTTCTGTCGCGAGGCACAGTCCAAACAAGCATGCGAGTGGTGCGGACGTGCGCGCGCCTCGCGCTAAAAGTAAAAAAAATAAATAAAAAAAATGCCACAGGGAATCAGTACATTGAACTAAAAGACTGTTTTCGAATGCTTGGATGCTTCTGCTGCCAAGAATTGCTCGAACTCAAGAAGAAACCGCCCCCACCCAATCCAGCCGCAGCTCCCAGCAAATGTGGGGTGTTGTTAATACGGCCATGCGAATGGCCACGCACCGAGTGAGTGCTTGCGACCCGCCTCGGATCCCGGGCAGCTTGCGCACTGCCCCTGGTAGGAGGCGTCGTCCTGTCCTCACGTACAACGATCATGCCCAACCTCTGAAGTGCGTGTATCCCTCCCATTAACTCCTCCTCACCATGGAAGGGCGGCGACTTCCCGGGCAGGTGGCATGCTGGATCGCAGCAGCAGAATCCGAAGAGGCTGCGGTGGAAGCCGCGCGGTTCCTGACTCGGAGCGTACAACTGCAGCAGGAAACAAGTGAAAACGAAACTGAAACATACGGCGCATGGCAGAGTCGGATTCCGACACGTGCGACCCAATCCCAAGGCGCACGTCGGAATCGGACTCTGCCATGCTTCTTAATGGTGCGCGCGGCCAGCTCTTGTCTCCACTCGTTGTCGGCTGAGCCGACGACTATAGTTCTCTGGCGAGAACGCGCTTCGCGCGCTTTTAGCCGAGTCCTAAAAAGGGCACAACAAAACACTGAAATTGGTACGCTGCACTGTTACAGTATAACTCAAAAGCATCACATGGCAATAATACAGCCCAAAAACACAGAAGTACAAAAAGAAAACATCACCACCTCCACAAGATGCCTCTCAACAAATATGAACAAACATTCATGTTGCACATTGCCGAAAACAGTAACCTAATTTCATAATATTGTTGTAAATGTTGATTGCACCAAACTTTGCCATAGCTTAACACAAATGACCTGAAACAGTGTCAAAGCTGTGTAAATGTAAATGTAAAGCTGTGTGACCCGTCTCCCTATGTTTTTGGACATCAACTCCGTGGTCTTTTGTATGATGTATGTTGTTGACTCTTCAGTCTTACCTTCAACAAGATTTGACTAAGTGGCACAATTTTTTAATATTTTTGAGTTTTATCTTTTTGAAGACATTACATTCAGAAGTAGTTTAAATTCCCAAACATACCCTACAATAGCGTTTCTCAAACAGAGTTGGTCGCAAATTGATTTTTGGTGTATCAGGAAAGGGCTGGTCTTCAGAAGGCGAATGAGCAGTACGTAAAGATGCCTTTAAATTTTGCTGTTGTCATATCACATTTGCTGTGCTTTAAAGACAGAGGTCAGATGCCATGCCCTGTCTTATGAAAAATTCCTGCTGATTTTTTACCATGTAGGTTGGTGTTTACTTTTCTTTCTTGGTCTGCTTATTTGTATGAGTATTTAAATACCATTTAAATATCTATAAATTAACTGTACACATTTCCGAATACATCAGTACTTAGAAAAGCAAAAACTTATCATTTTTTTGGTAATTTCTAAGAATGATGGGAACAAAGATTTCAATAGGATCAAAATAAATCAGTCGTGATGCACAAATGTTAAATATTCACTGAAACAGATTTCCCCACATTATCATTTGTGTGCTGTATAGTTTTATCAGTATGTCTGTGCATGTTTGGTGGCCATTTCAATGGAAAATGTGGAGTCTGTAAATGACAATGCACTGCCACACAATGCTTTTTAAAATATGTTTGCGACAGTGTCTTGCCTCGCCACCAATGACATGAAGCAATGTTAATCAATGTTTTGGGATCCTTCCCCCAGTGTTTTTGAACATCAAACCCGTAGTTGAAGTTTGGTATTTTGCATGATGTATGTTGTTGGCTCTTCATCCTCGTCTCCCACAATATTTTATATATTCCAAAAAGCACAACCAGGCCTTGTTTTAACACAAAATGGATATGAGGATCCGGAAGTTTTTTTTAAAAATTTGTTAAAATCACTGTGATCACCGCCAAGATTTTTCAGAAGCCTCGTCATTTTAGTGAAGGAATGCCGCAGGCCAGCACCCCACTCTGAAAAGTGTTCCAGTATCCAGTGCAAATCACCATCTTCCACTTTTATGGGCAGATCATTATCATGGCCATAGTCTGATAAAGACGTATCGAAGGTCGTGCTTGAATGTGTTACATTGCTGTTAGATAGTAACACAAACATTTGTAACGAGTAAGTTATTTGGTGAATCACAGCCATTTGAAAGCATGTCTACCATTACATTAAAAAATCACCCGCCTCATGTCTGTTAAAGCTAGGTCAGGCGCAAAGGTTTGTGGTTCTAAAAATTGGGTCCTGGTTCTGTAAAGTTTGGAAAGCACTGCTTATAGGGGTGTTCGCAGGAGCAAAGAAAGTTAGAGCACAAAAGAACGATTATAAGGTAGGATATACCTCTGCATCAAAGTCTGCTACACTGTGGGTATGAAGTAGCCCCTAGAAAACTTGAGGGTGATTTCCACCAGGGTCAAGGTTGCTACAATTGAGTTGGCACTTAAAGTGTCTGTCCTGGACATTTGTCAGGCTGCAATGTGGGCATCAGTTCACATGTTCACTAAGCACTACTGCCTTGATAGTCAGATCTGTCGGGAGAGACATTCTTCTTTTAGGTTCCGCAGGACGTTTTGGTCTGAGCCACTCCACAGGCCTACCACCTTGTGAGGTACTGCTTTGGTATCTATTCACAAGTTGAGGAATCTTCAGGTGTAACTGTTCATCAGAAAAACAAGTTGCTAACCTTTGGTAGCACTCTTTCTGGATACTCTGTTTAAACTAGGGTTCCTCCCCATCCCTCCCAGTAAGGTAAGAGTGGACTCTTATCTCCCTGTAAAAAAGATCCCGAAGTAAAGATCTGCACTCTGTAAAACTTCATCAACCAATGACTCTGCGTCAGATGACTTATTTCAGAATTGGCACTTGTATGTGCCTCCGACATCCCTTCCAGGGGAGGAAGGAGTTGACACTATGCTGTACGATGCCACCTACTTGCATATGAGGGAACTGCTGGAAAGAATTCTCCAGATACTGTCTTTTGGCTGGAGGTACTCTCAAGGTGAGACATTTCTATGTGATTCAATTGCAACATTTGGGAGTAACCATGTGAGGTGTGTGTCCTACTCCAAGGCCTGGCTGTAGTAGGTGTGCATTGTATTGTATTGAGAATTTATATAGCGCGAACTGTCACTGTATCCTGGGGCTGAGACTTAAAAATAGACCCCCACAAACGTCGACCAGTTTATCAATGGGAAGCAATATGTTCAACCTTCAGGAACAGCCATGTTTTCAGACTTTTCCTAAAACATGTAAGAGACTCGGCCTGTCTGATGTTCTGAGGCAGCTCATATCACTGGCGTGCGGCCACAACACCAAAGGTCTGCCTCCCGACCTGGACCTCTTAAATCTGGTAGTCACTACCAGATTTGCGCGGGAGGAGCGGAGCTATCTCTTGGGATAATATCAAGTAAATTTCTCCTGCATCTGTACTGGGCCCAATCCATGTACTGCTCTAAACACAATACAGAGAGATTGAAAGCAGACTCTTTCCTTCGCGCCAGGAAACTCATGGTGTCAGTGCGCTCTACAAATTCCATTTAATAATAATAATAATTCCTTAATCTGCAACCAGTGAAGATCCCTCAAGGCCTCCGCCGTAGGGGACCAGAGTGGTCTATTTAGCGCCAATTTTGCTGTTATAGACTGGACTCTCTGCAACCCCTGCAAGATGTATTGTGGTGCTTCCAAAAACGGGGAGTTGCAGTAATCCAGTCTACTCAGAAATATGCTCCTTACTGCAAGAGGTCTCGTATCACTAGGCAGTAGTGGGAAAATCTGCCGAAGTACGTGCAGCAAGGAGAAGCAGACACTAGCTGTTTTATTAGCCTATGACTCCATCTGGAGGTTATCATCTACCAAGACCCCCAGTTTGCGCACAGTTTTAACTGGTGCCGAAGGTTCGTCCTCGGGGGTAAGTCTTAACTTCAATGGAAGATGCTGAGGCATTCTAGTGGTGGAACAGTAGATCACCTCTGTTTTCCCCCGTTAAATTGCAGGGTGTTCTTCCTGAGCCAGCTGGTGGTCTGACGCATACATTCCTGGAACGCATCCATAGACACTGCTTGTTTCCCTTCCAGGGAAAACACCAATTGGGTGTCATCAGCATAGTTGACCAAGTAAATTCCAAAGGACTTAATAACAGGAATCAAGGGGCGCAGGTAGATATTAAACAAGATGGGGCTGATCGCAGAGCCCTGCGGCACCCCATGGCGCACCGGGAACTTGCTGGAGGTGAACGGTGTCATAATCACGACCTGTTGTATCCCTGATAGATAAGACTTCAGCCACTTCAAAGCCCACCCTTTCACTCCTATATTTTCCAGCCTTTCCACCAGTACCGTATGGGTCACCGTGTCGAATGCGGCTGACATATCCAGTAGTACTAACACAGAAGGATTTCCATTGTCGGCACGCATTAGTAGATTGGCCATTTATTTATTCATTTATTTAATGCGATTCTATAAAGCGAGAAAATTAACCAAAGGTGTCGGAGCGCTTTACAAAAGAACCAGTTGCGTTACATAAGGACTTTGGATTACATGAGTTACATAAGAGATATAAACAGGAAAAAAATTGCAAATGTACAAGTGGAGCGAAAGGAGGGAAAAATGGCAAATGTACAAATTGTAAAGTCACTCAAGGAAGACATAGAAACAGTTAAGCTCTAAAATTACAAAGGAATGGTAGTAAGTACCAAGGCCTACTACATATACTAGTGGGTAGAGTTATATATACAAGTGGAGTGATAGGAGCAGGGCTCGAAAAATCCCAAAAATGATACTAGTCCTGCAGGACTAGTACCTTAAAAAATATCCTCGACCTAACTGCAACCTACTTGACCTCCGTCTCTGAAAGCGGAGCAAATATGACAAGATAACAAGATTTAAAGGCATCTTTATTGCTCATTAACTTTGTGAGCAATAAAAATGCCTTGAAATCTTGTTATCATGTCACATTTGCTCCATTTTCAGAGACAGAGGACAAAAGTTGGTTTGTTATCCTACTCGCCAGAAAGGGCGAGTAGGACCTAAAAACAGCTCGACCTTGTTAAATTTAGCTTGACTATGCGAGCAGTCGATTGGAATTTTCGAGCCCTGAGGGGGGAAAAATTGCAAATGTACAAGTTGTAAAGTCACTCAAGAAAAAGATACAAACAGATAAACTCTAAAATCACATAGGAATGCTAATAAGTACAAAGGTCTACTACATATAGTAGTGGTTAGAGATAAATATATTGCAAATACACTCAATTACATTTTAACAGCGATTAGGCTTGGACAATTATATATTATATATTTACTGAGCAGGAAATTCCTGCCAGCCAGGTGTTCAGGTGGTGTTGCACTCACAGATGGTGGTCTTAGGTCTGGAGGGAGCCCCGAGTTGGAGATGTCCATAGGGGTAGAAGGCCGGATGGTGGTGGGGGAAGCAGCATGCTGTATCCCCGGGCTGATCTTGATCTGATCTTCCATCTTGTGGAAAGAGGAGGTCGCTCAAAGTCAGGTCTCCCGTCTGGCTCAAGCACCCGCAGTGAGGCCCCGGCCATCTTGGTAGCTCCTATCTAGCACAGCCAGATGCTGGGTGTTAACCCTGCCCCATTTTTCCACCCAGGGCAAGACACCACTTGTGTGGAACCCCAGGATCACCCCAGCTGGCCAGTTCTCAGTTGCCACGTTTGATCTCAGTCCTAAATACGGAGAGGTGTGGCCGCCATTTTAGGGTCAGGCACCGTCAGGCGCGGGTCCTCTATGCCACCAAATCTGCAATTTAACCGTTTGAAATGCCACCCGCTATGGTCCCTCTATACTGCTCGCTCTCTAAATCACTGCCCTGTAGTTCCACTTCACCTGCTGTGAGTGATGTCGAGGAAACCTCCCCGTGCGCGGCTCCCGCATTGTTTGCGGAGCTCCTCGCCCGACTTCCTGAAGTCGACTTGCCTCCAGAGCCGCTTCCCATTGGTCACTCCTCGCTTCCTCAGGTGTTCCCAGTGACGCCAACCCAACCTGAGTAACTCGCTTTGCGAGGGAGCACTCAATGAGCCCATCGCGGCAGCCGCCATTTTGTATTATACTGCGGCCCCGGACTTCTCACTCTGCAGCAGCCAGGAAAGGGATCAGCTTCTCAATATGCTGTCTCCTTTACTTTCGCCAATATCTCAGATTCATCCTCAGCGCCTTGGTGGTAAGTTTAGCGCCATCTGCTAGCTCTTGTGTGCTTGAGATACAGGCATGGACCGGGAGCCGAGATGGTTGCCAGAGCTGTTTCAGTACCGTGGCCTGGACGAAAGCCAAACTGGTCCCTATCCAGCAGATGGTTAACCTCAAGATAGCAAGATAACGTTTTGCTAACTGCTTTTTCCAGAATTTTAACCGGATATGGCAGGAGCGAGATGGGTCTAAAATTAGCTGGAACTGTAGGGTCCAGAGAGGATTTCTTACGCAGGGGGTCACCACTGCTTGCTTCCATGCCTCTGGAACCACCCCTTCTTCCAGAGACTGACAACAGATCTGCCGCAGCCAGGGGAAGATTTCTTTCCTAAACTTCTTCCAAATCCTGTGTGGAAGAGGGTCTAGGGGCGAGCCTGAGGAAACACTTTGGGTCACGCTAATTAAAAGGTCCTCCGTAAGAGGTTGAAAGTGCTTCAGGGAAGTTTCTACCCGAAGTTCTCTGCCTAGGGACTGGGGTAAAATATCCTGACCGCTAATATTGCTTGAATCAAGACCTCCAACAATTTTGGAGATCTTTTCATTAAAATAGGTAGCAATCTCATCGCAAAGTTGTTGCGATGTGACCAGCTTATTGCTCGTACAGGCAGAACTGGACCGGTCCCTAAAGGTAATAAAAAGTGCTTTCGTACTGTTAGGCGCTTGCAGAATAGACTTGGCATAGAAATCTGATTTTGATGTGGAGATAGACTCCTTGTACCGTTCCTGTGCCAACTTTAATTCTTTCTTATCCAGTTCTAAATTAGACCTTCTCCATTTCCTCTCAGCCTTCTTACATGTAGCCCGCATTAGTTTCAGCTCCTCACTATACCAAGGGGCTGAAACTTTCCTCCTATTCTTAATTCTTTTTACTGGCGCTAGCAAGTCCAGTGTTCCAGTTATGTAATTGCAGTATGTGTGATAATTATTTTCCACTGAGTCATTAAGGGCAAAGAGGTTCTAATTCTGAAATGTCGGGTCTGTTCTGTTTATTGTTACCTTGATCCACTCTCTATCCTTTCGGTAAGTTACTGACTGATTATTATTGTTCACCGGGATAGGCAGCACAATCCTAAAATGGATTCGAGAATGATCAATCCATCTTTGAGGCAAAATAGCAACCACCTCTGTCTCGGTCTGATTGGCGAACAGGAGAGCCTTTTGGGTTTGAGCCTATTTGGGCTGTTGCCCTTTTGTAGGTTTGTTTTTCCATGTCCTTCCCTGTGCCCTTCCTCAATGTTCATGTTACATCCTGTCTTCAATGAAAGACGGAGAGAAGACTGATGTAGGATAAAGGTTCTTTAATGTAGATCCTTCACAGCAAACACGAAGCACGTCAGCTAGGAACAGGAGTCAGGCAGTAACTGACAACAGATAGAACATCAAGTATAGAACTCAAGAGGCATTCTAAGCATTAGAGACAAGTGGAGAATATAGATTGCTTAAAACTCCAAACCATAGATACCACACATCTCCCTTCCCCAAAACAAAAAACAAAAATAAAATCAAAGATAAAAGTCCTTAAGATAAGCAGGAATACAGGTGTTGCGAGTACTCCGCCTAAGAACAGGTGGAAGATCCACTTGAGCAGAAACAACTTTTGGATCAGAGGCAGAACAATCAGAAATGATATTTGAAGCAGAGGCAGAACAATCAGGTAAATCATTACAGGCATAAACTTCATCAGTGACATCTGGAGGCGAACATAGGTCCGACCGCAAGGAAGAAGGACCATGACGTTCCAAATCATCAGCTTCAGAAGTGAGGGAAAAATCTTCTTGAAATGAAGACGTGGAGGACTGCAAATGTGGAGATAAGCAGACCGAGAAGTTGCTGTCCTTTAAGCTTTTGCAATCTTTGAAAACAGGAGGATTGACAACCACAACATTTCTTTTGCTCCACCATTTCCCATTAGAAAGTAACACGGCATTCTTAGAAACTCCGATAACTTTTGAAGCAGGATAGAACTTAGATGTCTGACTACTGTTTTTCAAAGGTCTTTTGACTTTGACGGAGTCACCCACCTTGAAGGGAACAATTTTGGTTTTAAATTTGTCATCATAAGCAACTTTCATTTTGTTTTGCATAGAAACAACTTTGTCACGAACGTGATCAACATTGGGTAACTTTCCATCAACTTTTGTCTTGTCAAGGACCCAGAGAGGACTAAGTTTGGAAGAACCAAAACGTTTCTTTAACAAGACAAAAGGGGTAACACCAGTTGTGGAATGAGGTGTATTATGATAACTCCACAACCTTTCATTGACAGCTGAATATTCTGCATTTTCCAGCACTCCCATATTTACATAAAAAATTTAGGATTTGCCGAACTTGTGGCTGAAAACTCCGCGGTTAACAAATAGGAGAGGTTTAGGCGGAGATCTCTGCCAAGTGTATGTGAATTGCATTCATGAGTACGTGAAGACTGTTCTATTAAAGTACATACATACTCATGACCCCTTTTGTCATTTGTATTTATCATTGTGTTGCTGTGCACATGCATGCAACCAGGAGCGGGCCAGGCCTAGTGTTCAATTTCTTCATTGCCCAGATACCGGCAGGTCGCAGACTTAAACACCTGTAGTGCTGACTCTGCCTTTCACCCATCTGACATTTATAAAATCATTACTGTTCGGTTGGTTATTTATGACACCTGTTCTAGAGCGACCTAATGACCGTTCCACTTGGCATGTGCTCTTTAAATTTTTTGATGAGTCCAGACCTGAGCATCACCCTGCAAATGCTGGTCTTTCTCATGACAGGAGGGACAGTGAATTGGAAAAGAGAGAAAGAGGCTGGTCAAATACAGGTATATCAGTTGCTTTTATTTAATTATAAATGTGTGAGTCGTACATTTACTTTATTGCAACTTTGTCAATGTCCAATTAGAAATTGCTAAAGTTGTGAAATGTAATTTTGAATTGTATACTTTACATGGTGCTTACATTTTTTCTTTAAAGAAGGAATCTAAAACCCCAAATTGTTTCATTAATTGCTGTGCTTCAGGTAAAAGGCCTATTTTGCAACTATTCTAAAAGTTGAATTCTTATAAAACAAAAAAAGCAAACTTCAAATGTTTAATCTCCAGTATCTTGGAATAAAGCATTTTGTGTTGTTTATTACTGCCCTGACTACACAGTATTTGATTACAATCGCATGATGCAACGCGAAGATTGCAACAGTGAAAACATAAAACTAGCACATTTTTATTGATACCAAAGAAATCCCTGGCATACACAAACAAGAGAATTGCAATGGTTTCTCTTGCTTTTCCGAAACTGTTCAAAATCACAAACATACATACAAAATGGATTATATATATATATATATATGTGTGTATATATATATATATATATATATATATATATATATATATATATATATATACGTTTTTATTTTTTGGGGGAGGAGGGGGCACGTAGGCACGTAGCCCCCCTCCCTAGGCTGTTCTCTGCTCTAGGGACCCCTTCCCTTGGGGCCCGAAGTATGTTTTAAGGGGCGAGAGCTCCCATCCCGAGCCGCTTTTGGCCCTGTGGATCTCCTTCCCTGGTGCCCAATTAAATTATTTAGAAGATGGGGGCATGTGTCCCCCCTACCCAGGCTGTGTTCGTCCCTGTAGACCCCATCCCCTGGGGCTCAAAGCTTATTTAAAAGGGAGATCCATGTCGCCTCACCCCCGAGCCTTTAAAAGGCCCTGGAGACCCCATCAACCAGGGCTACTGCTAATAAAAAACAGAAGGCGGGCACACGGCCCCCTCCCTGAACCTTCTATGGCCCCGGGGACCCTATCCATCCTCCGGAGTCTGCTCACTTGCTGTGTCCCAGGTAGCCCACCCCCGGGAAACTTCAGGTTCCCTGCCCGCACCGGCAGGTAAAACCTGTGTTTGCTCCCATCTCGCAGGAGCATCTTTAAAACTCTCGCCAAACGAGAGCAAACACAAATCTGCTCCCAGCGGACCGGAGCTTTAGAAATTCTCCCGCAGACTGTGAGCAAACTTTTGATCTGTTTCCCTGACTGCACTGATGCAGGCAGGGAAACGGATCAAAACATAATTCCTGCCCGGAGGGAGCAGCATAAATAGCTGCTTCCTGTGCGTGATAGCAATGCTGGCTCTCACAGCATGTTGTGAGCCGACTGGGGCCACAGGGAGGCTTGGGGCTATCCCCACAGCCCCTACATGTGGATGGGGGGGCACTATTGCACCCATCTATTTTGAGAGGCCCCAGGGATGGTGTCCCCGGGCCAAAAAAGGCTACGGACGGGGGTGTGTGGCTCTCCTCCCATTTGAAAATAACAAACCCATAGAACGTGGGGTTCCCAGCGCCTTTTTAAGGCTCAGAGGGGTGGCTTCCAGGCTATGCAGCTATTGAACGTAGACGTTTCCAGTTGATGCGAGCGCCGTTATGATTTTCTACCTACCGTTTTCTTTTCCTAATGTTTTCTTTTCTATTATACAGTTCGATAAATAAGCTTGTGGCAATGATGGAAATAGACTGCGCCTCTTTGTAATCTAAAGATAAAATGTAGTATTCCCTCTTGAATGACTTTACCAGATCTTTCTAAAAGGAGACAGTCTGAAATAGTCAATTCGTAAATGCGGTTCTCTATATGTGTTGTTGTGCCTAGAAATGAACACTGATGTAATTGAGCCACTAGACAGACATAGAGTCTAGTTCCTTGTTTAATAGCAGTGAAATATTTGTGGAAATTATGATGCATCGTTAAAGGGGGAGATGGAACAGGGCTCAAATTTAATTTAACCTTTTACATTAGTGGGTGAAATGTTATGTTCGCTGTACGATGCTGCTGAATAATCTTTTTAGTGTGCACTTGCATGTCTGCGCCTATGTATATCTTTATAGAGATTTTTCACGCTGTTCTGCTCCTGCCGCCCACAAAATGAAGGGGTTAGAATATATAAAGCAAGACGGGCACCTCGGATGATAGAATGACTAAACACAGGACCTAATGGTTTTCCTCCACCCGCAGACATACAAACAATTTAAACCAGAGCTCGTTCTCATTGATTGCTAACATATAAACTGGGGAAACGGACTAGCCTCTCTAGTTCTCCTCTCTCCTTTTGATTACAACATAAACACAGGATCAGACTGTGGCTCTGGCGCACAAATTATTTGTGAAATAGTCGTAAATTGTTCGTTTTTACTCTACAGTATTCATGCCCAAGATAGTGTTTCCCCCCTGTGGCTTTGTAAACTAAAGAAAATGAATAATTTTATTATGATTTTATATGTTGATAAATAGTATTGTTCCATATCTTGTGAGAGTTACGCTACAAATTGTGCAGGGTATTGCTGTGTTGTTGAAGAGGTGATGCAGAAAGACTTGAGGTGAGTTTATCGGAGTAAAAAATGGTGGCTTTGAGATGCAGAGAGAGATGCATTTGTCTCTCAACCTTCAGGAACAAGCAGTGCTTAATTTGAGCCGGTGGTTTCCGGTGCTCGGCAGCAGCACTTAATTGTCAGCACTGATGCTTATGACAGTCTGCCACATGGTGCGCTGCCTGCCTAATTTAGGTATGATCACAACAAAAGCTGTTTATTCATTCAATTTATATTATCAATGACTCGTACCTGCCACCCAAGCCATTCTTATAGCTTTGGGGCCTGAAAAAGTATGAATAGTCACACCTGTAAGAGTGTGATAATTAGTAGTCATGTTGGTAGGGACAATGGGTGGTACAAGCTGCAGTGTCCTCCTGACGAGGGCTCTGGCACATATTTTCTTACAAATTAAGCACTGGGAACAAGGTAGGCCAGCCACAGGACTGCAGTTTGTTCCCCTTTCGCAGAACCCAGCAGAGGTAGGAGTATTGTAACTGAGTGAGTTGTATACCTGCCCTTTGAAACTCAACCCCGCACCCTGGGTATCGTTGGCTCCTTTGAGAAGGGAATATGTGTTCTGAGTATCTTAGATCCCATTGGTCTTAACCTTGAATTCCCCCAGAAGTGAGGAGGAGGAGAGGAGCCGGCGACTGCAATGGCCGCTTGGAGCTGAAGCTCCGTGAAGACTCGGTGCATTGCAGCACAAATCTTCAATTTCATCAAAATAAACCCCACTTAAAACACAAATTCTGTGACCGAAAGACCAGCGGCTGTGATAGAGCCAAAAAACGCTGCATAAATTGTACGATTTACCTTGATATTGGGCCCTGTTAACTCCAGGAGCTGATGTGCAAAATGGCGCCGGCAGATAATTAGCTCAATGCCAGCCAGGTTGAAAGCAAATACAGCCTCGCTGGATTAGCCCTGTAACTGGATCTGGCCCCCAAAATGACTGTATCGGACCTCACTGTGCTGCTGAAGCCTGTGAAATCGTCGTGGCTCCGGCCCTGGCTGCGTCGAAGACGCCTCGAGCGACACTGAAACTGACCGGACGCTTCGAGGTGGGTGTGGTGAGTGTCTGCGGGGCCCTAGGTGGACAGCTGCGGCCAGGGAGATTAAACTGTGTTTTGTGGAAACCCGCTGTGGCCCGCATGAGCCTCGGATGTGGTGATTGCCCAGACACCGATCGCGGCACCTTCCGAGATTCAGGGCCCTGCGCTATACCCTCTTGACTTCACAGGCGTTCTACCATCAGAGCGGGGAGAGCTAATGACGGACTCTAGAGCCACCAGCTTCCTGACGCATAGTGCTGGGAATTAGAGATTACCTGGGAACAGCCTACAACACTCCGGACAGGCCGGTGCAATCAATATCCCCTACAGCAGTGATGGACATTTATACCAGTCTCACTGTCCCTAAGCCACCATTAGTGGGCCTTCCACAAAAGCACTTTTTTCTCCCCTTGTTGGCAAGGGATCCAGAATTTGTTCGCCAGGGCTGCAGGGACCTCTACGAGAGGGACCACAGCGGCAAGGGAGACGTACTCAGTAGAGGATTGGGAGTGGTTCCCCTACCACTGGGATCCTGCACAGATGCCCAATACTCACTACTGCTGCTGGAAATGGGGAAGATCTGCAGACTTGGGAACTGTTCCTTCCACTTCTCCTCTCACCACGCTTGACCTGTTGGCGAACTGGAGGACGAGATGGACGGCGCTCCCCATTAACACCTGGACCCGTGTTTTTGATGGAACTATAACGATGCCCCCCTGGTTGGAAACCATAACAGTCTGTACTTACCGTGGAGCCCGAGCAACCATGGCCAATACCCAGTGGAGCTGTCCTATACAGCTATTGAGGAAACTGGCTCTGGTTCACCCCCACCTCCATCACCTACTCAGCCGGACATCGGACATTGTTTTTCCTCGTCTCCAAGTTGTGTTTCTTTTCCCTCTCCCGCCTCCTACCTCCGTGACTCTTTGACTGC
The DNA here is from genome assembly GCF_964261635.1 of Lissotriton helveticus. Classification (NCBI taxonomy): domain Eukaryota; kingdom Metazoa; phylum Chordata; class Amphibia; order Caudata; family Salamandridae; genus Lissotriton; species Lissotriton helveticus. The sequence continues at coordinate 766,618,628 of NC_136068.1, forward strand.
CTCCCCTTTTCCAGCCCTCGTGGACTGTGGAGTCAGCTACCTTTATTGTTTTTTGTTTGATTTTGTATATCCCGCCATTCAGGGATAATGCTATCGGCTTCTGTAGGTCCTCCCTGTTGGCGGTTTCAACCTATCCTCTTTTCCGCTGGACTGCTCCTTGTTCGCCTGATTGACCTTTTCTTCTAGTCTACACCTCCGTTGGTCTCCCAAACCCCTCCCCTCTTATACTTTCACCGATACTCAGGCCTGTTTTGTCTGTCTCTCACTTTGACCACTTTGTTCCCCCTGAAGTACTTTTCCCCTTTGGAGGTCTGCCTGACTCTATCTGCACTCCTTTAACCCTGTTTACCATTCCCCCTCTGCATTGAATTCCCCACAAGACGTATGTCTTGGCTATTCTACGCGCTAGTAACTCATATTATTGCGTCATCTCATGTTTTTTCTCCTATGTCCATACCTGCCTCCTGTAATTGATGTAATTATGTAACCTGTAACTCGCTGATCCTCCTGTAAAGCCCTCTGATACCTCCGGGTCTAGCCAGCACTATAAAAAACTTTACAAATAAATAAAGTGAGACTCCGAAAGGGTTTCTTAACTTGGTACATGCCTTCCTCCAGCTCATTCTTACTCGGTTGCTGTTACTTTAGTTGGACTCATCTACACTTCCCAGTCAAGTGAAATACATTCCTTGGACGATCATCCTTAGTATGATCATCCATCCCGAAAACCATCTTGACCATCCAAAACATTTATCTGTCTGTTAATTTCCATGGGAACATCAACAAAACTTCTGCGCTCACCCTATTGAAGACTCCGAATGTGATACATTTATGCAGAAAAGGAAAGCTAAGCAAGTAAAGGCCTGTTAACTTTGAGTATTGGGCTTCTGACTTTCGTGAGGTTATGTAGATGTCGTTTGCGAATTGTCTTACTTGAAATCTGTTACTACACAAATCCCAACCTTTTAGAGGCGTTTTCAATGAAATTCAAATGCAATTCGTGTTTATTGTTGTGTGGGAGCTGACCCACATGTAGAAACTCCTACCAGTCGTGTGACAGAACCATGCCAGCTATTGCCTATTCTGTCCAAAAAAATGAGCTACTTGGAGGCCTGACTGAATTGATGTAATCTGTGCTGCGAGGCTGGGAGCTGCTGGGAGATGGGAAGCTGGGAAGCTGGGAAGAACAGAGGGTGCCGTGACGTGACACTTAAGATCGGAGCTTCTTCAAAATCGAGAGCAGCATCCAATCTAGTCTATTTCGTCAATATTTGTGAACACGTATGTTCCAGCAGCTGGCTGCATAAACCCCCACTTAAATCCCCGTTAATGTCTGACGACTTACTAGCGCCTAGAATCCCTAATGGTGTTGTGTTCCCTTTTCTCGAGCCCATAATATAACCGAGCACTTCTCTTTTAGCAGATCTTCTGGGTTGGAAGTCTGTGCTCAGGGTAGCTAGGCTAATGCCTGTGACCACAGGATCAGTTTCCCCAGCTCGTGCTGGTGTCTTCAGCACTGAGACCATGTGTCCATATTGTGCTCCGCAGGAGGGCTTGTCACACCTCGAGCAAAAACGACGAGCTCTAAATGCCTGCAGGGCTAATAATTCGCTTCAGTAATTGTATTATTGTAATGAAGTTGTCATATATTTCGTTTATATACTTAGGCATCAATTTCAAGTTGATCGTTAAGGTGTGATATTTACTGTACCCAGGAATACCGATGCCCAGTGGTGGGGTGTTTTTCAGGTGCAGGAAGTGGCTCCAATCCAAGCAGGTAAGAACCATAGCATAGCATGCAGAATAACTGCTTATGCTACCAATTGCCTCAAGCTTTCTTTTTTTCCAGCCGTTTACCTTGATATTTTTTTACGTTCCTGCTGGCGAAAGGAGGAATTGGAGGTGTAGTGATTACTGCTCAAATCCGATTGCGTAAAATCCTGTTTGGTCACAGCATGGAGGTTTACCCAAACTTGTAAAGGAGGCCTAAGATTTTAACAACATTTTGCAGGCTATAATTTCTCCTTGTAACTTTGTCTCAGCAGGTTTTCAAATTTGTTTGAAAATGCTACTTTTATCTTCTGCACCTTTACCGACACAGTCTGGCTCAAACTCCCACAGTTTGGTCAGGGAACTTTAAACAAAAAAAGCTCTGTAGGTGACGTGCACTGCATAAGGTTTTTGTGTGTCACAGTAGCCTTAGAACCACGCAGCCCGATGCACGAAAGTCGTAGCATTTGTAGAGTCAGTTGCACTGGTTTTTGAAATGAAAAGTATTATTTTGCTTGTACAAGAGTGCATTGTAGCATAATGGGCACTACGACTCACAGTGCAAACATTGCGATCCGTTGTAAGGAAATGGGGTTGACATGGGCAGCCCCTGGGGGTTGCAGTGACAGGTGCTAATGCTTTGTGACTCATTTTGCTGTCAGATTGTAAATGTTCACAAAGTGCGAGATGCCAAGATTTGAAAGCTTGGGCCTTGTGCATGCTGGAGACATTGATAGATGCTGACAGTGGTTTTCCAGAACCAATGCATGTACTCCAATGTTGCAGTCACAAAGTGCCAATGTTTGACATTGCACCCCCTCTCATTTGATGCACCATGTATAACCCAGCAGAACTAGAGAAACCTAAAGTCTTAAAGTGCAGACAGTGGTCAATTGCACAGGAAACAACAAATCAAATGAGGCACAGAAGCATGTAAGCAAAAATTGCAGACCCAGAATCTTGGTGACACCATTGCCTAGACCATGATGAGGTTCAAGTCTTTGGACCTGAAAGCTCAGGAGAAACTCATTGATCTCCCCTTCGGTAGGAAGAACCTTTTTGTCTCTCCACCAGTAAGGCTGTAGAGGAATATAAAACGGACTTACACACAGGTAAAATTAAGGAATCCCATCCAAGTGGTAACACTAGACTGCAATCTTAGGTACAGCTCCTGAACTATTTTCAGTTTTTCTGGGACAGGGCCTCTTCTCCCTCCCTAACACCCCCATGCAACAAGCAGTTGCCTTCTTTTACTCATGCACAGACTGATTACAAGACGATTTGCTTCACAGGAAATACTAAACCTGCTCTGCCAGTGTGGCTCAATGGTTAGAGTGGCAGACCCTGATGCAGAGGTCTAGCCTGGGACCAGGGTTCAATTCCCGCCTCGGTGGGTCTTGGGCTCAACTTCCTCGGACCTGATAATTCTTGCCACGGTGCCTATTCTAATCATGGGTCCCACTCTGCAACTCTGCGCAATAGCTTGCTTAATCTCCACAACGGCCCCAACTACGCTAGGATGCCTGGCTTCACCTTGGGGGTGCCCAGGAGTGGGCACTTCACAGGGAAAAAGCCAGGAAGGGTTCCTCAGCGGTATTCGTACAAGCGCCAAGATGCCTCATGGGTGATTCGTGCGCTATACAAGAACCACTACATTTACATTTACATCCTCTTTAGCTCCATATCAGGACATTAGTTAACACAGATTGGGGAAAGGCTGTTCTTCCACTACTTATTGTCGACCCAGATTGCCCCAATGCATGGGTTGGCTTGGCGATGTGAAACAGCTGTGCTCAACAGTTTTCCCAGCCACCTCTATCGAAGTCAGATCTTCTACTAGCAAATTTCAAGAGCATCTGTAGAAGGTCAAGAAGCCCTCCCTTTAGCAATGTTTGAGCCACTCCCACCTTCGAGAAGAGGATGTAATTTTACAAATTATCTAAGAAAGAAGCCATTCGTCTGCCTCAATTAGAGGAAGGCCTACCTGCCTGTAGAAGGAAGGAGATTTAAACCCATCTCTAACATCATTAAACTGTAGTACTTCGTTCTTAAGGAGCCAGTTTGTGCCAAACCGGACCTCTGCTCATAGCACTTGAATAGCCCGGAGGCGTCCAGAGTAGCCTTCAAGTCAACAAAATACAGAAGTCAGTGACTAAAGTTGAGGTCCTGTGCCCTGCTGAAAATGATGAACATATTCAATTACTTGATGGACAAGACATCTTGCTGAATCAAGCTTCCAGTTGGATACCTGCAAAGTCTACATTAGGACCAGTGGGACTACCGAAACAGACCAGAGGACTCCTTCTCTATCACCAATGGGGTCATCGAATAATATCGAATTGGTCTGCCAAGCCTATGGTCAATAGCCTCTTGGAATTTTTATCTGCTCCTAGCAGATTGATTCACCAACCATTCAAGCCAATGGCATACAGTGATGTGGAAGTGTGCTCTTAGAAGACTTTTGTTCTAGACTCCATAATTTGATGTTCTCTCATTGACTGTGTGTGTGAACAAAAAAAAAAACGGGGGCAAAAACGGTCTGGTTACTGGGGATCATGTACCCCCCCCTCACCTAAAAAAACGAATGCTCCAGGTCCCGGTGGATGAGGATCCTGGGACCAAAATCGGGCCAGGTAAGGTGACACATTACCCCCCTCCCACACAAAATGTGGTGGGCCCCCGGGAATGGGTTCCCGGGCCGATATTGGCCTGGGGAGGTGGACTCTGCGCCTTCCTCCCAGGTTGACTGCCTTTGGGGGAGGGGGGGGCGGTCTTATGGCCTGGCTGCAGACCAGGCCTTGTTGACAACCCCTACAGCGCACAGGATGTGCATGGTGTGGGGTTGCTGCATAAGACCAACCCCTTGCCAAGCGCGGTTGCAGTTGGATTAATGTATGATATTTAAATATTTCTTAATGTTATAAAAAAAAAACTAGAATTTCACTGGAGAAACCAAAGGTGACAGACGTTCTAGTTAGGAAATAGCATTAATAAACCATAGAAATTCACACAAAAAAACCAAAGGTTACAGGTACATTATAGTTAGACTAAAATTTTAAACGCACAAAACCAGAGAAATTCGGCAGTTATAGTTTGTTCAAATAACTATAACTCATGCCCTAATGCAACTATAACTTATACGCTTGTCATGCATTGATAGTTACCACACATTTTACATCACTCGTGACACCTTCTATGACATCATGATAATATCACTGAGACATTTGCTGTTTAATGATAGATTAGGAAACTGTGCATGGCTGGGGCTTGAGTTATACCTACCTTAGGGCACAAGTTATAGCTACTTGATATAACTCTAACTATAACTGCTGAATTTCTTTGTTTTTTTGTGTGTAAAATCTGAACCAAAGCGTCCCTGTAACCTTTGGTTTGTTAATGAATTTCTAATTTTTTTTTGTTTTATTTCCTAAAAAAAGCGTCTCTGTAACCTTTTTTTCCCCCAGTGAATATACATATATAAATATATATGTATATATTGTTTTTTAGGGGGAACCCCCTCAAAGTCCCCCCTTTTAAAAAAAAATAAGTAACTCTTGCCACCTTTTACCTCTACCTCTTCCTAAACCCTAAAATTACCCTTACCACCCTATACCACTAAACCCTCCAATTACTCTTACAATCACTTATCAGAACCCACCCCATAACCTTAATATTACCATACCTGTCCTTTACCTCTGCCCACCCATTTTGTGGGTTGAAGAATGCTAAAAGTCTCAGACATGCTGATTTTTTTTTCCGGATAAACCTTTATCAAATATTTTTCATGTCAATCACTTTAATAAACATTGCAATTAGAATTATTGGCCATTTTTTGACAACAGGTCTGCTTTTTTATGTTGATATGCCGACACCTTGATAAAGCCAATAGGCCTACTTTTAGGTCGAAGCATACCAGACAGCTCAGCTATGTGATGTGCTTAAGACTTCTTGGGGACATTCTGAAACCTGCATTCTTATGGTGTATATTTGTGAGCCGTTTTCAAGGTCTCTGTCTGAGCCTAGAAGTCTAGATGTTGCTCTTTCAAGGTTATATACCTCTTGTTGCTGCATTTCCACTTCTTCGTTTCATGAAATGTTGCCATCTTCTATAATGGAAACTCTTGTGTAATGTCGTTTAGGTCTTGGCAAACTTCTTAAAGGTCTTAACCTAGATCATCTTTTAGCATCTGGAGGTCAGATCTCAGGCTTTGAAATAATGTCTCCATAGTCTCCATAAAGGAACAGGTCAATTGTCTGTCTTCCTAGCTTAAAATCCATTCTCCTCTTGGGTCTGGTCTGGATGATTGCTGACTGTGGACTGGCCATCTGGGCCTTCCCCCTTGTTCTAGTTTAGGATTAGCAGAGCGAGTAAGCATTTCTTAGATGGTTGCCTATTTGTCAAGTTACTTGGATGCCCTGAGATTTGTATACTGGCCCACCTCTCTGTCACCCTGTACAACCAGCCACAAGATTTCAGCAACCATCTGTTTGGCCGTGTCAGGAAATTAGGTAAGGGAATGTCCATATTCCTGTAGTTGGGCCCGGACCGCCTGTGGCTAATGTTTAAGATCTTCCTTGCCAACTTGTATTCCTAGCCAGGGTATCAGCTGGTGTCCCCTCGCACCGGGTCACTCCTCTGTAGTGGGGAGCTCAGGCAGGTGTGTCAAAGGCCAGTCATCAATGTAAAGAGTGCCATATGAAGGTGGTACCCTCTGTTTTTCTTAACATGGCCCTTTATTGTGCTGTCCTTCCTGGGGACGGGCCTCTTATTTGGAGCTAAAATATTGTCAGCGTGGGTTGGCTCTAAGTTGTTCCTGATTGCTCTCAAGTGTTCCCCTCTTCTATCAATCAGTGGGGGCGCCACTGCTTTAACCTGTCCCCAAGTCCTTCCTATGTCATAAGGCCCAAGTGGGGCTAGTCATGTGTCTGGGATTTATGCTCTTCCAATGACCCCAAATCTGTTCCACCTCCAGGGTTCAGCCCAACTGCGGGTCTCCGCCCCTGCTCACCCTTTGTCACAGAGCCTGCCTGGAGCACCCCCCAGGTGCAGTCCAAGGTGCCTCTAAACCCCTTTTTTGTCTTCCGGCATCAAGCCCAGCCCCACTCCCTCCCAGGCAGCTTCTGCCAAGCATTCAGGGCCTAGGCTAATGTTTTCAAGAGCTGGTGCCCCTTTTATTTTAGGCCCAGGCCCAGGCCCATTAACTTTTGGTCATCATTTTGAGCACTGCTCACTGGATGTTGGGTCCCTACAATCACTCTCTCGTGAAGTATCGATTTGGAGCATATTAGACACCTACATATACCTATGGGCATATGCTTCTAATGGATAATAGGAAAATGTACCATATTTACAGGATAGTATATTACATCTATTTCTGTATATAGAGAAAATTCCCAGATAAGATCAGTCTTGCACGTTAACTACTAATTTTATACTTGTATTAAAATGCTACTTTTGTATTGCATGTGAGTAACTTTTGTGCATGGTCTTTAGACATTGAACCGATGGAAATGAAACCTTTATTCACTTTTTTTTATTAAAGTGAATACAAAACTTTTTTAATGGAATTGTTTGTTAAAAGATGATTTTACTCTGAGAAACAGCACTATATATTTCATCAGTCTGCAAAACAATACTGACTGGTGAAATGTCAGTGTAAACATTTGTGTTTGTGCCTGACCGGTAGGAAGCAGATTTTAGTGTTTAAAATGACTTTGCTTAGAGGATGCATTTAAGTTTTTTGAGTTTCCTGGAAGGAAGCTGTGGCTTTTAGCTCATTGTAATTACGTCAGCGTAGGGCTGGCAGCCTCGGTGAGCTTCAGAAACTCACTGTGGGGACTCTTTGAGAAGATAGACGTGCGTGGAACTTGAGTCCCATGCTTTCCACATGAACCTTTTAAGATTTCACAGGATATCTTTGATATGGAAGAACTGGATGTTTAACCAGGAGCCTGAACATGTTTTTCAGGTGGAAAACACCAAAGATGGGGAAGAGAACGCCCTGAACAGAGAGACCACTCTGCGCCTGTCGCGCCGACGCTTCAGGAGAATCAACCAGAAGGGAGAGCGGCAGACGATCACAGATGATGTGGATACCAACAGTTACATTTCGGTAAGCTCGTCCCCCTGCAGGGAGGATGGTCCCTTTAACTGGGAATCTTCTTTTCCAACTCAAGGATCAGAATTTAAGCTTGAGTGGCATTTTAACTGGAATATACTCTGTAATTTGTGTTAGTTATTCTGATGCAAGTCATTGATTTTATCTGTGTTGTATCCTGTTGACCATCAGTATCTCGCTGGGTTGGTTTCATGCTCTGCCGTTGTGAAGAGGTTAAAAATGAAACACCAACGAGACCTGAGCAATTTAGTGTTTGAACTGCACTTGTTGGCTGATTCCGGGCTCCCTCTCATCTTCATTTGATTTCTCTAGTCCGTTTCAGGGGCGTGATTTTATTACTTGCGTTTTGGAAAGTCTGTGGTTCAACTTTTTTACTTAACATCCGCCTGGAACAGGAATGCTGTTTGGATCTTCCATCAGCAGTGCTCGGGAGCTCTGTGGTGGATGCTACAGAAAGCCAGAGTGTGGGAGGGAGGCTTGAGAGTAGGATGCTACTAGATGATTGCACCAGTTACATCCGATCTTAGATGTCTGTATCCAGAGACCGTTCATTATATTTTCCAGGCAAAATAATTCATCCCTGGGCTGAAATGAGAAGGAGCTAGACGCTTCAAGGAGGGCATGCTTGAAAGCTCAGTTTTGTTCCAGCTTGTAAGCACAAAGTGTGGGTGAATTAGATACTACGAGGTGAAATGGCCTGAATATTGATGGGGTTCCTGAGATCTTTGAACATTGCAGATTGTGGTGGTTTTGTTATTGGCGGAGAAGGCTATGGGAGTGGCATTAAATGGGCTTCACCAGTTGAGTGGAGAATGACTCAGTGAGTGGATTTGATTGCTGGGCTGAGGAGGACCTTCTTCAGGGAGGTGTGGAGCGCACTCAGCTGGCATACTTGATGGAAAATGGCGGGAGCATTCGGGTAGGTTTGTCAGGTGCGAACAGAGGCGTTTAGAGCTGTTTCTAGGCATCACAGGCAGTATTCTGGAGAGCCAGGAGAAATGATTGAAATCTTACATTTTGGTGAGCTCCAGAGTTGTGTGCCGGTCGCAGTTGAATCACCCTTTTATTCCCCTCACTTGGTTATTGCATTGGGTGCCATGTAGTTAGGGTCGGCAGTCCTAGTAATGCAATTGCATGCTCATGGACAGTAGCACTTTGTCGACCCTGGATTGTATTGCGTATATTTTTTTTTAATTATCAGTTGTGGGACAGCCTGTTGAACAACAACAAATATTAACAAAATATCAGTGAAGGAGCACCGGCCGTATGCTCGTCAGAAGTACAAGGATGGTGGTGTTTTTCAGTACATTTGTTTTCTTTTAGAGTGTAAAAGTGAGAATTAATTATAATACACAAACAATTGAAGGCTGAGAGACTACTACACAGGGTTCTCTGTGGTGGACAAAGATTATTTCAAATTTTTTATATCTGTGTGTTTTTTGAAAAAACAAGCTTCAATTGACCCAGATGACAAACTTGCAAGTTATGTTCGGCTGTGAAATCTGCCTGCCCTTACCTGAAGTCAATATAGTTTTCTTCTTACTCGGCTCTTAAATGTGCAGTCATTGGAAGTCATTTTATTTGTGTTCCTCGGTCAAGCTGGACATGTTGTGTGGCGTGGGTGTGGATTGTTTTATTATTATCACTGTTTTTGAAATGTGCATGAATTTGTATTGGGATTGGCTTGCGCCGTGATCTATTTTACTCATCTCCTAGCATATGCTGAATGAGACACAGTCCCACATCCTGCGTGGATTAGTAAGCACCTTAGTTGAATTCAAGCAGCCTACTTCTCGATTGTGTGTACACGCCATGATGGGTATTTGGACAATATGGTAGAGCTGGTGGCTGTAAATACGGATCATATCCAGCTGTTTGTTGCTTCAATTTTGTTTTCCCTCAAGAGAGAAGATATGGGTTCAACAGACAGCAGGACGAGTTGGTTACCTGCTTTGTAACAGTGGCGAACTTTTAGCCAGACAGAGACGTGTCTGAGTTTTACGGCATATTGCTATACACGCTGAAACCTTTTGAAACGCGACACCTACATGTTACTTGCTTTCTATCTTTATATGGGGATATGTAATTTTAAGTGTTCATTTTCAAATAGAATGCCTGTGTTTAGTTGATGTTGTCATTTAGTAGAAAACGCCCATCTACAGACTGTTGCATTGTGCTTTGACTTAAAAAGGAAACCCTCTTTGAATGTGTTTCTTTGCATCAAAATTGCACGTCGCTGAACTGCATGACCGTGATGTGAGTCACCAGTTGTGGTGGAATAAGGGAAATCCTGTGCTTTAATATTCTTTTACTGATGCCACAGTCAATTACCCAAAGACAAGTTTGATAATGTCTCTTTTCTCATTATTTCAGCTTGATCCCCTCCTGCTTAGTAATAACTGAGAGTGAGTCAGCATTCTGGAGTTGGGTTGACCCCTTAGCTGTATAAAAAACAGGAATAAGCATTAAAAAACCTACAGGTCTGGGTGTAGTGTGCCTGAATCCAGCCTTAGCACATTTGAGAGAGAGGTAGAGACACGAGAGGAAGCCAGCAGAAGAGGACAGAATGGCCTATAGTTGTAAAATACTTCCTCATGCAGTTCAATGGAAGAATCTGAGTGGAGGCAAAAAGATACACACGGGCAGGGGCAGCCACTGGCATTAGGTGAGAGATAAATGCTACACTTGGCTGAACCTAGGCTTGTATTTCCAATTAAGTATGTTCGAGTGTCTTATTTTGGTTTAAAAGGAGGACATATTGAGCATTCAAACTTTTTTTTTCCTGGCAGAGTAGGCAAATGTGAAGGCTTAAAATGAAGCTTTAAACTCATACCAATTTGTTTGCAACTTAAGTAACTTCAGATTTATTGAGTTGGAAGAATTCGTGTGTGAAGTTGGTAACTTCAGTAATAAAACGTTTGTCAGATACAATCTAATTATTAAACCTCCAAGTACTCATTTTAGAAGCAATATTGGACATATCTAGTGAAGCCGAAATCGTGGCATGATAAGATATAAAAATAGAGCCACTTTCAGAAGGAGGAGTAATGATTTAGCAACTAAAATAGTCAATTCTGGACCCTGTATTATGAACACTAGAATAAAAAGAATATACCAACCGATTGGGTTTACATGTCCTCCAAACATAAAAGCACGGTCTAGAGGTAATTGCTGATTGGAACGCTTAGTGCAATTTATCAGATTTGAACTGATATTGAGATCTATCCATAAAAAGAGATCTATCAACTGGTTAAATTCACCTGCCAAGATAATATTACAATTAGAAATATTGGCAAGTTTTACCTTTATTGAACGCCAGAAGGCAAGGTCTGGTTTGACAGGATCATAAATATTAAATACAGTAAGGTGTGTATTATCAATGACTTCATTAACCGATATCAAAAGAGCCACCCAATAATCCCCTTAGGACTGGGTATATTCAATAACAAAAGCACATTATCCCTAGAGGAAACATTTGAAGAATATTAATCATTTATAATAATGTCACATACATGAACATTTAATCTGAATGAGCACATGGAATAAATGTAGATATACCCGAGTGTATCAAAACGGTATATTTTTTTAATTCTACTTGGAATATCATCAACAAGTTAATGTCTGGCAACAAACATACTACCAAAGGAAATCATACATAATTTAGTAGTATATCAAACACCTTTCCCATGAATTATGGATAATCAAAAAACTATATCAATGAGAATTAAACACAGCATATAGTCATATTAAACATCCAATATATTCGATAAATATGCGAAACGGTGCTGGACATCGACGTTTCGGTCCCCCGTTGATCTACCAGATCCTTGGGACCGTCTTCAGGACGAAAGAGTTGCACATATACATATGTCTTGTTAATCAGACATTGTAGAATGTGTAACAAGCCAGAAAAGTCATGTAAAAACACCACGGAATCGCTCGTAGAGAAGAGAAGGAACCAGCCACGCTTGGTCCAGGGACGCCCGACAGTCAAGTCCGAGGGACTGTCAGTATCACATTCAGTGGAGACAACTTGCAATTTCAAAGTTTTATGACAAAGGATGGCAACACCACCTTTATGGTCAGCTGCTGGAGAAAAAGAAAATCTGGTCGACCCATTGTTTCTTTAACTTGGCAGAATCAGCGGTATTACAATGTGTTTCTTGTATAAAAGCAATTGTTGAATTAAATTTGGATGAGTGAGAAAGTAGCCTTTTGCCGGATGTCCAAGGCCACAAACATTCCACAAGGTTAAACATTATGGGGACATAAATCAATCAATCAGGGGTTTGTAAAGTGCAGCTACTCACCCACAAGGATTTCAAAGCGCTAGGATGGGGAGGGGGTGGCTCAGTTGAGTGCTGCAGTCATCCGAAGAGCCAGGTCTTAAGGACCTTCCTGAACTGGAGCAGTGTAGGGCTTTGCCGGAGCTGGAGGTCCTTCCAGGTCTTGACTGTGAGGTAGTAGAAGGATTTTTCTCCTGTTCTGGTGTTGTAAATGAGTGGGATGGTGGCTAGAGAGTGGTCGGCTGATCAGAGGTTTATCTTGGGTGCGTGGAACTAGGGTGTGTGGAAGGACATAGGAAGAGACGTACAGGAACAGGGATTATAAGCTGCAAAAAAAGGAGGATGAGGCAAAATAACATTAGGAAGCTATACAGGATAAAGAAAAAGAATAGAAAGGAGGTCAAGCTCTATACCAGCACTCACCAAGAATAGAACGGAAACTGGAAGGAGAAAAAAAAGGGAATACATAAGGAGACAGAGGAGAAAGCAGATCAAGGAAATATGTGCAGTAAGGAGATACGAGTATGAGATGTGTCAACGTTCTAACAAGATCGACAGCGGAGCAAAAAGAAATAGACTTGAGAAAAAGAGAAAACCCATCATAGGTAAACATAGAACAACATAATATATTTAACCTTTCCGAACAGCAGTGTCCATTGCCTGTGGAGAAATCTTTTGGGTGAACAGTTTGTTTATCAGGGTTATCAAAAAATGTGGTAGTGCCTTTGTAGGTGATCTTGCATGAGCAGGGATATAGTAAATCATAACTGATATTGAGTTCTCTCATTTGGGGACTCGGGCAAGAAAAGCGTTATATCTGCCAGTGGAAAGGTCCTGGGATATGAAAATATGACCAGATGAGCCATTGCTTGGCTTTTCCTACTTTCTAGACACTGGGGAGGGGGGCGAGGGGGTCAGGAAACGCTAAAAAAGCATTATGTTTCCGCAAGGTTTGGATGAGAGAGGATTAAGTCAACCAAGACAGTGAGTTTGTTGCAAATTAAGAGGAGGAGCATTGGGGATACCCTGCAGGTCTGGACGAAACTTCTTCAGAAAATCAATAAGATTAGGACCTTCAGGAGCTTCCGGTAACCCATATAACAGAAGATTATTACAACGATTCCTGTCATGTCATGTGTGTGAAGCTTCAATTTGAATAGTTCTTCAAGCAGGGGAATCTTCACAGCCCTATCTTGAAGATATCTGATATGGTGCTGCATTTCGACCACCCTACCATCCATAATAATCCATCTGTCTTCAGTCTGCAGTAATCTATCATTAGTGCCACTCATAAAAAAATTGCAAGCCCCTCTTTTGATCAAGAATAGTATCCAAAATGCCGTGAGGTAGGGTCATTCATGGCCCTTTTAGATTTTGTACCAGTTGAAATAGCTTTAGCAGTGACACCCAAGTAGTCATTTTCACGCAGTAATTTGTGAGACCTCTGCCAAGAATTAGTTCTGCCCATAAACAATCAAAAGGACACACCATAGAAGTGTTCCCAAAGTAAGCACAGCAATACGCAACAAATGAATAGATCGCAGAGCATTGACCGATAATTTGTGTGATTCACTTTCCAATCAGAGACCACATTTGTTTAGGCATTGAAACCCCGGCACCACATCTACAAATATACTGTGTCAGAAGGAGGCATGACAACCTGGATGTTTGGACCGAGCTCAAAACTCACGAATACCCCTCCTGTTAAATGTAGCACGGTTGCTTATAATTCAGAATGTTTGATAGGCAGCAAATATAAACCCCATTTAGAAACGACCAAAGTATAATTTGTAGCTGTTAGGAGGCTCCACCTCATACTCTAAAAGATGAGTGTACATTTAAAATGGCGGCTCTATGGGCGAAAATAGGTTCCAGATATGAAATGAGGGCATAGTATGAGTCCAACCAAATGTGAGAGGCACTAAGCTGTGGCAAGATGATCGTGAGGGCACCAGAAATGCAAACATAAAATAGTCTTCAGGTGCAAGACATGTTCCTAAGAAGATGTAAATCTTATAGGTCCAGAAAATGTAGCGTCTGATGGCTGGTAGGCGTGAAGACGTTCCATGGTATAGCAGACCTCACAGGATTGCTGCCATCTCAGTGGCTGCTTCTTTGCTAAGGCAGAGGAACATCACCCCACTGACTTCGAATAGGAAAAATAAAATGAGAATAACGTATTGTTATTATCATTTTATTTTTCCTATTGAAGTAAGTGGCTCTCGGGGCGGGGCAGGGCTGGCCAGAGCAAGGAGAGGAGTGGTTTGCACTCCTTAAGTGTACAGGACTGCTTGGCCCGCCAAACTGTCCTGCACACTTTGCATCTTCCCCACCAGGCTTTCTTTATCCCGCCTAGTGAGGTACATCATTCCATGTCTGAGCGTCGTGGTAAAGACTGGGCAGAAACTGTTTAAGTTTATCTTTCACAAAATAAACTACTCGACAGGTGGTAGCTAGCGGGTCATTTATATCCTTACTGGATCCTTACAGTGACAAGGAGTGCTTCAGTGCTACTATGGGTAAACTATTACATTACCATTTCTATAGTGGGGCCTCGGGCAACCAGGTGCGAGAATCTTCACTTTCAATGTCTACTGTGAGTGCTTTCTTTGCTGTACATCGTTCTTACTTGCTGTAAGCATGGTGTAATGATCCTTTTTTATGCAAATTAATATTTAAGAAGAAACTAAGCATTATCATTTAAAAAGTGAATAAACACTGAATTATTAATACATGTAAATAATTAGGAACAAGTAATTACATGATTACTATTACTGTATTATACCTTAAGGTTGTACCTATTGTATTGTATTGTATTGTATTGTATTTAGAAAGTACAGCCCGAATAAGCACATGAACAGGAAGGCTGTTTTTACCACACCAGCTTCCATTCCTGCCTGCTTTCTTTACAGCCTAGTGCAACTGGGCATTTTAGTGTGATTGTCTAAACTGACATGACCAAAGACTACAACTCCCTGAATACAGTAGAATGTAGAAACAGGCGTGCATACGTTGGCACGTGAACACTCTGCTATTTGGGCTGTCCTTAATATTCCCAAGCCAGGTGAGGTCAGGCAGACCCATCGCGCGGGAGAGGGGACAGGCAGAGCTGGGGGAAGTAGGTCAGTTGGGCATGTGGTGCTGCGGTACAGGCAGCGCTGGGGTTCATGAACTCAGGCAAGTCCTAGGTGGGCAGGTGATGGAGAAGGACAAGCCGTATACCGGAAATAGGCAGAGCGCGGGAAACCACAGACCTGGGGCATGGAGGGCTGCACTGATGTGTAATCAGTACTAGAGAACCAGCAGGGGGTGCTAAACAGCCAAGACCGAGAACAGGTGGTCTTGGTGGACAGGCAGAAATGGTGGAAAGACATAGCAGAAGACAGACAGCTCTGGGTGGACAGCAGTTATGAAAACACAGGCGGAGAAAGCCATACTAGAGCGAGGCGGGCAGTGGAGCGAATAGGGTGGTGGGAGTATGAGAGACCGACATGGGTGGAGTGCTGGAGGATTACGGGCAGGCGGGTTTGGGTGGACAGGGAGGGCTGTAGGAACAGGCGGGGCGGGCAGGGATGGAGACACAGGCACAGCTGAAGGCAGGGCAGGGTGGACGTGCGGGGCAGGCAGGGCTGGGGACAATCATGCCTATTTGGTGGGCAGGTGAAGGTGAAGGCATTGACAGGGTTGAAGGCAGAGGCAGGACTGTGAGGTATGCGGGGCAGGCAGGGCTGGGGCCAAGCAGGTCTACTTGGACCGGCGGGTGTGTGTGGACGAGCAGGACTGTAGGCGTTGCTGAGCCGGGCAATGAAGGACTGGCTCTGAAATGGTTTTGCAGTGAGGGGTCTCTGCGGGTTAATGAGCCGACATGATTAAAGCTGACCATTTGTAATGTGTCTGAACCCCTGTGCACAGCCCGGGAAAAGGTTAATGTCCTAACTAAGACTGCCCCTGACGTACAGCCCTCCGTCATATGCAATGGGACCGGAAGCTCACCAGACAAACGCCGTTGTGGAATGGGGCTTGGCTGAGGGAGGTCTCGTCCTTAGGGGGGTTTCCGCTGCTGGGATCTTGTTGGGATCTCGCTGCTTGGGGACGTGTGGGTGGGCGACCACATTCGATCCTTCGCTGACCTACAACTACGTCACACCCTTCTTTATTCCCAATTCTATTACAACGTTTGGGCTGCAGCTCCTATAACCCACATTTGGCACCAACAAGAGAACAACGTCACCTTTACTCACTCGTATTTCTTAAAATACATTGCGAATCATGCATTGCTATCAGACTATACGTTGGTAATCGTGCATTGCTATCAGACTACACGTTGCACGCTTTATTTCGGAAAACATAATTTCCATTGCTTTGCCATCACCTGTGATCGATTAATCGTAAAGAGACAGGAAGAGAAAGCGGAGCACGCCGGGAGCGGAATGACGACTTCAAAATATTGCAAGATCTCTATCAGCCGCAAACAAAAACTCACTACTGACATGGAGACGAGGAGTCCTATTTAGAGAGCTGCCTCCTGAATTACAAGTATCGTAAGTGGAGCACTTGACTAATAATTAACAACAAGAGTCGCCAATACCTGTTCCACGATATTTACATGACTGCTTATCAAGAGGAAGGGCTAGCGGAAAGGGGAAAAAAAGAAAAGTAACCACGCAAATCAAACCTAAAATGCTGGGTAGGAATAGGAAGATTGACTCTAACGGTTTCTTAGCCAAACAGGAAACAAGCCCTCACCCAAAGGAAGAAAAAACAAAAAGGGCGTAAAAGCTTTCTTATATTCTTTATGGGGCCATCTGTTGGACCCATAAAGAAGATGAGAAAGATTTTACGCCAGCAGTAAGCCAGTCAGAAAAGGACGGGGCTTACAGAGAAAGAAGAACGTCACTAGGACCTCTTCTCCAATGGCTGGCCACCGTTTAGCATGAACGGTGACACCAGCCAATGGAAAAGAGGGGCAGGGCATAACCTCGCTAGTGAAAAATACCCTACATCATTAAATCTCGCCAGCTCCACTGCGCATGTGCGCAGTCTTTCGCAGGCCAAGACAAAAAAATGACGTTTGTTATTAAACATGCCCTCAAAAGGATGCCTATGCTTTATTGGTTAAAAACAATGAAAAAAAGTGACTGACAGCTGGAGGGAGAAGGAACTGAAGTGGTTACTTTATCCATGACTAACATTAGTGAACAATCTTGAGCCACAACTGGTAGCAAAATAAAAACCACTCAGGATGCTTCTGTGCTCCTCATGTCCTGTGCTGTTCACAGCAGCTTCAGAAGACCGTCATGATCAGGCGACCGCTGAGCATCGTGCCTTGGGTGCCCTGCTGGCTCAGTGTTCTTGCCAATGGTGCCTTGGTGCGCTTTAGTCTCTGCTGCCCTGTTGGCCCATCAGCGCTTGCTGCAGCAGGAAGCACATTCAGGCTTCCAGCAGCACGCAACCTTTGTGATCCAGGGACTTTAGCCATGGAACAGGCAAGTGAAAGGTTGATAATGTATTACGTAAGTAGAGATGCAAAATCTTTTCTTGCCCATGTGGTGTTTTGATGCAAGACTGTACTGCAGCTGCTTGACTGGGGAAGAATGTCGCTTAGAGTGCTGCAGTGTGTATGAAGCTGTTGGTTGGAGTTGTGTGCGTCTGGTCTGAACGTATGTAGTAGGTGGGTGATCCAGATGATTTCTTCTTGTTGCTGTTCATAACCTACCGATTCTGTGTGTGAGGAACGTTTGGATGGGTGCATAAGTCTGCTTGTCTCTGCATAAGAAAGCTTACACTGCTGCTACCTGAGATAGTTTTATTTTGTGAGCATGCAAGCTTTTATTGTTGGTGCTCATAACTGTGCCCACTGTATGAGTGCAAGAAGGTGCCCATGGCCCATACAGTACCTGGTTGGTGGGTAAAGAAGTGTGCACTGCTGTTTGCCAACTCTTACTTTTTCAGCTGCTACTGTTTGTGATACACTTTAGTATGTGCAACACAGAGCCCCTTCTCATAATCCCCTCATCAGTTGGCTTTGCCGATGATGATCTTAGTTGTAACAAGGCTGTGCCTGTTTTTTGTGCGGTAGAGCCACTGCTCTGTGTAGCAGAGGTGACCCATCCGGCCTCCATGAGCTTCGATAACTTTATTCAAACAGGAACTAATCCTTCATCGCTATGAAAGTCTTTCCTGCCGACCATCGCAAATTCCTGCAATTTGTTTGAGGAACTTAAAGTGGCATAATGTGCATGTGCCCCTGTGGCATCACTTGTGATCAAGCGGAAGCAATGTAAAACTAGTTTCATATACTCACATCCTTTCATACATTTTCTGACTGTTTCCTCTCTTACACTTAGCAGCTGATCCAGCGGGCTATAGAAAATATATCATAAACTACGCTACCCAACTTCATAACCTATAAACAAAATTCTATACTAAACATGGACCCATTTATGAACCTGATATATTTTGGGCCTACTGAATCAGGTGGTCAGAATAAATCTATATACACATTATCTACACAATATATACATTTTTTATACATTTGCAGAAGGAATATTGTCATTAGAATAAAACCCAACCATTTAAACGACCACCATAGGCGACGTGATCTAGCTAAAGGTAACCTATACTTCTAAATAACCAAGACCAGCTTGTTTGTCAAAAGTAAGATTTTATTTTCTAAATTATGGTATATAAGTTGTAAGTTTTATAAATGAAATTTATTAGCAATAAAGCAAGCATGATAGTAAGAATTAGGAAAAATACAGTTTAAGCAATTGAATCAGTTTAAAGAAATTATATAAAGTTTAGCATTTCTAAAACCTATTTCCCTAACTGAGCTAAATAGACAGAAATTAAAGTAAAGTTCTTTGAGGATTCTTACGTGCTCCACGCAAAGTCCAGCAGCACATCACCCTCATCGGAAAGTCAGAAAGCAGCAGCCAGCCCAACCCTAAGGGCATGACTTTTTATACCTTTCTACGCTAACTAAACTAGCGAAGGAAAATTTTCAGAAATACTCGACGTCCCATTGGCTGAGAGTAACAAGTGACATGTCACCCGATTCTTAAAAAGTTCCACAAAATCATGTCTTACAAAGACCATTGTCTCTTCCACGTGAAGCCAGAGGCTTCCTGCTATTGCAACTTTGTAACAGATCATCCTCGCAGCTTCCATAGCTTTTCAGAGCAACTTCCGCGGATGCCAAGTTAAGGACTGACAAAAAGTTCACTTTCGACCTTGGCCATGTCCGACAGAATGATGTCAGCTCATCAGTTTTTGCTTTGTGAAATGCAGCTTCAATAAACGTTTTAATTCAGAATGGGCGTCTCGTGACTTTCTGCAGAAATTCAGATCAGCTTTTATTTTGCGGCTCAAATAGCTAGGCCTCAAAAGCAGGCAACTTATGATTTCTAGTATAAAACAAACACAAGAAAAGTATTAATGTAAGAAATAAAGTATTTTCTGTATCCACCCCATGGTTTACTAAATAATTAACCCACCCGATTAATCAAAATGTTACCTAGCCATTGCAAACAAATAAAGCAGCGTTTATATTTACCAGTCTTCGTTTTTCTATGAGACCCATATGCACCTAGAATAGTAGAAATGACATCACACAGACGAGGAAAAGCAAAACAAGCACATGCTTATTTTAAATATGCAGCAGTTAGTAATGACAAAAACGAAAACAATAAATTATTTTATTATTTTGCACGAACAAAAAGATGCAACATTTATGCACGTTTATGAGCACACATGTTAGTCCCCCCACGTGTAAAGTTTAATCTAGGTTGTATTAGCACAACATATCACAAATCATTAATAATTTTATTCATGTTATGGAAATGTGACTTTGCGAGTTTAAACAAAATTTTGTTTTCTATCTCGCTCCATCAACTCCCTCATCTGGTGATTAACAAATCACCACACCAGCACTCAAAATTTTGGTAAATTTAATTTATAAGAAATCGATTCAAATTCATTGTATTAGTAAACCTAAAAGTCTGTTTCAGCATAATCCTTGCAATTAACATGACGCTCTCTATGTAACTCCTGCAACTCAATCTCCCTTTCCTCTTCTTTTCTGAGTTTATAAATTCTCTTCTTTTCTCTTAAATGCTTCTTTCTTTTATGCAACAAACAACCTACTTTAGTCAAAATAAAAATGAATATAATTATAATCAAAGGTGCCAGAATCTTGCCAAGAATTGAACTTCCGATATTATGAAACCAGTTTTTAATTGCTTGAAACCTATTTGAAAGTTTCCCAGTAAAATCTTCTTCTTCTAAAGGAATTATTTCAGAATGCATTTGTGTAATATTCTTAATATACATTTCAATATTTTTACTTTCATCCGGTATATATGTACAGCAATGTTGGACATGTAAAATGCCACAGACTCCTCCCTCTTTTGCTAAGAGTATGTCTAAAGCAAGACGGTCTTGAATTACCATGGATCTAATTGCAATAACTTCAACATTCACTAATTGAAACCCATCAGCAGTGTCAGTTGATAATCTATCAACTATAGTGGACAATTTTCTGATTCTCCCTGCATTTAGGGTTATACCAACAAAAGGTATTACAGCTTGAAAAATATCTCCCAGAACTTCAGTAAAAGTTTCTCTTTTAGCTCTATTTACATAATTGTGAATTTTAAATAATCCTTCTGAATCTCTGTCAACATGAAACACTTTAGGAAAAACAATTCCCACATAACAAGTTCCATACCAATGGTCTGGAAGGTTGTAGTAGGCTTTGTCACCACAAACAAAATAAATTCCAGGAAAGATAGGATCTTTTCCACCTTTAAATCCCCAACCTCCCAAAATCTGATAAGTATCTTCACAGTTGCTTGCACCTACAAAATAATTATCAAAAAGTGTGTTATCTCTTCTAATGCAAAGCTTTCCACTAACAGGTTTGTCTATGTGAATTGCAATATTTTCAAGCATTTTGCCATTTAGTTTCTCATCCTCTTTTTGCCAGAATGATGACTTAGTCTGCTTGACTAATTCATTTCTCTTATAAATTGCTCTTCTCTCCTCAACCATATTCAAAAATTTCTTCCCTTCAGCACTTAATTTACATGTTAAATTATTCTTGTAAGCATACTCATAAGTGAGTTCGTTAGTAACAAGGAAATATTCTCTCAATTGTTTAGCTTTCTTATGCTTATTTAAAGCATTATCAATCTTGACATTAGCAAAAATCTCATCATAATTTGAATAGTAATATTCTAAACGACCAGTTTGATAAAATAAACTAGTTAATACACTACATGTAACAGCATAAGTGAGAGGAAGCATATTATATGTTACTCCCTCAGAAACAGAAGCGGGCAACTTAACGCATACATAACAATCCTTTGCATCCATTACCTTTACATATTCACTCAAAAGCTTTGTGAAAGTATTGCTTGAAAAATCACCTATTGATTTATCTTGATGAATGTTAGGCTGATGATCAATTACTTTTGCAGATGCACTATGTTTAGTTTGGCTAACCAGAGCTTTGCTTGTTAAATTAACTTTGTGTAATTCTTTATTCATTTCTAAAGGTATAATCACAGCTAGTACCAACCAGAGCAGAACTAAAATGAGCAGACACACCAGAGTCATCTTACAGCATCTTTTAAAAACAGAGCATTTTGAAGTGCTCTCCTTAATGTAAGGCATTTTTAGGTTAGTTTTAGCCTCAAAAATAAAATAAAAATAAAAATAAATTTTAAAATTTATATACACCCCCCTTTTAAAATATTTTTCTTTTTATAACCCTAAACAAGATTTCTTCGACCTTATGTCATACATAAGTTTTTCTTCTACTAGACAGTTTTTCTTCGACCTTGTGTCAACTAACAGGATTTCTTCAGCCTTATGCCAATTTAATAAATCTGTACTTCAATCATTGTCACTAATTTCTTGGATTTCGTTTTCTTCTTCACTACTATCATATATGTCTATAACAGGTGGAATTACTAAGTAAGTCCACTCAGGAGACTTGTATTTCTGGTTTGGTCTAATTATTCTCTTCCCTTTTCTTGATATCACTTCTATTTTCCTTCCAACTCCAACCTCTTTTCCAGGACTCTTTTGACTACTGATTTCTTCAACTTGTTCTATTGGCTTTTTGATCAATCTGACTCTCAATCTTCCACCAGGCCAGTAGTCTGCTTTTCTCACGTACTTTTTCTTTGGTTCAGAATTATTCGATTCTGATTTCCAAGTCCTTTTCTTTCTGTTTTCACTTCCACCTTCCACGTCACTTTCCTCAGTTTCGTAGTCTGAAATTTCAATTGACTCAGGAACTTCTCTATTCGGCAATTTCACTCCTTCAGGAACTTCACTTTGTCTTCCATCACTGGTACTCGGTAATTCGTTCTCTTCCTCTTCCTCAATTACCTCTAGCTTCCCAGATTTCGGATTTTTGTTCCTTACTTCAGAGCTTGTTCTCTGCCTTTCGATACTCTCCTGGTCTGAAACTTCTTTTGGTTCAGCTTCTCTGTCTTCAACATAGACAACCGAATCCTCAGTTATCTTTCCTTTTAGCAGATTCTCTTCACCTTCAGAATCTATTTCAATTATTTCTAAGTCTTTTCTTGTCAGATTTCCATTCACTGGCACAGTTTCCAGATGTCGACTTTCTTGTCGATCTTCAGAATCTGGAATTACTTCACCTTCTGTTCTGTCTTCTGCTTCAGAATCAGAGTCATCTGTGGTATCACTTTCAACATCAGAACTCTCAGGAGTTGGTATTGGAATAGTATGACTTGGATGAATCCAACGCTTCAATCCTCTGCACTTTACAGCATTAGTAGTGATCAAGATTACCTGCCTAGGTTTCTGCCATCTAGGAGATAGACAATTCCTCCTCCGATGTACTTTCGTTCTGACCCAGTCTCCAGGTCTCAGATCATGTGTCAAAACTTTGTCATTTGATTGTGCTTCAGTTCCCACCTGATTAGACACAGAAGTTACCATATCAGATAACCTTTTACAGTAATCCAAAATTGCACTGTCATTTATGCTCAACAGTTTACCTACAGGTACAAAAGCTTGCCTCATAACTCTTCCCATCAAAATTTCATGAGGACTCAAACCTGTCTTTTTATCTGGTGTACTTCTTATTGACATCAAAACAAGTGGAAGAGCATCAGTCCACTTAACTCCTGTCTCTAGACACATTTTCCCAATTCTGTTTTTGATAGTTCCATTTATTTGTTCAACTACACCTGATGCCTCTGGTCTGTATGCACAGTGTATTTTCTGCTCAATACTCATAGCTTCGCAAATTAATTTCAACAGTTTGTTATCAAAATGACTTCCTCCATCACTCTCAATAGTGACTGGAAAACCGTACCTTGGGATAATTTCTCTGAGCATTAGTTTTGCTACTGTAATTGAATCACAATGTCTTGTAGGAAAAGCTTCTACCCACCTTGAGAATAAGCATACAATTACAAGTACATATTTCAAACAGTTGTGTAAGGGCATTTCAATGAAATCTATTTGTAACCTGGTGAAGGGACCACCTTCTCGACCAATTATTCCTGTCCCCACCACTGATTTTCTGTTAGGATTCATTTGTTGGCATGATAAACACCTTTGACAAAAAGATTCTGCAATGGTTCTAAATTTGGTATTGAACCATGTTTCTTTAAACAGTCTGACCATAGAATCTCTTCCTAAATGTGCAGGTCCATGATATAATCTGGCCATGTCAGAAATCATGCAATTTGGTAAAACTACTCTCCCATCTTTGTAAACCCACACTCCATCTTCATCACGTTGTCTACAATCTGATCTTAACCACTGATCTTTTTCTTCATCATCTGCTTCGTTTTGTAAATCTCTAATCTCATTCCATGTTTCTACAATAGTTGTTAGCATTAATGAATTTGAATCAGTTTCTGTGCTTCTATTCCGATTGTAAGAATAATTTTTCCTTGCACAGTACTTTGCTGTTTCATCTGCGAAGGCATTTCCTTTGGAAATATAATCAGTTCCTCTAGTGTGCGCTGCACACTTGACTATGGCAATTTCTTTTGGCAATTGTATTGCTTCAATTAATCTTCTAATGAAAACTGCATTTTTAATTGGTGATCCTGTTGATGTCATGTATCCTCTCTGTGACCAGAGTTGTCCATAATCATGCACAACTCCGTACCCATACTGACTATCAGTAATGATGGTAACTCTTATATCTTTTGATATTTCACATGCACG
Source organism: Lissotriton helveticus (assembly GCF_964261635.1). NCBI lineage: Eukaryota > Metazoa > Chordata > Amphibia > Caudata > Salamandridae > Lissotriton > Lissotriton helveticus. The sequence goes on from NC_136068.1 coordinate 766,643,025, forward strand.
AATTAAAGCAATCAATTCAGCCACTTGTGCTGAACGAACTCCTTCAAGACATGATGCTTCTTTAATATTTTCAACTGTACAAACTGAGTATGAAGCTTTCAAGACACCACCTTCGGATCTTAAGCATGAGCCATCTACAAAGTAGACAAAATCCGATTCAGACAAAGGTCTGTCTTTGATGTCTTTTCTGGGTTTAGTGCAGAATTCCATGACATCTAAACATTCATGTTCTGTCTCAATGTCATTAACGATTTCTGAATCAGGCAGTAATGTAGAAGGATTCAGATTCAAACATCTTGAAATCGAAACATTATCTGCTCCTAGTATGATTTTCTCATACTTTGTCAATCTGCTACTTGTTAAATGTTGAGTCTTACCTCTTGTCAGTAATATTTCAACTGAATGAGGCACAAAAACTTTTACAGGAAATCCCATAATGATTCCTTCACTCTGTTCGAGACTGATACTTGTAGCTGCGACTGCTTTTAAACAACCTGGTAATGCTTTTGCAATTGGATCAAGAACTGCAGAGAAATATGCAATAGGTTTCTTTAGGTTTCCATGTCTCTGAATTAACACAGATAATGCACATCCTTCTCTCTCACTGCAATACAGTTCAAAATCTTTCTCATAATTTGGCATACCCAAAGCAGGAGCTTGGCATAAGCTCTTTTTCAAGTTTTCAAAAGATTTCATCTCAACATCATTGAGAATAATTGGATCTTTTACATCTGATTTGGTCAGTCTTTGTAGTGGTTTCGCAATTACTGAAAATCCACTTATCCATTGTCGACAGTAACCTACCATTCCCAGGAACATTCTGACCTGTCTTTGTGTTCTTGGCGGTAATATTGCTTGAATCATTTTTATTCTCTCTATTGTTACTTGTCTTTTTCCCTTTGCAATTCTGTGACCAAGATATTTCACTTCCTGTTTGCAAAACTGTAATTTTGCTGGGGACACTTTGTGTCCTTCTTCTGCAAGGCGATTTAACAGAATTATTGTGTCTGTTACACAATTTTCTCTTGTCTTAGCAGCTATTAACAAATCATCAATATACTGCACCAACGTAGACCTACCTGGTAAGTCTAAATCTTCTAATGATCTTTTTAACAGTTCGTTAAAGATTGAAGGACTTTCTGTATAGCCCTGAGGGATTCTTGTCCATCCAAGGGTCTTACCTTGGAATCTGAAAGCAAAGATTTCATAACTGTCTGGGTGTAGAGGAACAGTAAAGAATGCATTGCAAAGGTCAATGACTGTGTACCATTCAGCATCATATGGAATCTGAAATAGAATCACTGCTGGATTTGGAACCACAGGACAACATGGAATAACAATTTGATTAACCTTTCTCAAATCTTGTACGATCCTAAATGTTCCGTTAGCCTTTTTAACTCCCATAATTGGTGAATTACAAGAGCTACTCTTCATTTCTTCCAATACACCTTGCTTGATTAATTTTTCAATTACAGGTGTAATACCTTCGATTGTCTCTGTTTTCATTTTATATTGTGGAGTGTTTGGAAATTCTATTCCCTGCTTCAATGCAATTTTAACAGGATCTACGTTTTTCATCAGACCCATCTCATTCCCAGTAAAATCCCATATTTCAGATTTCACTGTTTCTTTTAGCTCTTCAGGTAAATCTTTTTCTTCAAATGCAGGAAACAATTTTGTTTCTTCTGCTTCCATCATCATCATTGTCATTCTGTACAAACCATCTTCCTCCATTGTTTGTAATTCAACTCCTTCAGGAGAACAATATATTCTGCAATTCATTTTACATAGGATGTCTCTACCTAATAGATTTACTGGACTACTATTACAAACCACAAATCTGTGTTTGTCTCTGTAATTTCCAATTTCAACTGGTACTGGATCAGTTAAATCTGTTTTAATTTGCTGATTACTTACTCCGACAACTTGGATGGTATCCCCAGAGAGAGGTAGGTTTTCAATTTCCACTGATCTAACAGTAGAACGGGTAGCACCAGTGTCCACTAGAAAAGTGATGTCTACATCATTAACTTTCCCGTTTACATAAGGACCAGACTGGTCAACCTCAAGAGTGGCTCCAACAACACACTCTTCCTCCTCTCTCGGGCACCGTCAGCAATAATCATCAGAATCACTGTCTTGGCTTTCTGTTAATAAAAATTGTTGTGAAGCATTTTGCATTTGAACCCTTTGCTGCTTTTGCTGTTTTTGTGGTTTTATTACCTGTTCACATCCCTGAAATCCCACGTTTGGATTATATTTTTGAACTCCCCCACAATTCGGAAAAGGTGGTTGTGGCAACTGGTCCTGTCGATTATTCACCTGTTGTTGTTGCTGTTGTTGTAATTGTCGCTGAATATTAAATTCATTTAACCCCTGTTGCATCTGTAGCTGTTGCTGCACGTTAACACCATTCTGCATCTGTGGATTCAATAAGGGATTCTTTAAGTTTCTAGGAGGATGAGGACACTCGTCCCTCCAATGTCCAATTTCGCCACAATTAAAACAAGGTAATCTTTGTTTCAGCTCTTCTATTTTTGGGCTAAATTTCTTTTGGAAATTATTACCTTTAAACTTTCCTTGTATCTGGTTCGTATTTCCAGTTTGAACAAAATTAGTGTTCTTATTACCCATGCTGGCAATCTGTTGCTCAGCCACTTTTACCTGTGCCCACATGGCTTTCTCCTTTAGCTTCTTCTGTTTTACTTCTAATTCATCGCTACAATATTTTGCTTTTCTCAGAATATCATCAATAGATAGTGCTTGCCATCCGACAATACTAGTTCTGATCATTTCTCCAATTTCAGGTTTTAGTCCATAAACAAATCTATAGATAAAATGACTCATGTCTTTCTCGTCTAATTTTTCATAACCACTGTATTGTTTAAAGATTAACAGTAGTCTTTCATAAAAAGAATGAACTGATTCTTTTGTTTCCTGCTCTGTTCTTTCTATTTTAACCCAATCAACTTCTTTGGGTGGAATTTTGTTTTTCATCCAAACAATTACTTTCTCGTAAAAATCCATTACAAGTGGATTTGGGGCACCTGTTTCTTTAATTCGCTCAGGTTCTGTTTTTGGCCAACTAATAGAAATTTTACATTCTGTCCAAAGATCAGATGGAACAACAATGTCAAAAAATCCATCCAAATCAATCCACAGAACTTTTGACACTTTGATAAATCTATCGACTTGCCTGTACCACTCAACAGGTTTCTCTCTTAATTTTGGAAAGTCATTTGTGAATAACAGAATGTCCTGTCTCGACCATGGGACATGAACATATCCTCCACCTGCAACTTCTCTCATTGGAAATTGTTTTGACATTCTTTCTAATCTTTCATCTTCCTTCCTTTTAGTCCATTTCACTCTCCATTTGTTCAGTTCTCCTAGCTTTTTGATATAGACAATTAAATCTTTAATGTGAACTATTCTTCCCATTGAGTTCAAACTCTCAATGTCGCTTTCTGAGAAATCTAATCTGTAATGTTTTGCAAAATTCTTTTGTTTACTCACATCGATTTCAAGTTCTGCAGCTAGATCCTCTAATTGATCATATTTATTTTTCGTTTTCCATTGAATACTTTTGCAAATGAATAATAGTTCATCATCCCGATAGTAATTTAAACTATCTGGGCCAATTGTTCCAATTATTAATTCTTCAATATTTGCTTTTAATTTGGCCACATCAAGCTTTGGTGTGGTTACCCTGACTTCAGGACTTCCTACATCTGACATAGCACCCATTGGTGTTTTTGGAGATAAATCCTCATTAAAGGTTAAATCAGGCATTCTCGATCTAGAAGTGTTTAATTCAGTCAAGTCTGAATAAAATTTTTCAGCAGGCTTTTGAATTTCTGTATTTAAAGGAATAGTTAATCCAGTTTTGTTTGTATTTCTTTGATCAAATACAGGTTGAACAGGACCTATTGTTACTGGAACTGTGACAGCTTCCATGCCTTTTGTCATTCTTTTGATTAATTCTTCTTTAGACCTTAAGTATTCATTATAATCATCCTCATCAACATTTCTTGTCTCTCTTGTATAATCTTTTGGAGGTTCCCTTGCTCTTGGAGTCATTGAAAAATGTCTACCCTCATTTCGAGCATTCTCAAATTCTGGTCTTCTAGGAGTTTCAGTGATTTCACAATTATTTGGATAAAGTTTAGGAGCTTCACTAATTGGAGGTGCACTCGGTGAAGTTTCAGTAGAAACCACCGGAGTAGACCATGATCTAGGAGGTCTCAAAGACTGATTAGGCTGTTTATTTTTAGCAGTTGTATATATTTCTTCCATAATTGCATCCTCAGATTCACTTTCCATAGATTTTCCTGTAGGAGAACCCATTACCATTTCATGAATTAAATACAATCCTTCACTCATGTTTCCCTGTCTCCACATTCGTAATCTATCTTCATGAGTTTCTCTTTTCCATGATGGATTTTTTGAAGGTCTTTTAATTCCACTAGCTTCTCTTTGTAACTGATACATCTCATCTTCCCACTCAACTAAAGCTTCAAATTGAGTTGGTCTCGGTTTAGGAACAAGAGCATTCATTTTCTCTCGTAAGTTTCTTAAAACTCTTACATTAAATGAACCATCATCAGGCCAAGCCAAAACACCATCGTTTTTAGTATAACGTTTCCAACTGTCGAACCATAAGACAGTATGATATCCGTATTCACCTTCCATGTACGCTGCAGGTGTTTTATACTTATGAAGTAGTTTACCACCTCGCGTTTCGATTTTCTTGTCAGGTGAAAATAAATTCTTAAATTTTTGAAATAATGTTGTCTTTTTCTCAACATGTTTAAAATGATAACTCATTTTCAAAAGTAAAATTTAATTCACAAAATCGTTCGTAAAATATTTCCGGGATGTTCCGCAAAACAACCAATCCGTGCGCGAAACACACCAACAAGCCAATGGCAGTTGAGCTACGTCAGTTTCCTGCTCAACCAATAATTTTGGAGATTTTCCTAAGGACCAATCAGCTCACAGGCCGTCAGAGACTCAGGAGCCAATCAGAATACAGCTTGTGACGTAGGTCACCCAATCCCAGCGCGGCTCTGTGACGTACACAGCAGCTGCGGTTTCTCGCTTCTCACTCCTGGCGCTTACCCCTCCTTCACAAAATCTTTTCACAGCGCCATTTTAAGAACACTTTTCAGTGTAAATTAATTCTTAACAATGACTTATAAAGACAACATCTGTTCGTTTCACTAATTAGGATAGTTTACATACATTCAAGTATCCACACTTCGGAATAGACGGCGCTATTCACACTAAGGATAATATTCAATTGTCAGTAGAGTAACCTTACCCCACCCTTCAAGCAAGTATAATTATGAACTCGCTTTGCTCTGAACCCACCGCGAAGTGAAAGTTCTAAGAGTTCCACTTGAACATAAAATACAACTCAAACTCGCACTTTTACACGGAAAATTCCCTAAATTCAAACACACACGAAATCCTTACAGGACTCTCACCTGTTTATAGAAATCATGCACCGTTAGCAAATTAACGACGTTATCCGTACAGGGCTCTCACCTGTTTATAGATATGAAACATGTACCCGTACAGGACTCTAACCTGTTTATAGATAATCATGCACCGACGCTAATTTACCCTTCACTCAAGCTCGGATATAACTAATACTCTCATCACAGTGAGTTTTATGGAAGGCGCTTTGTCCCTATTCTCATGCTGCTTTGATTTCTTAGAAAATCCTCACTATACAAGATTCAGACCTAGCCCTAAAACTGTGCTGCTCGGCGACAACACTATGGTACACGGCGATACCTCTTGTGATACTCGGCGATATCACTACAAACGAACAGATGGCTTGCGTGACTAATTTCTCGCCACACAATCTATACCGGTATAGCTTACAGATAGGCACGAAAAACGAACTTAACGAGTGTTAAAACATTAATCCTATTTGCATACCATGACGCAATCCTTAGCAACCAACATGTTACCTTGGTTACCGCTTAGCAACCATCAATTTCTGCTACCAGATAATTGATCCAGCGGGCTATAGAAAATATATCATAAACTACGCTACCCAACTTCATAACCTATAAACAAAATTCTATACTAAACATGGACCCATTTATGAACCTGATATATTTTGGGCCTACTGAATCAGGTGGTCAGAATAAATCTATATACACATTATCTACACAATATATACATTTTTTATACATTTGCAGAAGGAATATTGTCATTAGAATAAAACCCAACCATTTAAACGACCACCATAGGCGACGTGATCTAGCTAAAGGTAACCTATACTTCTAAATAACCAAGACCAGCTTGTTTGTCAAAAGTAAGATTTTATTTTCTAAATTATGGTATATAAGTTGTAAGTTTTATAAATGAAATTTATTAGCAATAAAGCAAGCATGATAGTAAGAATTAGGAAAAATACAGTTTAAGCAATTGAATCAGTTTAAAGAAATTATATAAAGTTTAGCATTTCTAAAACCTATTTCCCTAACTGAGCTAAATAGACAGAAATTAAAGTAAAGTTCTTTGAGGATTCTTACGTGCTCCACGCAAAGTCCAGCAGCACATCACCCTCATCGGAAAGTCAGAAAGCAGCAGCCAGCCCAACCCTAAGGGCATGACTTTTTATACCTTTCTACGCTAACTAAACTAGCGAAGGAAAATTTTCAGAAATACTCGACGTCCCATTGGCTGAGAGTAACAAGTGACATGTCACCCGATTCTTAAAAAGTTCCACAAAATCATGTCTTACAAAGACCATTGTCTCTTCCACGTGAAGCCAGAGGCTTCCTGCTATTGCAACTTTGTAACAGATCATCCTCGCAGCTTCCATAGCTTTTCAGAGCAACTTCCGCGGATGCCAAGTTAAGGACTGACAAAAAGTTCACTTTCGACCTTGGCCATGTCCGACAGAATGATGTCAGCTCATCAGTTTTTGCTTTGTGAAATGCAGCTTCAATAAACGTTTTAATTCAGAATGGGCGTCTCGTGACTTTCTGCAGAAATTCAGATCAGCTTTTATTTTGCGGCTCAAATAGCTAGGCCTCAAAAGCAGGCAACTTATGATTTCTAGTATAAAACAAACACAAGAAAAGTATTAATGTAAGAAATAAAGTATTTTCTGTATCCACCCCATGGTTTACTAAATAATTAACCCACCCGATTAATCAAAATGTTACCTAGCCATTGCAAACAAATAAAGCAGCGTTTATATTTACCAGTCTTCGTTTTTCTATGAGACCCATATGCACCTAGAATAGTAGAAATGACATCACACAGACGAGGAAAAGCAAAACAAGCACATGCTTATTTTAAATATGCAGCAGTTAGTAATGACAAAAACGAAAACAATAAATTATTTTATTATTTTGCACGAACAAAAAGATGCAACATTTATGCACGTTTATGAGCACACATGTTAGTCCCCCCACGTGTAAAGTTTAATCTAGGTTGTATTAGCACAACATATCACAAATCATTAATAATTTTATTCATGTTATGGAAATGTGACTTTGCGAGTTTAAACAAAATTTTGTTTTCTATCTCGCTCCATCACAGCCATAGTTCCTCCAATGAATCTTTTATGTGAGCTAACAGGGACTTGGCTATAAAGAGAACATGCAGCAAATCCTTATGAGGACCTGGAATAAGAAGATGCCAAATTTGTGCTGTCAATAAACAACTTTTCAATAGACGTCAATTGATTAAACTTACGACTAGAAGTTTCCACACCAGGAATGACAAAAATACGAAAAACTACCTATGTAATAGTTTACCTAAGTCTCAATTTGAATGGTCAAGAAACACAAATCACATTTAAGCTTTTTTTTTTGAAGATTATTTAGAACAATTAGTCACACAATGTCATACAGATTCAGGAATTAGACATATGCTAATCACCTAGAAGATAAAGAGAGAGGGACATATGGATAAGTCAAGTTCAGCATTTAGGTTATACAAACCAAATATGCAGAGTTGAAGTGTAAGGAATCGCAGGAATGAGTCCATAAACTCTTCAGCCGAAGAGTTATACCTGCACACTTTACCAGCCGGTGAAGTATAGGTTGACTCAGTTCAGAAAGTTCAATTCAAATGGGTTTGGTATAGGAACCAGAATCAGAGTTCAGTCCGACAACATGCCAGGCGAGAAAATTGAAAATGATAACCACCACCAACTCCTCCTCCCAGGGAGCAATTATACTTCCAAAAGTTCACAGTTTACCCCCACAGTGGGCTGCGCATGGTGTGATCAATACCTCACTAAGAAATCCAGAAGCATTAAGTAATCCTTTTGCCAAATCCTTGGAAGTAAGAAAATCCATTTGTTCACTGTCTGTCCATTCCCAGACACTCTCTCTGGGTTTGCAATTGTATTGATACATTTCTGTCACAAGTATTACTGAATCAGAAATGGGCCTATTGTTCATAAACATTTTAAAAAACACACAAAAAAGTCTCATAGCTTTTGAAATGACTACTTCAGCTAGATTCTGCTTTCGAAAGGAGGAAAAGGAGGCATTTGAGGCCTACATGAAAATTGTTAAATCATTATCACGTTATGATTAATTCAAAACATTAATCTGAATAATTCAATTTTCTTAGTAAATTCACTCGTTATTCTTTTCTACAGAAGTTACATGTCAATCTTAGATACTACTAAAAAGAACATGTCATACATTTTTATTTTTCATACAGATTAATGTGTGTCACTTTTGTTTTCACTTCTATTTTCACGTAATACCAGAATAAAACAACGAATCTTGCACTGTCGAGCATCTTTAAACTAAACATTTAAATAGTTTTCAAGTGTTTCATTATGTAAGCATTTCTTTTCATTTTTCACGTTAGGTTGTCGGCAGCACATTTTCTGAGTTTAGCATTTTTGATTTCTTAAACACGTGTTTACATTACATCAGCAAATAACTGTTTTTCTCTCTTTATTTACGTCTCCCACATTTTCAGAACACTTTTGCATGCTTTTACGATGCAGTAAAATACCTCACATTTTTTGTCATCTGTTTTGCACATTTTATTAAAATTTGTATTGTAAGTCTCATTTAAAAGTGAGAATTGATAGAGGCAATCGTCATCAAACTTTTATGCTTCATCGCGTGTTATTTCCAGAGGGAGATACATATGTGTTGTGCATTGTTTTAAAGAAAGAAGCATAATATTATTTTAGGTATACTGTACCAAATGTGTGTAACACCTTCACGAGGGATATCATATTCCTGTTGACATACTCCATCCCTTCTGTATGCCCTTCTGCGACACTGACATCACATTTGATCATTTGTATCTAATTGTTGTATTTAGGTGCTCTATGAATTTGGTCAGTGATTTCCATATGGAAGGTCAGTTGGCCCTCTTTTTCTAACTTCGTTTAAATTTCTATTTCTATAAACTCAAAAAATCCATTGGAGTGGCTTGTGTTTGCTCCGCGGTCTGTCCTTCTTCTGGATCGCTGTGTCACTAGCCTGGGCTGGCCTGCTGTCTGCGTTTTTGCGTGTAACTCTGCCTGGCCCCACTTCTCTCGTGGGCCTGTGTGTGACGGCCCCTCCCGTGGGGTGTTTCTGGGCCCTTCTTGGCCCTCCCGGCCTCTAAATTAGGCTGGCGTCTGGTTTGTCCCGGGTGCACCGTTCCATGGTGCTGGCTGTGCATGCCAGTGCGGACCTGTTGTTCTTCTGCACCATCGTGCCTTTGGTCCCTTCTTCTTCTTCTCCCGTCTGCCTTTTTGCTGCAGTGCCGTTTGGTCTTATCTGTGGCCTTCCGACTTGGATGCCCTCTTCACTGGGTGTGTTCCCGGTGGGGAGGGGCTTGACTTGGTTCTACCACTTCTCCTTAGAGTCTCTGGGTTGCTCTTCTTTCTTGGTGCTCCTCTGCGTTGCCTATGCCTCGGGGACTTCTGGTGGAGATCTTTGATACTTTGACTGGACTCTGGGTGCTCTGGCCTCCCTTCGCCTTGTCCTTGTTTCCTCCTGCTGGGGAGGGCGGCCGCCTCCTTGCTCATCTCCCGCACCCCATCTGGGACTGGTGGTCTTCTGGATGAGGGGGTTCTTTTTTGCCTGAGGGGACAGGGCTCTGTTCCCTGTCCGGTTGACTCATCCCCTCGGGCCCTGTGTTGAGTCCAGGCTGGTGGGTCCTTTCGCAGACCCTCCTCCCCTTTGGGTATGGCTAGGGTATCTATTCTACGTTAAGGAATCTGCGGCTAGTAGTCTCTATCAGATGTACAAGTTGCTTACCTTCGGTAACAATGTATCTGGTAGAGACGATTCTAGCCGCAGATTCCTTCACGACCCACCCTTTCTCCCCGTTTCTGCGAGGACCTTCTGTTTGGGCTTGCCTCCCTCTGGGTTCTTTGTCTTCTATGGGTATCCTCTTCGTTTTCCTTCCGGTCAGGCTTCCCTCCAGCTGGTTTCTGTTCAGTGTGGGGGCCTACTTTGCTCTTTCCCTCTATTGTTGGGGTTTCTGATCACCATATGGTCTTCGTCGTGGGGGGTTCTTTAACTGTCCTTGGCCTCCTGTTCCCTTCAGAAGGCATGGTGGTCCGCGGAGGGGTTTCCTGTCTTTGACTCTGTCTCCTTTCAGGAGGTATTCCCTTCTTTGGCTGGGTGATCTGGGGTTGGGTTACTTTTGCTCCTCTGTCCTGGGGGTGGGACCCTTCCCCTTGTGGTTGTAGTTCCGGTCTTTCTTCCCCTTTTTCTCTCTTTCTGTCGAGGCACTGTAACATGCTTGTGCCTTCAGGATGGCTCTAGCCTTGGCTGACAGGATGGTTCCACTGAGTGGTGATTTGCGCTTTTTTGCTATGGCTTTGCTGCTCTAGCCTTCTGGTGCTTTACTGCCACCTGGTGCTTTCGCCTTGGCTTGCACGGGTTGTTCCTTAGTGTGGTGCTCTGCTCCTTTTCTGCTCTGGCCCGCTGTTGTCGCCTTTTGGTGCCTTGGGGCCGTCAAGTGGTGTGTATCGCCTTTTATTTCTCTCTATTTGTTCTCTGGTTTTCGCACACTGTTCCCATGCTCTCCTTAGTTTTGTTGTGATGGCTCCGCGTTGTGGCGCCGAAAAGTTGTCCTAAGAAAACTGACGTCAGTGCGCTGGGTGGGGCTTATGTGACCTCGCTGACGTCACGCCCGCGAAGGACGTCGGGCGGAGTCGAGTGGCACCACCACCCCTGGTGCGCAGAGATGCTGGGCAAGAAAGTTTTCCGGGTCCAGTCTCACGCCTGGGGGATATTCTACGTTAAGGAATCTGCGGCTAGAATCGTCTCTTCCAGATACATTGTTACCGAAGGTAAGTAACTTGTACATTATATCACTGGGTTCCTCATTGTAGAAACATCTACCACTGTTGAAAACGCACAGTGCAACTGTTTCTTTTCTTTTGAGTGGCCTGCTAAGACTCTATTTCCCCCTCCCATAACAACCTAACTAGGGATTATGGCAGTATTATGTAAAAAAAAAAATTACCATTGCGTCTTTTCCCCAAGCAGTAGCTCAGATGTGTCTAAAATAATTCTGTATATCGTTTCCTAGTAATAGTGCCAGCCGAGACACTTTAGATCCCTTGAAGTCTAGACATTTCAAGCATTTAATTTATCAAAGAATAATGTTAATTAGCAGGCGCAATCGAATCCTGCATGCTAGATGTAGAATCACATAAAATCAGACTTCCTTTTTGCGATTGCTCGGCCTATCAGCAGCTTTTTATAAAGGTAATTTTAGAATTGTGTGTCCAGTTTACTTGAACCTGAGCAGCTTGGGCAGTGTCCTAGAAGGGTTCCCTTTACAATTGTTCATGTGCCCCAAAAAGTTAATTCATGATCTTATATCGGAAAGTCTGAGGACTACTTGCAGGGACTACTTGCTGTTTGCCTTCCAAATCACAGTGAAGATTATTTTTAGAATAGTAAGTGAATTTATTTAAAGTTAAACTGTTTGCTATTCATTGTGATGACTCCAGTCTACATCACTAGCATGAAGATTGGTGTACGCACCAGCTCCGTAAAGTGTCAAACAGTGTGACATGGGTATGGTGCGGATGCTCAAGTTGCATTGAATTCAATCAAAGGGATATCCACAAATGCACTCTGCCTTCCAATTTGCAAGAGATTTACTACCTGTAAGACTCTTCCTTCTCAATGGGAAAGGCAGTTACTGTTTCTCTTTGTAATCAGTTTAGGAAAATAAATGGATTCCAGAAAACAGTTTACATCCTCCTCCTTAAACTGCATATTGATCAAGTAAAGGTTTCCTTAAAGATCCTTGCTATTCAAAGATCTGGCCTAGACCTGGATGATTAAAGTCTTTTTGTCTTGTACTGTCTCAAGCAAGCATTCTACCTGTGCTTCCCATTCGCTCTTAAATATTTATGTATGTGCAATCTTCAGTTCAAGTGGTTATTTTCCTAACCTCTGGCCTTTTTTCATAGTTTTCTTCTGCATAGTAACCAAGCTTAAACTTTTACACCTTTAAAAGAGTATTCGGAACATTTATGGTATCCAAAGTGCATTTCATGTATAAATGTTAAAATCCCGAAGAAGCTAGGGATTCAAACACAATTGCATCAGTCCTGATGTTGACTTCCATACAGATCTAGTGAAATCAACAGTGGTGCATGGTACTACATTGCTCAGAACAAATCATACTTTTTATTAACCTTTGATGCTAAAGAATGAGAGATCAAAAAGAAAGCGGTCCATGACTGAAATTGGCAGAGTGCAGGAGTGAACTTTTACCTTCGATTGCCAACAATACATCTTAAAGTTAAACCGTTTCCTGCGATTCTTATTGTAGTTCTTGCAGCAAGAGCCCTTGTTTGATCAACGTGTTAGTGATTAAAAGTTAAAGTTCCTGACCACAGAACTAAGCTGTCTGAAGTTGACCTTTTCTTTTTTAACATGGTCTACCAGGGGGGGAGGAGCCAAGCTCGCGATCGTAATGGTCGCTTTGTAGCTCGGCTCCGTCAGCCTTCCGGCCTGACTCGCATATCCTGCTGCATATCCTGCCCCGAGACGACACACTCGAGAAGAAACAGAAACGTAACGTGTTGCTCTTACCCACCGTCTGACCTGGAGGCTCCTGCGTGCTGCGGCTCCGAAGTTGTGCCCCCGGAGGGACCGGGGCCTCCGCGGTGATGAGACCGGGGCCTCGCCTATTGGACCCAGCCTGGCGTTGATGTACACGTCGGCCCCGGCCGAGAGAGTGAGCCACTGGCGAGAAGCCATTGTGCGAGCATCCCGGTGGTCCTGATCCGGGCTTGCCTTGGCGGCCGTGAGGCTGGTGCGGGGCGCGGTGCTCCGAGGACTGATCGTGTGAAGGGGTCCCCCCGCCGCTGCTCCGTCCATCCACCCTGGAGCCTCGCGCCCGGGCTCTGTTCGTCAAACACGCCAGCGATAGTACAGGCAGACCCCCGACTTTGGCGGCTCTCCTTTCTGCACCAAGGCTGCCATTAGTGGGACCCCCTTAGTGCCCGAGGGGGTCCGCATCTGTGGGACTGCTCCGAGAGTCGCGGAGGGTGGTGACGAGGCTGAATCTACAAAATGGCGGCCGACGAACTAGGCCGTGGATATCCTCAAGACGGCGGACTTGGGTTGCTGGACTGCACGGGGGCCTGGACATGTGTGCGTGAGCCTACAATTGGCGACGTTCTTGACGCATTGCGATCCTTGCAAGCGGCCTTGGCCCCCGGTGCCCCTGGGGGATCGGTGCGGTCCGCCGCCATCTTAGATGGACGGTTCTTCATGGTCCCCTCTCGTCTCAGTGATGCCACTGCCTCGCCCCCCTCGGTCGCGACGAGGGTTACTACCGCTGTCCGTCGACAGGTCTGCAAGCAAGTGGCTTTGGAACCTCCTGCGCTTCAATGTTTGGAGTTTGGGGACTTGAATATCGTGCTGGGGCCCGATCCTACCCGAATGCCCGAGAAGCAGGGTAGGCTGCTGCCTATCTTTGCCTTGATGAGGTCGTGTTTCTGTACTGCAGGGAAAACCCCGCTTTCCCGAACGGCGAGACTGAACTCCTGTCTTTTACTGCCCTTGTTAATATTGTTGGGACACTTGAACTGCATACCCGGACTTTTGTTTTCTTGCCTATTGCTTGACCTCCCTGGCCTACGTTTTTATCGGAATTTTTTTCATTCGTGTGATTGCCCCGCACCGAGTTGCTCACTTACCGCTGTCATGTGGTGGGTGGTAATTGTGGCTAAGAAAGGCCTGGGGTGAGATACATTGCTCCCGGTGGATTGCTGGTGTACAGATCCGTGGCGAAGTTGCCCGTATTCATAGTGCTATGGGTGACCCCCTTGTATGTTTTATGACGCTCGAGATTGTGTCGTTTTCGTTTAAACGTATTACGATTGTATGGTTGGGCGGAGGGCTGAGGCCGGCCGTTTTGTCTCTGCTCCTTTACTCCTCCCTCCTACCTCTTTCTGTCTTCATGTCCTTCTTTTGGTCTCTTTATTCCTCTTCTCTCTCTTGTCTCTACTACATTTCGGGTTCTGATTTAGGGCGACAGGCACGCTGCTGGGGGGGTAGGCCGTAGCCTTCTGCCGGGGTGCTGGGTGGGATGGGTGGGATGGGTCTTATCTGCTGTTTTATTTTCCTTAGTTCTATGGCCCTTTTGTGTCTCTTTATAGGAGCGCCGCGTCTGTCCTTGCCTCCCATGGTATGATTGGGATGGGGTCTGTATTGTCGCTGCTCTCCTTCTTGTGGCTATGCTGCATTTCAATTGCGACTCCCATCCCCTCCTCGTTGCTAATATTCCTGCTCTTTTATGTGTTCTTTGCTACGGGGTGCTTGTATCGGCGCGGCATTCTTCTCTTTCAGTCTGTATTTTTCTTTTCTCCTCTTCCTTCCCCTCCCCTCCTCCCTTTTTCTTTCCCAAAGGTTAGTATGACGGGTTAGTTCTAGTGATGTCAAAATTCCGGTTCCTTCGTTCTGTTTCCAATATACTACTGGGTGGTTGGTGTGCATAAGATGAGTCTAATTGAATATTGATTTGTGTTAACCGCATCTGTTTTCATACTGATGTATACTGTAGTGACATTCCTCCGCATTGCTGCCCTTTAGCTTTCTTGTAGCCACTGGTTTGCTTTGGGAACCCGGATTCATTTATGCTGTAACCGAGCCTGTTATACTCCTTATCGTAATATTATAAAAATTAACCTTCTTTGGTCCTGTTTGCTGGCCGTCCAGATCCCCCCCCCCCCCCCCCCTTTTTTAGGCTGTATTGATTGCGCTCCATTATGATTGATTCTGTAAATTTTCCTTCTGGATTTCTTGATTGCTCTATTGTGTCGTGGCCGGCCGGACTGGTTGTAGGCCCAGATTTGTATATCCTTTCTGTACAAATAAAGGTTTTAAAAAAAAATAAATAAAAAAAAAAACATGGTCTACCAGATTCTTCTCTTCTCCTTGGTGATAGAGCACATGCACAGATGATCTACCTGCTTCTTACATAGCATGAAGCTTCAGGGAGTGTTTTACCATTCTTGCTGTTTGTACCAACTCCAGGACGCATGCTGGTCGCCCCCAGTGTCCCTCAAAACCCTGTTTACCATATACAACAAAACTGATTTTGCCCTGGCGAACAGTGTATTGTACCACACACCAAGCTCAATCTAAGATAATGGTATGTTAATTGGTCAATAGCTCTGTGATGATGTATGGAATGAGTATAATTTCAACTCTGCAACCTTAACACTAATCAGAAATAAATTATGTCCCGTCAGTTATGAGGCAGCCAGTAGTGTAATAATGTTGTGCTTATTAGTATTTACAAGGGAAAGCAATAAAATGGATTTGAAAAAGAGAGGAAAACTCAATCCCTTCTGATTAGCCTGTATTTGAAGTACAAACAAACAGGACTTTATCAAATTAATTACAGTCCGCCTTTTGCTCCTTACCTGTTCCTTCTTTTGTTTTGCTTATGCTGCATGCTTTGTCACATTAAACCCATTCATTAACCCCTTCCATGTGGGGGTAATTCCCCCCGCTGTGCTGGGGGGCGCGCACAGCGCCCCCGTGCTCATGACGAGCTGAGCTCGTCATGCCCACACCCGTTCCCGTGGAACGCTCAGCACAGTATGGGAATTATCCCCGCGTGTGAGCGTTCCACAGCTGATGACGAGCTGAGCTCGTCATGAGCACCGGAGCGCCGTGCCTCATGACGCGCTCAGCTCGTCATGAGCATCGATGAAGTTAAACCCAGAAGTATTTGCTTTATCTGTGCTTGTTTCCTTTAGAAATTAATCAGTACTGATGAACCTGCTACTATGTTTCACCACAGAATGTGTCGCACTGCACAGCTCTGTATCCCTGAGGTCTGTCAGATTACATCTTGACCCAGGAAAGAATTTAACAATTTAATTCATAAATTCCTTATTCGAATATAAAAAATAATCATAAAAGAATGGTACAATAATTCAGTTAGTATAATGTGTCACTGTCGCAAGTAAAGACAGATAAAACCCCTTAAATCAAAACAATAAAGATATTCGATGAGCCACAACTCATTTAAAAAAGCCACACACTGCATAACATGTCAGTCATTGTAAAGAGACCGTAAGCAGTATGCTGGCCTCTATTTAGAAAATGACGTGTGAAACAATTATAACATTTACAGAAAAACACAAAATGCAAAAGGGGTTGTAGGGAGTGTTCATTGCAAGGGCAGAGCAGCAGTGTGAAGTTTGTGTGAGATTGCCCCAGCAGAATATTAAGAATGCAGTGCATAGACCCAATGCGAAATCTTGTCAGAACAGATCTTTGTCCACGGGAACCAAGTACATATACGGCTCAGTTTCCTTAGTAGTGTGGGTTATCATGTTGTCCCTGACAATCGGATTGTTTAATTCCTCTCCTTCTCTAATCAAAGTTGTAAGTTTTCTGAACTTTCTTTTAACCCAATTGAACAGATAACATTCTGTGACCTCAATAACACTTGCAGAAAAATTAATTCACAGGTGCAGCGGTGGGCATTCTTTGAAATGAAGTAAGAACACTCGAATTTGTTTGGCGTTAGTTTGTTAGTTGTGATCATCATGAGCAGGCCTCTAAACCCTCTGTCACAACCATTGTCAGTGTGTTGAATGTTATGGTCTGATAGATATGACCACCCTTGAATTTAGTGTTGGTTGTTATACGTTCATAAACCCCATTACTGTGAGACCTGTGTTAATCGTTTTTGGAGATTCCATTTGGTCATTCTGCCATATTTATTGTCAGTAAAACTCTAAGACTGGATCCCAGTTTGAACACCTTGCAGCTTTTTTGACCATTCATGTTGTGGTACAACTTGGCATATCATTTAAGAGGGTATAAGCGTGAGGGGACATAATTAAAAAGAAGAAAACAAACATGATGAAAAATGCAACCATCCAGGCACAGGCGTAAAATGTGGGTGGTTTGTGATCACCAAGGGCCTGAATATCTCCTCATCAATATACATGTAATCTAAGAAGGGGAACCAAATCTGCTTATATTTACTCATTTTGAGCTGATTATGAGATTCTCCTCCCCCCCCAACACACACTTCGTTATGTGCCACTTGCCGGCCCACTTATTGAGGGTTTTTTTTGTGTCCATTTCCATTTGTTCACCTGAGGAAGTTGTGAAAATAAATGAAAACAGAGGTCTCTGAAGATTTCCTGCATCCCATGTATAGATGATGTTGGCGAGTATTGGCATTCCCTTGCAACCAACCACAATGTCATAAATGTATAAGAGCTAATTAAATAATTATGGACCACACTAGGAAAAACAGGTCATAACCAATCCCTTATGGTGTTGTTTAATGTAGTCCTATTATACAGCATTAGCATGCCTACAGGATCTACAGTGGACCACATATGTGTCTTTTGCTTTCTCGCCGTAAGTGTGCCAGGAGGTATGCCCAGCCGTGGGTCCTGGGCTTACTGTGCCTCTGGAATCAAGGTATCCTGGCTGATGAGGGTGAAACCCCGAAACTGGTCCTAGGATGCTTGTTTCCGCTCCAGGTAGGACCTGGCTTGGCAGTTCGGGCCGGACTGTTCCCATGAGGCAAAGGGTCAAAACTGATTTGCATATGGCCAGGTCTAAACTGGAGTGGCATGGTGAGCAAAATATTGATGGATTTAACCCAGATCTCTTGACTGAGGATGAATGTTTTGATTTGTTCTGCAGTCCGTCCATCAATTGTGTGTCTTTTGCTTTCTCGCCCTAGGTGCTCCAGGTATGCCTAGACGTGGGTCCTGGTCTCAATGTGCCACTGGAATCAAGCTATCCTGGCTGATGAGGGGTGAAACCCTGAAACCGGTCCTAGGGTGCTTGTTTCCTGTCCAGGGAGGACCTGGCTTGGCAGTTCGGGCTGGTCTGTTCCCATGAGGCACAGGGTAAAGACTGGTTTGCATATGGCCAGGTCTAAACTGGGGTGGCATGGTGAGCAAAATAATGATGGATTTAACCCAGATCTCTTGACTGGGGGTGAATGTTTTGATTTGTTCTGCATTCTGTCCATCAATTGTGTGTCTTTTGCATCGATTTGTAATGGCATTTGAAGATATGAAAAGGTTGTGCAGTTAACCAAATAAATGACTTTGACGGATTAGCTGAAACCCAAAGGTGAATCGCGATGTGTTGAGTAGGCAGCATATTCATATACCCTCTGTTTTGCTTCCCCCCTCCTGCTGTCTTCCCCCTCCCTCTAGTGTTATTTTTTTGTTTGTTTGCAAATCCAACTCGAATCAGTAAAAAAACAAAAAAACTTGCAGCACTTGGTAGACGCATACATGCTTGGTATGCTTAACTACAAAATGGCACAGCAGGCTGTATAGGCCTTCTCCCCCCCTTTTGTTAGCTATGACGCCCAGCATCAAAGATGCTGTATGGCATGGCTAAAATCATTGGCCAAAGTCCATAGGTCCCAAAGGTGAGAGACCTATTTGTTTGTTTCAGTGCTTGTTTGAATGCACCTCCTTGAGCTGTCACTCTTATACAAAATCTCTAGAGAGGATGGATATTGCCTCATAATGAGTATTGTTAGAATTACTGATGGACATTTTTTACTGAAGATTTTGCACTGTGTAGTTAATCTGACACTAGGTGTAAGGGTACTGTTGGACTGATTATCCATGTTGAGAACTCTGCATAATCCTTATCTGAAAAAAGCTCTAATATGGACGGATTCATGCGCCCAGCATTTTACTCACTGCTTTTGAAGGTTCTGCATCTACTTGCGTACACACATGGTTCATTGATACCCCTGGCTTTAAAAAGGACAGTGCTGTTCTGAAGGTTAATGCTGTGCACCAGACAAGCCAGTTGACGTATACTTAATACCTAATCATATATTCAAATTAGTGATTCCTTTTGCTTAAAGCTATGTCACTCTTTAATAATATGGTTTATTCTTGTAATGCAAAATGTGTGGTGCCATCTGGTTGTTGGTAACCTTGATAACAGTTAAACGTGCTTAGCTTCGTTAAATGCACACAGAATATTTTCAAATAATCTTTTTGTCCATTTGATTGCTTTGCTGTTTGATGTTACTGCTAAAGAAGAATGCATATCTATATGTAAAATGTTAACATTTCTTGCTCATTTGATTCCTACACGTTCACATGGCAGCTCCTAAGAATATGCACGTAAATCAGTAAATGGACGATACCTTGTAGTGGTGGCTGAGGGTTTACATATATATGATATATATATATATATATATATATATATATATATATATATATATATATATATGTGTATGTATGTATAGAACATTAGGATAAAATAGGCCTATGCCTATTTTTAATCTCCATAAACTGAAAGCAAGCACATCATCCATCCTGATTTATTTTCTTGGAAGCTAAACCCACTACACCAACGCACATACTAAATTAGCAGAGGTCCCATACAAGACTAGTAACGCAGAACTAAACTTAAAACAACACTGGCTGTTCATAGCTTTGTTTCCCCTTTACTTAAAGCCATGTTGCATTGCAGCTACGATGTTGTGCAACATGCCTAAAAAAAGACAAACACTAACAAGGCAAATATATGCATGTTTTTTTTTTACCAAGGTGTGGGCCAGGACAGGCAAAACGACAATCAGTGGAAGGCTGGCAAGACAGGTAAGTAACATGAGGTAGAGTGCAAACTACACCACAGATGACAGGAGGAGGGAGGGTGCAAGCTACGCCACTGACGGCGGGAGGGGTGAGGAAGGGAGCACGTAACAACACTGGCATTGGGAGGAGGGTGGGAGGGGGATGTAGCAAGCACCAAGGGAAGGGAGCAAACCACACCACTGAGAGCGAGAGGAGGGAAATACATGTACTTTTATGGAGTGCAACAGGTTTTTTAAAGTACCTCAAGAAGCCCTAGGCAGGTGGAATGGCACTGGCCACAGCCAGGAATCTGTACTTTGTCCTTGCTCCACATTATATGCAAAATTAGGAAGAGAAAATTAAAGCAGGAGGTGCTGGCCAATGATAAGCAAGGAAAGGAGACTGACATCAAAACCAACCAATGGTAAGTAATGGGCGTGCTCGAAACCCCTTTTTAAGTTTAAAAAAAAATGTATGTACAAGAGACTTGGCAGTTCGGTCTGGACTGTTCCCATGAGGCACAGGGTCAAGACTGATTTGAATATGGCCATGTCTGAACTGGGGTGGCTTGGTGAGCAAAATAACGATGGATTAAACCCAGATCTTTGACTGGGGGTGAATGTTTTTGCCATTGTGCAACATTCCGTCCATCATCTTGTGTGTTTTGCTGTACAAGAGACTTGCCAGAAACCCTGCATGCTTTGTCTCAGTCGAGACCTAAAGAACTTAGAATTTTCATTCATTTTGTCGCAGTAAAATGGTTGCTGTGCAAACCATAAGTTTCATATTAAGCTTTTGTTTCTAGTGTGGTACTTGTGTTTTAGGTCATAACCATCGCAAGTCTTGAAGAATAAGGTAGTTGTCAAGTAGGGTTCCTAAATCCACCCTTGTTCACAACAGTTAGTGCTTTGTAAACTTTGTGTGAATGGCTGGTTACTGGGTTGAGGAAAGAAGGCTACCAGCCCACATTTCTTGGCATTGGGTGACTTTGGTGCATGTTAATGAAACCAATTTGCATTGTGGATTACTGCATAGACAGCGATGTTGCCACTGTTTGGTCTTCGCTATGTCTGCAGTTACGCAGAAGTTGGAAGTATGGCTTCTTGATCAACGTTGTTTGAAATACATCACTGAGAGTGTTAACAGTTAGTAGTTATGTGTATGTGACGGTCACATTAGCGACCAGGAAGAATCAAGCACACGTTCATGACGTTCTTCAATAGAAGGACACACAAATATCTTTATCTATTTGATGTTGATCTTTTCTACTAATTCATTGGTCACCACAGATCTCTGTCCTGTGAGTTTTAGTGTATTTGTGACTCATGTAAGCCATGGATCCATTGTGGGATCTAAATTTTCAAATGAATCCAGTGTTGTGTTCGCCACCCCATTTCCCTCTGAGCCACAAACTGTTTATTTCTGGAACTGATTCAAAGATGGGACTGTCCTTGCCAGATAGCCAAAGTAAATCACGTTTGGATTACCATTATTCAAAAGTGAATTTATTTTAATTTGTAGTCCTGTCCTAGAGAAACTTAATTATCAGAAAAGCCACTTAGCATGGAGGCTGGATAGCGGAACTGTTCAGGATGTTGAACAACGTAATTACCTTGGGCTGAAGCACCTGTCAATCCAGGATATTGATTGAAATCCACTGGTTGTTGCTTTGCTGTTCCTTGTCTCCAAGAGTGACATCATTAATGTATGCTAATGTACAGAATCACACACGAGCACACAACATTCTGCTGAGTTACTTGTAAGAATGTGTTAATTGTTTAATCCCAATGATTAATCCCATAATCCAGTCTTTGCTAAGGCATCACAGTCTGTGTTGTTGTGAGATTATTCACAATGGTATAGACTTACTTTTATTTTATTTGGGAACAGACCTCCATATGTACTTGGGTCCATCTGAACCTGGAGCGGGCCTTATTTGAGTTATATGTGTCCTTTTTCATGTTACTCCCAGCAGTGCAGTTGTTTGTTTTCTTCGTACCATGGAACGACTTGTCGTTTCGGTCAGTTTACTCTTTGTCTCTAGATGGAGAGGTGTGGCTCGGTGTCATGGAAGACTTCAGGAGCCTGGTAGAATGTCTGTTGAGGTAAATGGGTGAGTAGAAAGCTTGAGGCCCACTCCTTTTCATTGGGCTCGGTATTTTTACTATAGGACTACTCTGACCCAGGCTAACATGCCTTGGGAGGAATGCAACAAATGAGCTCCAGCAATGCAAGCACCTTCCTATGGTTGTGCATGGCTGCAGAGGCAGCCTCTACTGCTGTCTCTCTTCTGCTGGTTGGGTTTTGAACTGCGGTCTCTTTGCTTCTCTGAGGACTATCAGCACCATTTGTCAAGGGTACCTTGGAGGTTTTTATATGGTAAAGCTAGATGAGACATTACATTACTGAAATAATTGTCAAATTATAGCAAGCTGAGTAATTTTCAGACGCCTTCTAATTGCTCATATCAGGGACAACTCATAAGAAACACATTTTATGACTGCTTTATATTCTGCTGCACCTAGACATTTTACATTGCTCTTTGTTGCTTGCGGGAGAGGACCTTCGTCTTTTCCAAAATAAAGCACATTTGGTAACTAAGCAACGAATAACCGCTTTGAGCTTAAAAGCAGAAGAAATTACTTTTTTCACACTTGTGAATGAGTTTTAATTTACCTGCCAATAGCCAGTTCCAGTTTTTACTCCAGTCTTAAATTATTGTGATGTGTTATTGAAGACTTTTCACGTTCCCTCAAAAAGTCCTTCTCGGTTCTTAAATCTCCCTGTATTTAGACACAGAGTTAAGACGGTTCGAGGTTGTTTGAGCAAAGAAGGAAGTAGGCTTTCCATTGTTCATTGATTGACGGACACCACCTTTAAATGTGTTAATCTGCGTGCAGTGTGCACTTCAAAGACTGCCGTCATTCCTATACATATCACCCAGACATTTCTACACTTTTGTAACCTCAGTCTATTTGCTCATCTTAAGAGCCCTTCAGGCAACATATTGTTAAAGTGAGAGGCTTCGAATATTTTAATTTCCGAGCCTGATTATCTAAAAGTCTCAGAGACCGTTACCCTAAATTCAGAATTCCCCTTGTGCCTTCTTAATTTAATTTAATTTAATTGTGGGTTTATATAGCTAGAATCAACTCCCGGAGGAGTATCTCCGCGCTTCGACCTCTGGGGAACCCGTCCTGGCTGACCCTGAGAGATGGTCCCTAATGGGTATCTCTAAGGTGCGACCAAGCATCCCCGGCAGTCTGGGGGGCCGTTGTGAAGATGAGGCAAGCTAATGCCCAGAGTTGCCGAGTGTGGTCCCTGACTGGAGTAGGCACCGAGGCGAGAATTATCGAGCCCGCTGACCCTGGTCCACGACCCTGCCGCGTCGGGAATCGAACCCTGGTCCCGGGCCGTCCTCTGCTTACGGGTCTGCCGCCTCTAACCAGTGAGCCACACCACTCCACTTAGTATAGTAAATATAGTTGTGACGAAAAGAAAGACGTCTGGCTTTTAAAAGACCCTTCTAGTGGGTTGAAAGGACTCTTCTGACATTCAAAGCCAGGTCATTCACAGGGAAGTATAAAACATTCTGATCCGTCATTAGGTCCAGTTAGTTTTTGTTAACCAAATGTTCTTCTGGTTTAAATTTGATTTCGGATCTCTATTTACTAGCTTTTTAGTAAACACATTTTGTCTGTGATTCCAACCACTGCCCTGAACTCTCTCCAGATCTCCTCTGGCAAGCCGCAGATTTGTTTGAAACAGACTGAAAGCTGCAGTGACCACTTTTTAAGGTTATTAACTTAGTT
Organism: Lissotriton helveticus; assembly: GCF_964261635.1. Classification (NCBI taxonomy): domain Eukaryota; kingdom Metazoa; phylum Chordata; class Amphibia; order Caudata; family Salamandridae; genus Lissotriton; species Lissotriton helveticus. Next base: position 766,666,914 of record NC_136068.1, read on the forward strand.
TTGTTACTGCTTGGACTCCAAGATCTGCGTTTGAATATTAGTTCCAATGCAAGCATCATTAAACGCCTGCCACCCGCAGTGAGTTTGCTGGGCATTGTAATGGCACGTGCCTCACTTTTAATTCAAGGAGCAGCAGTCCTGAACACAGACATTCAAGCGCTGCCAAGGGGTGGAGCTGCCGAACAGCCACCGCGCCACGGGGGTCATGACTACACCAGTCGGTGTCAGTGACTCAGTTCCGCCTGCCAGTCAGCAGAATGTGGCCCACTCGTCTAGGCCGCTCCTCGTGGGGCTGAGTGGTCGCATCGTGAATTCAGAGCAAAGCCGCACCCGCACTTAAAATACTTACTGTGCGTCATGAAGTCTGTTTCTTACCCCCGCCCAAATAAAAAGAGCGGATTTGGCGTAAAGGAGTGGGTGGCTGGAAAGCAGAAGGATCGAGTGAGAGGTTCATTGGAAAAGAAGTATAAAACCCTTTTCATAGTGAGGAGGGCTCCGTCTGGGTTCCAGCACAGTAGTAAAGGTACATTACATATTACACAGCAGAACACCCTGGCATGGGAAGTGCCTTTGGTAGCGCGAATCTCCTGCACCCCGATGAGTCGAGGTTTAGTTGCCGCTAGGAGAAACATCCCCCCGGCCCTAACCCTCCTCTCCCTTGTAAAACTGCCTAAGATCAAATGTGTGTTTATGTTCAGGAATCGAACGCGCGACTCGCCTATTTGAACAGCTCAGTGTATTGATTTTGCAGCACAAACCCCATAAATTCTGGGCCTGCGTGTACACAAATGTACCGCCTTTTATGTGGCAGTGAGCGAGCGGGCGCCGTGGGGGATACGATTCTGTATGATTTGTTAGGTCTTTGCTCCTTGTGGTTTCTGCGTGTCCTGGGGAAATGTTCGTGTTTTCCCTCGCTCTGCATGTTCAGAAAGATGCGGTATGGCCGCTTCCTTGTTTCTGTAAGCACTGTGCAGACTACTGTATTCGGGTTTCTGTGCACCGTGTCTATAAAGTGCACTGCCTTGCGTGCCATTTTAAGGTTCTTTCTTACGCTGCGGTAATCGCGGCGGTGACTACTGAAAAACAAGCATCAATGCAATAGGGCTCGCATTTGCAAGTGTTTGAGCTTTTGGCAGTATAAATGACACTGTCTTGTATTTATGTGTTTTAAAAATCTGCAAGCAGTGCGTAAACAAAGCACTTTGGGGCAGATTTATGAAGGCCTTGCGCCGCCGGTGCGTCACTTTTTCCCATGTTAAAAGTGACTCACCAGCGGCGCAAGGCCTTCATAAATCTGCCCCTTTGTACTTATAGTAGTTGCTTACTAGAAGCAAGGCTGGCAGTACCTGCGCCTCTTGTATTGCCAGCCTTGCTTCTCGTAAGCAAGAACTACAAGTACAAAGTGTGTGTTTACGCACTGCTTGCAGATTTTCAAAACACATAAATAAAAGATATTGCCATTTACAATGCCCATAGCTCAAACTCTTGCAAATGCGAGAGCTATTGCATTCCAAATGCAATGTTTAATGACTGTCTTTTATAAGTAAATATTTCACAGTTTAGCCGGCAGCTCCTTTACAATACCTCTCAAAAGAATATTCCAGTGGGATTACAGCCAGCAGTCCTGATTTTACCCCTGGTAGTCAATGTTTCAGGGATATCACAATTTTTTGAGGGATCATATTTACCAGTGTGACTGTTCGAAATGGACAAGGTCGTCAGTTTTTTAGTTGCATAAGTCTATCACCCTGATTTTGTGCGGACCTTATTAAATTGTGCTGCAGTAACTGCTGGTATTTATAGCGCCTAGAAACAGCCAAACCCTTCTCTGCAGCTCTCCGTGTGTGCTCAGTGTGTGCATGTCTGAGGGGAAATACTCCCAAACTAGCAGTGAGCCTGTGCCGAAAGGAGATGAAAGATGAGAGGCAGGTCACTCCCAACATCTTCAACAGCTCAGTTGGTAGAGGGAGGGTTATAGGAGAGCGCAGTGATCCTTAGATCGCAGGTTCGAATCTGCTGTGAAATACTTTTTGTTTTGTTTCTAGTTAGTCACGTTAACTGCCTATAAATTGTTAAATTATCGGGTGTGTTTGCTTAGCACCTCTCAAGCAAAACAGCTGGCGTGGTGCACAGCTTGAATTAGAATACTCGCAGCTTCTGAGAAGAAATAGCATGAAATCAGATATTTTCAGTATGCTAACCATCCAGTTGATGGTATCCGATACTATAAATGTTACATTTGTGACACCACACATCCAACGTTTTGTCATGAAGCCAAATAAGCACATCAGAAACTTTCTACAAAATTAAGATATTAAGTCAGAACTGAGCAGTAGCGTATCGTTTTTCTTTTTAAATCTTCTCAGATGAACCGCTTTTTTTGGATTTTTTAATAGAAAAAAGCAATCAAATATTCTTAAAGTGAGAATGTGTCAAAATTCAAGCCAACACTATTCAGCTTCCGGATGAGAGCTACAAATGCCAACTCAGGGGATACACAAAAACAAAACTAAATATCGAATCACAAACATATACACAGACTGGACAAGTATTTTTACTCTGGGTCAGCTTCTCCAATACCTGCTCAAAAATATCTATTAATCACTTTTAAACACTACTTTGATGTTACATGTGTATTGAAAATGAAGGCATGAATGTACAGTATCGCTAGAAAGTGTTATCTTCGAGTACAAGACAGGAGAAACGGGAATTGTATGTAGTGCTGCAGCTACCCACTTGGTATAGGGACTGCCCTGCAAGTGTGCTCAGTGCACAGGCTGTGCACGCGGGGGTCACCGAGTGATTGCTGCAGCTTCGTGTGGTCATGGAGGCTGCACCGCGAGTGTCCTCAGTCCACAGACTGTGCATGCGGTGGTCACCGAGTCTGGGTGCTACAGCCTTTTGTGGGTACAGGGACTGCATAGCGCGTGTGCTCTGTGCGCACACTGTGCACACAGCGGTCGCTTAGTCTAGGTGTTAAAGACCCCTGTGGAACTGGGGTTGCATGACGAGTATACTCTTTGCACATAGTGCTTGTAAACAAGAATTGCTTCGGACAGTAATAAGTTGCAGGCTGAAGCCACTAAATTCAACTCTGTCAGAAGTCACATCCAAAGCAACCGGTCCGAAAAAAATTAAACCAGACATAATCCATGGCTCGGGGAGTACTATAAAACTGAAAGCATTTGTGATTGGCTGTGGTAGAGTGAGCGCTCAGTTTCCGTCTGTCCGATTTGCTTGCATTGTGCGGCATTAAATATTCTTTGCTACTGTATTTGTGACAGGCTCAATCTCCCATGAGCAGCTGTGCCATTGATATAAAATTGCGCCGTTGGGTGGCTTTTGAAGAAGGACTGATGAGTAATGGAGGCTGCGGTTAATAATCGCGCTCCTAACTTTGAAGGGAGCGGGGCGGGATTTGAAACCAGTGGTGCACGTGCACCACAAAGGAGCGGTGGCGAGTGTGCGCGGCAGCAAAGCTAACACGAGCTAATTATAAACACATGTTTATAATTAAAACCAGATGCCGCTGCTGCGCATAACAGACACCAATAGGCCATGGGCGGAGCAATGCCCCCGCCTTTGGCCAATTGCTTGCTGTCTTTGTTAAAAAGACGCACGCAAAGGCCAATAGCGTGGGCCAAAAGGTGCGATTCCTAGGTTAGTTCTCAAACCCCCTACAAGAAGTCTCGTGCTGTGCGTGCAGTGCTGCGCACTGCAACGGTGGGCGCGAGATCTATAGAGCCTCTGATCTGAACTATATTGCTTTTTAGTATGGTCTCCTAGGGCTTATTTGCAAAACAGATCCCCAATATCAGTGTCATACACCAAAGTTAATTCAAAAAATATATGTTTATTATTTATATTCTTCATATAAAAATGTTATGCTTTTTTTTATATAGTTTATAATTGTACTATTATTCATGGACTATAAAAGTTAATTGTTTACAAATACATATGACAGTTAGACCAATAGAAAAAGGTTGACAAAGTGTCAACAATACCTCTATCATTTTATTGTGTAATGATTCTCCAGAGTTTTATCCAGTTGCGTGCATGCGTCGGCCAACGGCCGTCGTGAGCACTACCTCGGTAGGGCTGCACACGCCGTTGGCCGACGTGCCCCCCGCCCGCGCAATAGAACGCCCGCACTGCGCGTTTAACGGGTTAATATCAACACATGAACAGTGGAATAGATTGACATAGATGCAGATTTTAACAATTTCTTCATCTATGACTGTATTGAAGGCCAGGAAACCAGCATTTCAACTACAAAATCAAAATGCATATGATACACAAATAACCCCACACTCTACCATCAACACTTCATTCTCACCTGTCAAACCATTTCACCTGCTCTTGCACTCGTACACAGAAGAAATTAAATCATGTCGGAGATCCTGAACAGATTATCAGATACAGACTATCTCATTCTTTGTGGTGCGAATATCTCCCATCAGTTTCCTCTAGTGTATATGTATCTGAGAGGACTCCCCATATATGTAGTAATGGTCAACGCACATTTCGGTGGACCATTATTTAAACCACCTTCATTTGGACCAAAATAGAGTCAACTAAATTTCAAATAAAGTGGACGGGGGTTATCTGTGGAATAATAACAGAAAGCAATAGTTTTAAACAGTGAATGCGGGAATTGTTGCCGCTAATAACAATTCGGGAAACATTTTTAACATAGGTGCCTACAACTCGTTCTAATTATATCAGACAGAGGTTACTCACATCATATCAGACAGTGTGGTCTTATATATGTGCACAACATGCAAACGACCAATAGGCATGCTACCTCATGCCATGCAGCCAAGTGAGGATAAAACCAAGAAGTGACCAAAGATCATAGTGAGAAAAGAAAGCAACCTTCACCAAGTATCCGATCAGGAAAGTGTTCTGTTGATTAAAAGAGATATAACGAAATTAAAAATCAGTTTCTCAGTAAAAATCTTACTGCACCTTGCTCTTACCAAAAAGTGTGTGTGTGTGTGTGTGTATATATATATATATATATATATATATATATATATTTCTTTAAATTGGGCCGTAATTCCTTACAATTGGCAATTGGCAGGACAAGGCCACAAGACCATTGAGGGCCCTGTATTGATACTTCCGCCTTGTACGTGCTGGTTCTTTCTACAGAGAAATAGTGAGAATGTAATGCAAATCACGAAACTATCATGGGGCAGCCGTTCCACTAAAATATGTATATGGATTCTTACCCTATTTGCGATACAGATTATAACATGGACTCCAGCCGTTGTCTGAAGTTATAAGTGTGATATCATCATTTCTTCTTTCTGAGTACCCTGCATAGATTAGTTGAACAACTGCGACAAAAAAGGAAAAACAGTAAGGGCTTATCAGATAAAGACCTTGAAGTCTAAGTGACATACCTAGTGATACATGGGTCATTGGTATGCCCTATTTTTTTTTTATTTCAAGTGTTTTTATTAAAATATAAAATGTGCATGTCAGAGGTTATATATACAGTACATAGTAATACGGCGCCGTTGACTTAAGAGAAGAGGAAAGAAGAAAGAGAGGGGGGGTACTAATCTGTGACCGGGGCTTCCAGGTGTGTGTCGAGGAGTTCCCACATTCCATCCTTAGCATTGTGCTCTTTTGAGAATTTGCTGGTGATATTGTCCGCTCCCCTGAGGAATGTGACCCAGTTCATCCAAGTCTTAAAGTTCGCTTTGGCAGTGTTTTTCCAGTTTGTCAGGATTATTTTTAGGGCTGCCGTTAGTAGTATGTCAACAAGGACATAACGATCAGCTTTGTGAGTCTCGCCGCGGGCTTCATGATGGAAGACCGTAACAGCAAAGAGGTATGCCCTATTATTGGACAGAGTTTAACCATAGCCACTACTATTACAGAGACTCATTGAGATGAACTGTGGGCCGGTCCGAGAACTGCGCTGTGCAACAATAAAACTATAAACCTATATTGTTGATTTTTTATTTTTTTTGGGAGTTTTATATAGCGCGGACTAGAACCGAACCGAATCAGTTATCAGAGCGCTTTACATTGCACAAGTTACGTTTTTACATGAGGACACACACTTTCATGTTTTTTTAGGCACGGGGAGATTAAGTGATTTGCCCAGAATCACAGGAGGTTTTGGCGTCGTTACCGAGACTCGAACCCAGATCCCCAGGTCCGAGGTCGAGCGCCTTAGCCGTTAGGCCAACTCCTCTCCCCAATTCTTGATGCGTCCTGCCTCTTTATGCTTGGAGTTGGCTACGAGATAGCTTGAATGCTATTATAGGTATATGGCCGCAATGAAACTGCTATAGGTGACAACCCTTAGTAGGAAGATCAGCCTAGCCAGTCCGATAAAAATGGTGTTTTCATCTGAATAGAAAATAACTATATGGAACACTATCCCACAAAGTTGAGGAAAAGTAACTTGTAGCCGCCTTATCCCAGTGGCAGAGTCCCCGATCTTGCCGTATATCCGAGCATGAAGTGGCCCGTAATTTATGTTGAATCCAGCCCGCGCTACCGGATTTTTCCCATATGTCTTGATGGCGTGAGACTCATTTCCTTATTTATGGCGCCACCGCGAAGCGCTACCCACCCATTATCTTGCGGTGGTAAAATGACGTCCCATCATGTGGTGAGATATCCGGACGTTGCCAAGGTTGTGTGTACATTAGCCATCACCGCCATATTGGAGTGGCAGAAATAAAGTCTAAGCTGCATTCATTCGTATGTAAATGCATACACCGATATTAAATGCCCAGAACAGCATAAGAAATACTCACGCCCTGTATGTTTATTACACGTGAGGCCTAAGCTATATTGGTACGTGTGACGATATATACGTAATGTTGACTTACCAAAATGTATACTCGCCAATTACTGATGTTAAAAATTGATGTTGCATTAACCATGTTTAATGCGTTTAGAGAGAAAGTATTGTCAACGACTGCCGAGGTGGGCTAAGGTCATCCTGACACCCTACATTACCAAGATGGTCCTGATCTGTGCTGTAAAACACAGTAACTGTGTTATTTATCAGTACTCAGAACACATAAATGCATGAAATAAAGATTCATGTGAGTAGGAGATGTCATTGCTCTAATGAACTAGTACTTTCACTTAGATTGCAAATAATGCCATAAAACATAGTAATTTCCTACTAAGTTCTATTATATAGGGTTATATGTGTTGTAGAATCAATCTCTCGGCCATCTTCGTCCCATTAAAACTAATTGCATAAGGTCTTAGACTCATGAAGATGAGGCCAAAGCTGGCATGCTAGCCATATGGGTCTTCAGGTTACTATCCTAACAATTTCCTCGTTTAGTCCTTTGCGGACTATCAAGGGTAAAGATCCAATAAGTTTCTCTTTCTTTTCTGGTCTTTTATATATCGTATCCAGGTTTATGTCTGACACGTTCTATAATGAGCCATTTCAGCTCATTCTCTCTATGATTGCAGTCCAAGCAATGTCTAACCACAGGCGCCTGTAACTTTTCTGTCCTTATGGCTGACTTGTGTTCTAAGAACTGTGTACAGAATTCTCTGCCTGTCTCTCCTATATATCCTAAGCCACAAGGACAAAGAATAAGGTAGACTATGTTGGTACTTCTGCGGTTCGTGAAATTCCTCAGTTTTCCTTATTTGTTTCTATAGGTCCATAGTTGTGTGGTAATAGCCAAATCACAGGCATGGCACTGACCGCACCTATGATTCACTAGGACTGGGGGTAGTCTGTCTACTGTCATTTGCCCACTGACCTCCTTTGATTTAGATCTACTATGCACCAATTTGTCCTCAAGGTTAGGGTTCCTTCGATATGCCACAATCAGTTTCTGAAGTTGACGCTCTGTTTCATTCACATTGCGAATCCTCCAGTTTTTATCCAAGATCTGTTTGATCTTGTGATTCAAATTGGAATGGTTGATAACGCATACCAATGTGTCCTGTGGTTGCTTTACTTTACCAGAAATGAGAGCATTCTTGTTGTAATACTTCGCACGTTTCAGAGATTGGTGCACAAGACATTTCGGATATCCTCAAAGGAGAAGTCGTTTCTGGAGTTCTGCGTGTTCCATAAATTCTTTAATGCTAGTGCAGTTGTGTCTAATCCTAAGAAATTCCCCAAAGGGCATAGAGTCCTTTTGGCATGGAGGATGAAAGCTACTGTGATCCAAGATGGTGTTTTTGCTGTAGGTTTTCTGTACAGACTTACCTGTATTCTTCCTTCTCTGCCCATAATCCATATGTCTAAAAACTCAACCTTCTCTGCTGAGTATTTTGCTGTGAATTTAAGATTATTGTCACTCAGGTTGAGCCATGTGATGAAATTCAAAAGGTCTGACTCTTCTCCAGACCATATGAAGAAGATGTCATCTATGAATCTGTGCCAGCTATCTATGCTATGTTGCCATGCTCTAAGAACTGTGTAACCGTTGTAACGATGTAACCTGTAACTATGATCTGATGCTCATGTAAAGCGCTCTGATACCTCCGGGTCTAGCCAGCGCTATATAAAACTTTTAAAATAAAATAAATAAATAAACATAGAGGATGCCAAAAGTAGACCTTGACCATTTGTACACAATCCAGACCAACAGCAATCATCGACATTGCAAATATACGTATATTAAGCAAAGAAGAGGAGCATAAATTTGGCGTTATTTGTAAAACGTAGGACACAAGTTATCTATCGCATCATATTGTTGAAAAGTAAGAAAGTATTCCTCTATAGAATGGTGTTTAGGTTTTTCGCACACCCCACCCATAGACAAACCAGACTTAACACCCAAAACAAACAGGAAACATTAGACTCTGGTCTGCAATGGAACCTCAAACTCCCTTAGTGCGTGAAAGAGGGCCAGACAGCGCGATATACAAATGCCACTAGCCGAACATAACTAAGTTACATGAAGGATTGCATGGGTGCAAAATCAGAGCTATCCAATTAACGGGGTCTGGATTTTCTGTCTTTAAATATAATAGTAATAAAATGTGCCTCGCTTCCGTTGCCTTTAACATCTCACGCAGTACAACCAATCACAATGCCACAGAGTCCAATGGTTTCTCCAAATCAGAAAAAAAGCTAAGTACCCTGAATATTGTACACACAAAGCTTGGTTGTCCCAATGGAGTTACTACACCCGCAATCATTATTTCTAATCTGCTGTTGTTGTGCAAGTGTCTATGGTACTGAAAAGAGACCCAAGCAGTTGAACTCGACCTGGCTTCAGAACAAATATTAAGATTCTCAAAGTCTGAGTACAATTATTATACTACATCATACGCAGCTATGCCACTGGCCAAGGGAGCCACTCACACTTGAGGTATGGTATGGCACCCCTTGCCAAAGCACTCCCTCTCCCCTTTTTAGGTTGAGCCTGGAAGTCTCATCCAAAGGATGCGTCCAGGTGGAGACTTATAGCTAGCTGACTCGGGGGAATGAAGGACAAGAAACTGCCACGCGCTTCTCTTCGGCTGGATTACACTGCGTGCACGCGCACCCACACTCGCGCATGCGCACATCACAGCCACACGCTTACGCAGCCACACGCATACATATGCACACACACCCTCCCGTCGCCGCCGCACCTACACACACTAGCGCACCTACACGCACACACATGCCCCCCCACCAACCCGCTCACGTGCACACACACACCCCCCCTCTACTCCCCCCTCCTCACCACTACAGTAGACAACGAGCTTGCCCTCCGCTGCTGCCGGTCCTCTGCTTTAATCCGACTCCCGACCGCAGCCTCACGTCATGCCTTTCAATCGTGCCCCACGCCGCTGCCCGCTCGCTGGCCACACACCGAGCAAGGTGGCTCCGCTCCCTGCCGCCGCTGCCACCCACGCTGTAATAACGAGCCAGGAGGAGTCTCATACCTGGTGACGCGCTCCTCCTGCCCCCACCGCAGCTTATTTTCAGTTTCTGCTCTCGCGTTTCTTGTCCTCCCCGCCCTACACGTAAGCCCCGCCCCCGTGCACCTCCCTCCCCTGGGCTTTCACTTGTTGATATTTGCCAATGAATTCTGGCCTTTGAACACTTTTAATTGAGTTAGGCTTGAGGTGTGTTATGCAGATTTGTGGCGCGCAATACCACCTGCGAGGGTGTCCTGGTGCCATAGTGCAGCCTAATGAGCATTCAAACATACTTTCCCCCTAAAGGTAAAACTACCCGTATGCCTCGATCATGTAAACTCCCCCTCCCAATCTCGTCTGTAGAAAAGCGCTGCAGCGGGCTGATTTGGCTCTGGCTGCTCGCACGTGGGAGAGCACTCATCTGAGCCAAGTCTGTGTCAAGCCGCTATTGTTTTTAGAGCTTATCACAGTTGGCCTTGGAAGAAAGAGGGGGCGGTATCCACAAAGGCGCAGAAAGAACCGGTATGCAAATGAGTCAACGTGAAATCATGAACCTCCCTTGCTGTAATAAGCAACAGCTTGTTGTCAATAGTCATTTTCACAGCATCCTTCGCGATGCGAGGGTTACTCACAGAGCCCTCGCCCCACCTCCCACATCAGCCCCGCCCGTACCTGTGGGTACAGTAAATAGCTGCTGATTGCCGAGGCCTTGGCACTGACAGCTGCCTCACCTGTCCCAGGCCTGGCTTCGGTGTGCCCTGGCCAGGCCTGCAGCTGCAGGGACGCATTTGGACGATGACTGCTCACCATCCGTGGCCCTTTCCCCGCCCGCACAGGTTTTCATCTTTTATTTTCCACGTATTTAATCCTGCGCCTGCTACACTTGTTAGTCAGTTCATGTTTGGGTGATAGATTTCTGTGTGTGTGAGTGTGAATGAGTCAGGCAAGTTGGAACACGGATTAATAGAAGATCCAGCTGGGCAAAAAACGAATATTAAAGATGGATTCGTGGCTCGTATTGCAAGCCCCATGCACTTCGCTGCTCTGGTATGCCACGAGCAGTGGAGCACAGAGTTACATTTCTACCCTGACATTAGAGAGAAAAATGCAATTCAGTAAATTTGCAAATAATTGCTCTTCGATGCTCGTACCGATCATCTGTGAAGGGCACTACTGAACGCCACAGCACCACTCGGCGCCACCACAATATCAATCTGCAACCATTCAAAAACAACTTGTTTAAATATGTTCTCTCAATGTTTCAAGCTTTATTAGAAATGTCACAAAAAGATGTTAATATTTCACTTCTGTTCTTCGATTTTCGTCACAATAAAATACACTGAACATAATCTTCACAAGTTATTTACAAAAGTTTAAGCTATTGCCATTATAAATTACAATAACTTTTATTAAAGTACTAATTATTAAAGCAAATTAAAAGCCATTGTTATTTGTAATATCAATACATCGAAGTCACATAAATACAACACATATTGCATTACAAATGCTATGGGTGTCACATTTGCGAAAGTTATAACCATTGGCATTGTAAATGACAAAGCTATTAATTTTGCTATTTTCAAAACCAACACATAAATAACACATTTTTCATTTACAATATCAATAGCTCAAACTTTCCTAATGCGAGACCTATTGCATTGCAAATGCTTGTTGGGGAAGGATCCAGTATGTAGGCCTTGGAGTCTCAGAGACCTCTCTGAGAGAGTCCACTGCATAAAGGGAGCCTCTCGCAATAGAGATAGGAAAGGGATACCACTTCCCCTGGGATCACAGCTTACTGGACTTTGGACGTTGCCTTGACTCGTCTACCGGTTTGTGTCCCCGTCACCCTTCCCCCTCTTCTCCCCATGCTGTGACTCTCACCCTCCCCTCCCTTCCTCCTTCCCACCTTCATTATCGGTCTATTTCCCCTACTCCAACCCCCCCTGAATCTCTCACCTTGCCTTCTTTTTTGTTTATCTCAACCTGGCAAGGGGTGCCATACCATACCTCAAGTGTGAGTGGCTCCCTTGGCCAGTGGACTCACTCAGCGGGTTCGCTGAGATTCCGGAATATAAATATTGGATCTTTCCCCAACAAGGGGAGAAGGAGTGCTTAGTCAAAGGGTACAAAGGACAGGGGGTAGGCAGAGTAGCAGGCAAGGGGAGAGAGGATAGGACCTAGGGAAGAGACACTAAGGAGAAACTAAAAAGAAGTCTGCCTAAAGACCGACTGGGTAGGTGACGACCAAGGAGGGAGTCAAAGGCCCATCTCCTCTATAGCTAAACCAAGTAGCTCCATCGGGCATCAGACAAAATAGTTCAGTCTCAAGGCATTGAGAGAGGATGGAGGGAGAGACATAAATAGAGGGAGGGTGCGGTAGGAGACAATAGGAGAGACGACAGGAAGTGCAACAATGTGGTTCAACAATATACTAGAAGAGAATCAACAAGTAAACATTAAATAAGACAATCAGCAACACAATTAGGGGAGGAGTGAAAGGCGAGAGAAAGTAGTGGGGGGTAGGGGACGAGAGGGAGTGAGGATAAGGGAAGAGACAACCATAGAGATGAAAGGAAGTCTGTCTAAGGTTCACAGAAAACAGGGTGGGGAAAAAAGGGCAAGGGCATGTGAGGGCTGAGGACAGAAGCTGGAAAGAGTTGGAGCGGAGAGGGGGGAAGGTTGCACAAGGTGCATAAGGTTTGAACAGAGGCACGTATCTCCTGCCTGGGGGCTGTATTGTTGGGACCATGTTTAGATAGAGAAAGGTCCTGGGTGGGGGAAGGGAAATTGGGAGGAGGCGTATTGGGCAAAGAAAGAAAGAGAGGTAAATCAGATAGTCACGTGAGAAGTCAAGGGAGGGCAGTGAGTTGAAGCTGTGGAGGGAGAGACGTGGAAAGGGAGGAGTAGAAGGACGCGGTGTTGGGAAAGGGTAAGGGGAGGATTCGGCAGATGAGAAGAAAAAAAAGAGGGAATGTGGCCACAAGATGATATGAGAGAAAGAGGCCAGAGGCATGAGAATGTGAGTCATGTAGGTAGGTACGAAGGAAGCGGTAGTCAGACGGAGTTAGGAGGTGGTGGGAGAGACAGTAGTTGGGAGGTAGAAGGCAAAAGTTATCTGACGTGCGTTAGATTTTGTCAAACAATTTTGTAGGGCCTGCCGTAGACAATCAGCAATACTGCTTTACATAATTGCTTGTGAACAAAGCAAAAAACAGACCTCTAAGGAGCTCTGACACTACGCCACCAGTCTGGCATGGGTATCCCAATTCTTCCTGTATGGCAGCCCCAATTTTGGCATCTCCCACTCCCAGCAAAGCCTTTTTCTTTTTCGCGGGCATGTTTGTCTCTAGAACCAGCTTCAAGTTAGTTCTCGTGAAGTATTCCTTCAGAGATGGCATTTATATTCTCTAGAGAACTTTGGGCGGATTTAAAGGGGGAAAACCCCGCTAATCTAACAATGTTGTTAAACCTCCCGATGTTCCGCACGCTCTCCTCCACCTGAGGCAGCAGCATGCTGATCTCCTCCACCTCGCACACGGCGAAGAGCGCGTAGCCGGCCGCATGCTCGTACAGCACGTGGAGCAGCACCATGTTGACGGCTGCGCTGCTCCTTCCAAACAGCTTCAAAACCTTTACTTTGCCCCCTGCTGTAGCACTAATGCTACAGCCTCTTATTCACATCTGTATTTTGCAAGTTAAGGCTTTGCCAAAAGCTGATGTTTGTTTGGCAAAATCTGTGTATAGCTTTTGTATCTGGAAACCTGAATGGCTGTGTTGTACATTTTTATTTGGCCTCCTTGATAGATCGCACTGGTTGGTGTCTCTCTCAGGGTTTCACAAAAGATCTATGTGCTGCCGCCGCCTGTTGTAATGCCAGCTAAGGTGTGTGATCTTGACTATATTATTTCAGCACCATGACAATACCTCTGTTCCTAGAGGTTAAATAAAGGATAAGGTCCTTGGATAATTCTGTTAAGGCAGAACAGGACATTTAATTTGATATTTAAAATGCAATTGGAATATGTCCTCGTTTCCGTCTATTTCTGCACACATTGTTTTGCATTGAATGAATTTAGAATAGCTATAGAGATTTATTTGGAATTTACTGCTGAAATGCTGTCATTGTGTAAATATTCTGTGGGTTAGGTATATGGTTTAAAAGGCATGAGCCAAGCCACCGTGGTCTGATGCTACCATGTTTGCAAAATAAATTACAATATTTCTTTCAGATGTGTATGAAAATAATAAAAACAGTAGAAGTGATCCCAGGACTGCTTCTTGGGTGGATTTCAGTGCCTTCCACATTGACTTAAGCACCAAACCCTTTATTCGGCTGTGACCTCACAATCCTGGTGAATATCTTCAGTACAATATTCTTAGTTAGTACATCTCCCATAGTCACAGGTCCCCTGAACTTTGTAAATGTTTGGTAACATCTTGTACACCGGAATCGTCACAGGAAGTAACGGTTAGCTTGTCTGTTCCCCAGGTCCATGCCTGACCACAAACAGCCCACTTTTAGTTCCACAGGGAGTTGGGCCCTTGATCCACAATTACTCTGTCTGCTTTCAGATGCTTGCATTGCTACCTCTGTTTCAAATCAGGTGCTTGTATCTCACCCATGGTTATCTAGATGTTCTTACAAATTTCACTACCAATGCCAATGTTACTTTGACTGCCAATCCTCTGTGGTGGATTTCCTTTCCTGACAGAAAACTTGAAAATCTGAGAGGATACGTTTGACGGTATCATTTTGTTCTTTTTCTTTGCTTTTCTGTCACACGTGGATCTGGAAATTTGAAAAAAAATCCTTTCACACAATGGAGTCTCAAAATGGAACTTTTTGTAAAGATGATGCAGGTGTATTTAGTTTTTCATGTGATGTCACACAGCATCAAAGCCAATGCCCAAGACTCCTAAACAACCGTGTTCCTTTCCCTCAAATTTGGCTCCTAAACAACCTTTTCCCTTTCCCACGTAAATGGCTCCTAAACAACCTTGTTCCTTTCACTCATAAATGGCTCTAATAGTGTCTTAACCTAATTTTATGACATGGAGGACACAAACCTATTTCTTGTGAAATCCAGTCCAATGCAATTTAATAATTTAATTGATAACCACGGTAGAGCAAAAGCCTTTGCTTTTAGCTTGCAAAGCGATCTCAGTCATTGACCACCATGCATATGAGACATCAGATTCTAAATCTTATTCTGAGGGTTTCTCCCCTGACATACTGGTGTTTGGAAACTAAATATAAAATTCCTAGTTTGTTGTTCATCTCTCTGTTCAACTCCAACATTGACTGTAGGGCTCACTGCTACCTTGGTGAATGGGAAAGAGCCTGCAGCATTGACACGGGTCTGCCTTGAGAGCATTTCTGAACACAAATTTAGTATTCTGCGAACGCAGTATTTTAGCATTTCTTTCCAAGTTTAGACTACAAAGACCAGATTCACAGGTTTCCTCCTTGCGTCTGAAATACATTTCTGCTGAGCAAAATCGTGCAAGAAGGCTGCTTTTAAGTGATGCTGTTAAGTAGCCACCAAGTTGCAAAACCACAGTCACTTAAATGCAGCATAGCCAACTACAACCTTAGCCCTTAAAGACAGGATCTCTAGGGGAAGGTTATTAACAACGTTGCTTCTACCAGAATTTCATGCAGGTGTGGCTGGCACAGGTAAATGCGGTGAGGCGGGGCAGAGTGGGGGGAGTCGACAGATGACGGGATAGGTAAAATTAAATAAAAACATAAATAAAACCCTGCTGTCTTTCGACAACCCCTCCACCCTTCCCCGCCCCGCTGATCTTACCTGTGCCGGACGCTCCTGAATACTTAATTTCCTGTGGAATACATTTCTCTAAGCTATAGTTATATGTTCAAGGCATCATCCCTATTTATATAATATTTTTCATGTGTTACATCTAAATTATATACCATTTTTACCTAGATATGCTTGCTCTTTATATAGGTTTTGTCCTAACTTGCAGCAGTAAACGCATAAACAGTTTATTTGAAAAACGTTAGCCCTGTAAACTTGCATAACTTAACCAGGCTCGGCCAGCACAGGTAAGGGTGGTACGGTGGGGGCCAGGTGGGGTGTGAGGGAGAAGTAGACAAAGGGGTTTAATTAAAATGTGTATTTAATTTTACCTATGCCGTCGTCTGTTGACTTCCAACCCCACCTCACCACTCTTACCTGTGCCAGCCGCACCTGATTTCATGCTTTCAAGATGAAGTCTTAACCCATTGTGAGGTTGGCAACTTCAAAGCAAATCGTCTCGCTATTATTCCAAACCCACCTCCTTGCCCACCTTCCTGATGCATCCACATTTTTGAAGCCTAAACAGACAATCCATAAAAACTAAACTCAATATAATATGCAGATAATCCAGTCGGCCTAGATTTCTGTGGGAGTGGAGGCAACGTTTCATTGTCTCCTCGTTGTGACAGTTCACGCTCTCTTTTGGGAGAAAGGAACTGTAAATTCAGCCACAGTTGGTTCTTTCCTCTTGCCGTGCGGCACTGCCTGATCGGTCCTAATCAAGGTGTGTAGCTCCTTTCTTACCTTTAAAATCCCAGTCTAGAAGGTGCAACATTCTGTTCAGCAACAACACTGAAGGTAAGTTTTGCTTCCTCGGGGCTGTAAAAACGTGAAAAATAGCTGCGTTGGATGGCCAATTGGTTGTACAAGGCCCCTGCAAGGATGTTTGCTGCTCATGCCAAGTTTCGACCTCCATTCCACCCCACAGGAAGCAGATTAGCTCACCTGCTTCATGCAAACTAGTTTGATGTATTAGTATGGATTAGGTGGGCTGTTTTCATTGTGCTTTTTCCCTTTCTTCATTGTTTTCTTGCAACATCTGCTCATATCTTGTTGGAACATGAACGCCGCTCTTACCACTCGTTTTTGCATGTTCTTTGATATGGAGATGAGACGAGCACTCACCTGCTTCCTAGAGTTTGACACAATGTAGAGAGGGAAAGAGCTGAAACACTCCTGAGGTCCAGAATAGAGTTGGATCCAAATAAACCGTTTACACAGGTATAATACCGCAGCCTCATCTTCCCCACACCCTGACTCAATCCCAGGGCTCAGTATCACCCACACCCCCGGGGCTGCTTATCTTTTCCACCCCAGGGCACCATCACCACACCCCATTCAAGAATCTCCTCACCACCGCACTGGTCCGTATCTTATACACTCCAGGGCACCATCTTACACTTTTCTCATCTCACTCGTCCCACATGACTCCTCTCAATTCCTATTAGTTGGGCTCCTCAATCCGCCTCAATCCAGATGGTTTCATCTAAGCCTAACATGTCACTGTGTCGGACTCGTCCAAGTGCTTTTCATTTAACTCATCCAACCACAAGAGTTCATCACTCCTAAACTCCTGGGATCACCCCTCACACTCTACTCCTATGGCTCGTCAATTCACCCAAGACCTCTACTTCACAGCAGTGGCACCCACACCTTTTTATCGCATTCACCACCTTTAGGGCACATCACACCCCACACACCTTCAGGGCTTCTCATCATTCATCACAATTGTCTCATATCTTACGGACAGTGAGCCTCAAGGCAGGATGCAGAGTGGACGCAAGCTGCAGACATTTTGAAGTTGCCCAACCAGACGGACGTGGTCACGGTTATCTCTGGTGGCGTTTGAGTCCGGTGGATGAGGAGACCTGTAGCCCCGGCATTTCTAGCCGCCAAATCTTCCTTCCTTAGGCTGGGGTGTTTCTGAGACTTGTGTATGTATGTGTGCAGCTTCCAAGCTGCATGCTCCCCAAGAACATGAGTCATTCTACACCATACAGAAATTTCAGCCTTTGGTGCCTTCTGTCAGCCACTTGCAGGCGTACTGGTCCGGTGTGTGTGGTTTGGTCAAGTAATGGATAGGACTGGTTTACAAATTCTGTAGGGAAAAAAAGCCAAACACTATTGCCTTTGTAATAATCCTAGGGCCGAGATCGAATGATTAACAATAGTTACCCAGCAGTTCTTCTGCCATTTTACATTGATACTGCTGCTTATTGTTCTGAGTCCTTCGCAAACAAATGATGGATGGAATGCTGAATAAACCATACATTCAGCCCCAGTCAAGAGATCTGGGTTAAATCCATTGTTCTTTTGCTCACCATGCCACCCCAGTTTAGACCCAGCCATATGCAAATCAGTCTTGACCCTGTGCTTCATGGGACCAGTCCAGACCGAACTGCCAAGCCAGGTCCTCCCTGGACCGGAAACAAGCATCCTGGGACCGTTTTCTGGGTATTATCAGTCAGGCTAGCTTGAATTTAGTGGCACAGTGAGGTAGGGACCCATGTCTGGGCATACCCATCCCACTTGGGGTGAAAAGTGCTATGCATAAATTAGTGCCATAAACATAATAGTGAAATAAAAGAAGTTAACTTAACTCTCCCTATGAGCAGTTCTAAAGATCTATTCGGATTCTCGACACCATCCTGTGGCCTGAACTTTGTACTAATGGTTTGGGAAATCTGCCTTTTTTTCTTTTTTTATTGTTTTGAAGGGCCTCTTAGCCCATCTGCTAGAATCATTTGAGGCCGAGCTTTCACTACCTTTCAGTAGAGACTTGCTTTTCGAACAGCTATCCTCCACTCTCAACTCGCTTTTGTTTGCAGGGTGTCACCCTTCTTGAACTCTTTTGCTCTTCAAACAAGCAGGATGCCTCCCACAGACTTAAGTGATATCATCCGTCCAGACAAAAAATCATCTGTCACCATTGCTTTGAATGAGTTCACTCCAAAACCACCGAATCTCACCCCCTTGTAGCATTGAATATTGTAGATGTATGGCTGACCCTGAATGGCAACCATTGATTTGAGACCTTTCCCTGTGAGTAGGGCCTAGAAAATGCTCTTCATCCTACCACATTGCTCTCTACCGTTTAGTTGAAGTTTTAATAGCCTAAAATTGTATCTCAGATGATGTAATACATTTGATGTTTCACGCTTCAAGTGAGGTGCAAGTAGCTGAATTTGTTGTGGTTGGTGGTAGTCCACAGCATGATGTATTCATGTGGGGAGAGAACATTAACAAGCAAGCATACTTCCTCCAAAGGGTTATATTTGTGGCAGGTGTCACGCAGAGGTAGAAGCGACAGACTTTTCCATTTTTTAGATCCATGTAGGCGAGCGGTCTTGTCCCATGACCTTAGTAGGCCTGCCCGCGAATTTGGGTGTCCTCTGCTCATAGGCTATATAGTGGCGGGAATATCAAGTTGTGCTACAGTGAGCTGCCGAATAGACACTGTCGTTAGAGCATCCTTGTTAATGTGGCGTGACATCCTTATTGTGACCGTCTTGTCTTATTACCGTCTTGTCTTATTACCGAAACATGGGTCGAGCCACTTCCTGGCTCTGGTCTAACTTGAAAGATATAATTCCCTCTATTTCCTGCCGAGAAGAGCTTGATGCCACTATGAAGATAATTAAAGTGGAAAGGTTAAGCCTATTGAAAGTCCGTGACCTCATTGCTTGATATTTTAAGGAGTATTTGCCCATTGTTTTGAGATACAATTAGGTGGTTAAAAAATGGCGTTGAGCTAGGTGACTTTTTTGCACTGTGTATTTTTAGTCCCATTTAATTAATAAGTGTCGCCAATTTATTCAACAGAAGTTTTTGTCGCAGTCAGGATATCGCTCCCTCTGTTATAATCTTCTGCAAGTGATCTTTCACAGGCAATATGAAGTGAGAACCCTGTGCGTATTGTGGTGCTGTTGCAAGATTATTACGAATAGACAGCATGGGGGGGGGGGGGGGGGGGGCGCTGTATGAAAGCGCTCCTTCACTCAGTGAATGTTTGTTTGTTTCTGAGTAAAAAATGTTTTCGTAACATCACAGCTGGTACCGTGTTCACAGGAGGATTCAGGGGTGTTGGGAGAACCAGGTCTGTGGTACCTGCTGCTTTGTTCGTCTCTGCTGAGTCTAAATTTAGAAGCTTACATCATCAGAGTTGTGATGACAACGCTTCAGTGGCAGTCTCCTCCCCCTCCAAGGTTAGCTCATATTTTCATATCCCTTAGACTCGCACAGGGCCCATCAGTAGATGTTCTCTCTCCGTGTTAGCAAGCTGCTGTTAACATTGATTTCCGGCAGCCAGTCGCAGCGAGGATGACGACCATGAACTGGTGTAGCAGGCCCGTGTGGATGCGCAAGCAAGACGTAAGGCGCTGGAGTTCCTGGTGTTACAATACTGAAGAGCCCTTGTTTCCCTCATGGCGCCTCAGTGTAATTGGTTTACCATGGAAGTGAAAAAGTACCCTATCTCCCTGCATATCTGAATCGGTGCATCATCCTGTCCAGTGCAGCGTGGGGACAGCAGGCCCCTGGAGGAGCAACATCTGGTTGTGGAGACAAGAGGTCGTCAGTAGTTTCGATGCATATCTGGTTAGCACTTTGAGGCATTAATTCGATTTGTATCCTCCTCTTGTAGTCAGATAGTCTTCTTAGTGAAACTGTGGCTCATTTACGTCTTGAGGACTAGCTCTGGCTTCTGGTGTGGTAAAAGTACATTTGAACCTTTGTCATTGCGATTGGAATCAAAATTCCCATTGGAATCAAAATTCCCAAATACGGGAGGTCAACGTCGAACAGGTCTTTGGACGTATAAATCAAACTCTGTCAAAATATACTGGTATAGCGATCAGTGCTTTGTTCTAGGCGCAAGTATTTTCTTTAGCCAGTTCATGGTCCTGATGTTTGCATTGTACTAGTGGAGAAATTAGTCCTACATTTACGTAAAAGATTTAAGGTAGGGACACAACGAAATAATATAGCTCAAAATGTGTGTTCATTATGTTTTCCCATGCGTATTGTGAAAATACCAGTATCAGTGGAGGCCGAGTTTACTATATAGGGTGGGACTTTTAAATTGCATGTATTTTAGGCATATATTTTTTTTTACTTTTTTCCTTGTGCAGATCTGCTCTTGCAGCACTTTGTTCCAAATACAAAATAACAATCCCCGCTTAATTATAATAATTGCAGCAAATAAAATGAAAAGCGTTTTGAGCCTCATAAAAAATGCCCCGTTTCTATTCTTTTCATGTATTGTTGGTCAAGTGAGTGTGATGGGCAGTTGTTAAAGAGGCAGCAGGATAAGAGTACCGTCATACCTGTGATGCAGTTATGGAGGATAAGCTTTTTAGAAAAGCTAGAAAATTGTAGACCATGCACACGTTTACTCCTCTGCGCCTTTGTAAGCAGATCCAGAGCAGGTTCCTAACTTTTTCTCGTCAGTGGACAAGCTTTTCATCTTAAAAAAGTATTTTCAGTGTGCAAGGGAACGTGTCCTCTCCTAAAACTACAGGATTTAAGTCTAGTAGTGACTGTCACAACCAAATGTTAGTGACAGATCCCCACATGGTGTGTCTCTGGGCTCTGGCCATTACTCCAAGTCATGCGAGGAGTGTGCTCTGATGCACCCAAAGCGATCTGAGCACGCAGAGCTGTATGTCCCCGTGCACCGTAGGTAGTGGCATAAGCCAAGGACACAGACCCCTTTCTGCTTTCGGGGCTGGTTCTGAGACATGTCATCGTTGCGGTCCAAATCTTTGAGTGAGTCCAAATCGAAACAGAAGCAGAGGAAAGCCAAGCGTGCCTGGTACTAGCCTCACTACTCTCCACTGAGAAGTTGAGAGAACTTCAAGGTGCACCGCGGTTTAGCTTCAGTCCTCGAGGAGCCGATTCCGCTGATGATCTCTATGCACCCCATAAATTCCTGTTACTGTCGGTGATGCCACAACAGACTGTGGTTTTGAAGGAGGCCATGCTCCTCATCTTCCGCACCTTACCAGGTCCACTGGTGTGATTTCGGGCCCCATGAATCAGCAGAGGCTTGCAGTAGGGTTGCCAATGGCAGGTCTGCCCTTGACGCTGTCTGTGCCTTCTGAACCTGCAAAAGTTCCTGCTCCAACTTCAGAGCCAACTCTACGTCCGGCACCACAATCCATGCTGGTTTTGATTGTGTCGACACCAGAGGAGAAGATTGATCCGTTGACCTTTCAGACTCCGAACCACATCTACCTTGACCGAAACTGCCTTCTGCCACAGTCCCAACATGCCCAGCTCCCATTTACTCCTACCTCCCATACACTCCGACTCTGAAAAGACACCCAAAACTCCAACAACTATTCAGATCGGACTTTGACCAAAACCAAACGGTTTTTGGTGATAAGTGTGATGATGGGGAGGGCAAATCTCATTACTATTAGGGGGTGGTAATTTGTTTCTGGACCTATAAGAGTCCCACTGTCTCAACACTTGCCCTGACATGGGATTTTTTTTCCCCTCCTGGACCATCTGTGAAATAGTCTACTTCATTTGCCTTGGTCATTAGATGGGTGACTGAAGCCATAAATGTGCAGTTGACGTCTGTTGAGATAAAAAACAATGTTGCCACAGAAGTGTTACAATCTGGACAGTCCTCCTTTGAACCTCTACTGCTGTTCAGTGATGCCCTCCCCGAAACCCTCATTGGCATTTGAGATCAAACCCGCTCCTGCCCACCTGTAAACAGACAGGTGGCACCTCGATCACAGACCCACTTCGGCTCACACTACCTTCCTGAGACAGCAACCCACTCCTGAGAGCCTCGCAGCACAGGTATCGACTAGCAGGGTTAACCGCTATTCTTTTCAGTATACCCTTCCCGGGAATATGAAAAGGAAATTAAGCATTTATTAAAAAGGTGTTTTCTTATGGTAGCCTCACCTACAGGTCAGTTAACGCTAGCTGTTTGCTTGAAAGGTACTCCCTTGCATTATGGGACTTGGTCGCTGAAATCTTATCAGCAGTCCCAGAAGAATTTAATGACTAATTGCCACATATTATTCAAGATTGCCAGGATGCAGCCAAGTACGTGCAGTCAAGTACGTCATATGGTCAGGCCTGGACACCACTGACTGTTTGGACAGAACAGTCATTACTAGGGTGGTGCTCTGGCACCAAGCATGGATGAGATCCACGGTCTTATCAGGTGACGTTCAGATGTCATTCATGGATATCCCTTTTGAAGGGTCTTGGCTATTTGGCGAGAAGCTGACTGCACTCTCTAGTGCTTCAAAGAGAGTAGAGCCGCTGCTCGCTAGGGGTTTCACCTACAGACCGTGTCAAGGCCCACCACCGCAATATTTATGCACCCCAGTCCTGTTGAGGTAGGGGATACAGCAAGGAATGTGCAGGCCTGCAGAGACAGAGAGCTTCCCAGTCCTCAGCCACACTGGCAGCAACCTCCGGGGCACTTTAGTTTGCCTTCATTGGTGCAATACCACCCCATGGGAGGCAGGCTCGGTGAATATCTCTAAGGGTGGCATGCCGTAACATCTGACTGAAGAGCCCTTCAAATAATTCAGTGAGGCTACGCTTTGCCATTCCTTTCTATCCAGCGCTGCAAAAAGTTCAGGTTCTTTTGAAAGAAGGAGCCATAGAGAGGGTCCCAGCCTTGTAGATCAGAACTGGGTATAATTCCTGTTATTTCCTTGTGCCAAAAAAAGGGCGGAGACCTTCGTCCTATTTTAGATCTTCAACCTCTCAATTTCTTCCTTCAGGAGGAGAAATTCAAGGCTTTTATGCTGGCCCAGGTACCATCTGCCCTTGAATCAGTAGACTAGATGGTGATGTTGGACATAAAAGACACCTATTTCCAAATTCCGGTTCAGCAGATCCACAGACAATACCTGTGGTTCGATTGTACACCACCTGGCAGATTTTTAAACACAGGGTGAACAAACTCAGGAGATGCCTAGTGGATCACAAATGGTAGCTAAATCTTATCCTTGGTCTGGAGAACATAAAGATGTACCCTACGGACTTCGATGCCATGTGGGGACCTTATGTGGCGTGTCTCAGAGGGCTTCCCGTCGCTTACTTATCCACCTAGACTAAAGGCGCATAATCTCTTTAGGTATTGATACCACTGAGAACTCTCTGAAACATGCATTTAGGTGTCTACGAGTGTCAATTTGTACCCGTCTCGTTGGATGGCTTTCATCTCATTAAATGTAATGCAATATATAGGTTTTCTAACTCTAAAGTTAAACCAGTAAAGTAATTGGGCTGGTTGGGAGGCAGAGGACTGGCAAACGAAGGAAGTGCATTTCTTGTTTTCTAATTGGAAATGCTGTTTTTCTGTTTACAAGAGCAATACTCCAAAATTTATTTTGTAGTTACTATCCTCAGTAAGCAGCTATTTCATATGGAAAATGTAAGTTTAAATGAAACCGTTTGAAATATGTCTTGGTTAAACATAAATAATAGTGTCAACTCTCAGGCAACTATCCTTATATTTTTAAACACAGTATATATCACAATAAGGCCCAAAACACGTAGTTTTTTTTCTATAGAATTATCGAACATTCATACATTTTATCAATGGACTCCACAACTTATAATATCAATATACACACATAAATATATATATATATATATATATATATATATATATATATATATATATATATATATATAATGCCTTGTATCACTCACTCAGTCATACCACTCATAACCCATGCTAAATACAGTATGTCACAGCTGTGAGACATCTCTATTTCTCCTTCCAATCTTCTTGATACATATTATATCCACAAAGTGCAAGTCTGATTGCACACAACTATGACTATTATGATACATACATTATAAGTAACAATATAAACAGTAGATCATAAGTACAGATCTTATTTCCTTAATTCCTTTATACTCTCCTATGGTCAGAGTAAAATATATATATTTAACACATTGAAAATGACCTTTTTAAATATGACTTCTAAGGGAATCTCTCGTTAGTTTTAAATTGTCATTTAGAGTATCCCTTGTGTGGCATAAACCCATGTGAATTCGGAATAGGTAAGCTTGCTTTTAATTTTTCATTTCACTTTCTGTGTGTGAAAACATATGTTTAGCTACTTTTTTCCTCTGCCTTCAGTAGAAAATAGAGCCATTGCAATTCAAGTGAATATTAGCACATTTGCTGCTCTCCTGGTTGAGTTTAGTTACTCTGAGCTGCCTTCTTTACAGTTTGAAAATAAATAATTGGGTGGTTTATACACAGCTCTGGCACCTAGAGGAGTATGGTTATTCCCAATGCTTTACATTTGGAAATGGACCCTAAGAGTGGGCGCACCCCCTTTAGCCGCGTAAGGCATCCAGCTACGATGTAGCTTATAGTACCTATCCTTCGTCCCACCAGTACTTTGGTGAACCTGTGTCTCTTGAGTGATTGCACTGCCCTTCCTTATCCCATGGTGCAGCAGTTGGAGCCTAGGAAATCTGCAAGCTAAACAGGCCTTGAAGTTTTCCTGGTTGCAGGTGTGCACCTATTTTGATAAAGGCGTGCACTGCCATTTGAAGCCCCTTGCACTCTTTTGCCTGGGTCTGTTGTCTGGTGAACAGTAACCAATAGCTGGGGAGATTCGAGAGTTAGGCAGTAGTAGAGGGGCTGCAATTGGCTCCATAAGGGTAGCTGAAGCTTGCCAAACTGCTATGCCCTGTGCCTGCCTACATTCTCGCTTCCTCTGCTCCCTGAATGCCTAGAGATTGGGGATCATTCCAGAGGGTTTCGGGTAGAATACCCATGAAGCATGCAGGTCTTCTGGTAGTTTATGCTGTCCCAGAAAGATCCTGGGTCCTGCTCTCTTAATGCCAGGGCCACTTAAATGTGAATCCCTAGGTTCCTAGGATCTTCCGTCTCGTCTTGTTGTCGTATTTCGGAGTTGCATCACTGATGATGTGCTTTAGATCCATACCGCTACTCTTTAGATGGTGCATTTACACAACTTTCACCAGTAATTCTGCCTGAAGTCTTCTTCTCTTCCTGTGCCCAAGACACACCTCGACCGCGCTGGGCCCAGGCACAGAGGGGTCTTGGGGTGACTGTTGTTTTTCAGTAGGATGTTCATTCTAGTTCTAGTGGAGTGTTTGTCTTTGTGTCGGCCCATTTCAGCCTCTTCACTTTTTAAGAGCTGTTGCTGAAGTCGTGTGGCGTTCAGGTGGTGCAGATCTACGAGTGCGGATTCTTGTAAAGACAATCGTCATTGAGGGACCCATCATTACATGGTGAGCACAAGTTTTCGCGGCTCAAATGCCAGTTTTAGAGGGAGCATTTCACTTCTGTGGAGACTGCATGACACTGTTGAACATTTTAAACTTTGGGTGAGGGCTTGTTGGAAGAGCATATTTTAGCATGTTCTAGCCTCCAGGAGGGGCACTGCCATTGTATAACAAGCATTTGCAATGCAATAAATAGGTCTCGCAATTGTGAGATTCTGAGCTATTGGCATTGTAAATTACAATGCCTTTTATCTGTGTTTAAAAAAACCTGCAATAATAAAAAGGCATTGTCATTTACAATACCATTAGGTCAAAGTTTGTACAATGCGAGCATCTTGCATTACAAATGCTTGTTGTTTACAAGGCCCCCATGCTGCGCTTTCATGTTAATAGAGGCCGCACCCCTTTCTTTAGACCTGCTGTGTCTAAAGAAAGGTCCTCAGCTGCTTTTAAAGTGAATGCGCAGTATGGGGCACTTTTACCAAAAATAGCATGTGTTTGTCAAGTTGACAAATGCTTTTTTGGGGGAAAAGTGCCAGAGAAAGCGCAGTGAATGGCCTGAATGTTGCAGTAAAGCATGTAGTGCTTGCAGAAGGAGAAAGTGATTAAAGAAACTAGTGCTTATGGACTAAATAAGACGTACCGTGTAACAACCAAAGTAAGCGTGCCAGTGCTCATGGGAGGTTACAAATGAAGACAAGACAGTACTAAGAGGGACTAACAAGCCTATTAATGAAAGAGAAGTCAGCATTTACGATGGACAATAACACAAGCCAATTACATATATGGGCGGAGAGAGGGTGGGGCTTCAAGTACATACTCTAATACAGCATGCCTCGCAGAGCCGCGCATGCGCTGCTGCCCAGGCTCGACCTTAAAAGGCAAGAATTTATAGTGGATTTACATCCCACCCATTGATTCCCATTGGTTTGTTTTGTCACCCTCTTCCTTCTTATTTGTCAGCGTTCCTTGTCCATCTTCTTCCATCTTGTGTTTGTCCATTCCTTGGAACATAGTCTCTTTACCGTCCTTTGACTTAGCAGGGTATTCTTCCACTGCTCACTTTTAGGGAGCTTCTTTTAGCTAAAGCAAATTATGTGAGTGAATGTGGATTCTAGGTCTCTTGTGCATCCTCCCCACACACCACCCTGCGGTCTTTAAAAAAAAAAATACACATAATTTTTGGGGGAGTACAGGCAGCAAATTGCTGCTGACCTGTCTGCCTTAAAGAAGTACTTTCGCACTACTTTTAATTAATGTTTCTAACTTACAGATCTGTCTTGGAGTGGTAAATAAAATGCGTTATGGTGCATGTGTGCACATACAAAACACAAAAGAGCAGATCAAGTCAAAGAGAAGTGTGTGTCTGCAGTATCACCCGTGCAGCACCAATGGTGAGACGTGAAACACCAGTGCCCAACATGAGACTTCTTGGCGACAGGGGGCTGATAAGATTCCCATCAGACCACCCATGTGGTGGAGTTAACGTCATGTGGGAATTTAATGATCATGCCATCCCAAGTCCAACCAAAATAGTGTCGGTACGGGAAAAGATGTCACAAAGATATGATCATTGTGTGTATCCTAAAAGTGATAAGAACTAAAGAAAAGAGTGCAGTGCTCAAACAATAATATAAAATTGGCTACCCAAACTAGACTACCCTCTGGCGCTAAATAGTGTGGTCATAGTGTGGTTTGACCACACTATGACCACACTATTTAGCGCCAGAGGGTAGTCTTACTACCTAGCGTGTTTTTAATTCTTGACACTCGGACTTCTAGTTCAAAGAATATTCTTTGAAGTTTGGGTAGCCAATTTTATATTATTGTTTGAGCACTGCACTCTTTTCTTTAGTTCTTATCACTTTTAGGATACACACAATGATCATATCTTTGTGACATCTTTTCCCGTACCGACACTATTTTGGTTGGACTTGGGATGGCATGATCATTAAATTCCCACATGACGTTAACTCCACCACATGGGTGGTCTGATGGGAATCTTATCAGCCCCCTGTCGCCAAGAAGTCTCATGTTGGGCACTGGTGTTTCACGTCTCACCATTGGTGCTGCACGGGTGATACTGCAGACACACACTTCTCTTTGACTTGATCTGCTCTTTTGTGTTTTGTATCTGTAAGACTGGGGAGCGAGCAGACAGGTCATTAAACTGTCCCCTTGACCCTCCACATACCCTGTTTTGTTTCTTAGCATGTGTGCACATGTCATGAAGCATATGGGTGCCTCCAAAATGATGCAGCTACTGCGGGCGCTTCTTGGTGCTTTTTTTTCTTTAGCTTTTTAAGGCTCGCGCCCTGCGTTGCACTGCTGTAGCAGTGCTCACCACTAGCCGTCAGTGCAGGCTTCCGGCACACACACACCACCAGTCGTCAGTGCAGGTTTCCACCAGGCACACACACCACCAGCCATCAGTGCACACATCAATTGTTAACACATCCACAATTAACTATTGTAGCAATCACAGTATGGCGCACTTTACTTTCAAACATATTCATCTAAAGCGCAGCATGCCACCATTGCTACAAAAATAAATACACATTTTTTTTACCTACAATTTATAGACTTTTGTTGCAGTTGGTGTTGCAATATTTAGCAATGCCAATAGCTCAAACTTAATGCGAGACCTATTGCATTGCAAATGCTTGTTTCTTTTGGCCATGCTGTATTGCATGGTCAAAGAGCATTGGCACAGCCAACAGGATCCAATGGCGAGACTCATTTGTTTCGCCAGTGCTTGTTTCAGTGTGCAAGTCTGGCGCCAGTGAAGATACTAGGTTTAATGTGTGGATATTATTGATGACGTATGTGTGTGATGAGTGATACATTCTTTGATCTGTTTACTGGCTCGAAATATTGAGCCGAATAAAGTGCATGTTGGCGTTGTATAAAATACCGGCATTACATCAAGCATCGGGTGTGTTATGTGAGCTTGATAGATGGTCCCACAGGGCTGTCGGCGTCCACGTGCCATGTGTGTTACCGCTGCGGGTGGGGTTGATGCTTAGTGACAGGTGGGGGGGGGGGGGGGAGGCTTCCTCCCACCTTGCCTGCATCCTTCTGATCCTTGCTATCTCCAAGGGTTGTGTTGTTCTTGCTAGAGCAGGCGTGTGTTTTCCCCGCTCTGGTCCTGTGAGGCAGCAGCCAGCCCCTCCCGTTCTGGCGGAGCTCCGCTCTCCTCCCCCGGCCCGGCATTGGGATGCTGCCGGCGTGGGGTCCGGGGCTGGCTGGAGGGCGCGCCCGTCTACAGGGAGGGCAACGCCTCGCTTCCTGCAGTCTCCTGCTGGCTGATTTGCTCTGGGGGTCTCTAGGAGAGGTCCCCCGGGAGCTGGCGCACCGTTGCTAAGATCTGATTGGCTAGGAAGAGAGCAGGATGATGTCACCCTTACTAAAGGGCAAAAACTCGAACGGAATAGACGGTGTTCCTATTATAGTGCCTGTGTTTATAGTAGTTTTAATATGTCGCGCTCTCGACAAGTTTCTCCGGCGGCCTGTGCTCCGTGCACTCTGCAGCAGCTTGCCGGGTGCAAGCGAAGGGCGGGAACCGCTATGCGAGCGCCAGAACTGAGGAAAATACATGTGACGCTCGCTCGGGCATCGTAGCACCGCCGGGGCTCTTCCAGTTGCTGTATTTTTCCACTGTAGCAAAGTAGCATAGTAAAACATTCTAGCAGCCTGCCTCTGTGGGATTCCCCTGACCAAAAGAAAACAGTAATTTGTTTGATAATGAATACTCTATTCGTTTTAAAGTAGAAATTATTTAATCTGTTTAACATTTTACCACTGAAAACAAGACATGCCTACACGATGCATTATTTGGTTTCCTTTACAAGTTCTAAAGGGTTCGGAAAAACAGAAGAAAAATCCTTCTAGTAACTTGCAAGTTTGCTATTTTGTGTCTTCGTGTTGCAGGTTTCTATGTGGCCTTTAATTGCACACACACCTCTCACTCTGTTTCTCACACACACACTTTCTCGCTATATAAATCTATCTGTGTGTGTGTGTATATATATAATATATATATATATATATATATACATATATATATATATATATATATATATATATACAAATGGAATGGATGGATAGATATCTCCTGTTTCAGTGCTGGGTAGGTGTTGGTCAGGACTCTCTGGGTTGCTATGAACGAGTGTTGAAGTAAGTTTCATTGGGTGTTGAATAAACAGGTTTCACTTCCGACAGTTATGATATAACACGCATAACAACGTATGTGGAAGAATTGCTGCTTTGTTAAATTGCCGCATGATTTACTAAGTATTTCCATCTGTGCATTAAAGATCATCAGGCTCAACGGAAAGTCACTAAAGGTATGACCAGTCTCCATTTTATGCACTTGGCCGTGCTGTGTGATCTTGGGCATGCCTTATTGTGTCTCTTTGAATAACTGCCCGACTCTGCCGAAATTGGACACACCTCGACTTCAGATTAATACTGGATTAAGTGCGGTGAATATTAGTTCGAAAAGCACTGTATGACGTAAGGCTATCGAGATGGTGTGTCTTAATGTACTTACAGTACTGGGAATTAAACCGGCTCTGAAAAAAGCACAAGAATGGGGCCTGCAAAGGGGGGGGGGGGGGGGTCCGAGGTGCGGGTCTGCAGCTGCTTTCTAATGTGTACAGCACTGATCTGAAGAGTTGAAGACAGAATCGTTGCACGTGCTATTATTATAGATGCACCAGTTACACGGGCCTTTCCAAAGAAACTTTAGACGCAGGAAATGCGCAGGAACATTTTGAAATGTGGCTTAGTGGTTTGCTTTTAAGAAGGAAACCAGGTATAGCAGAATGAGAATAAGTCTGCAGTTTATTTGATTAGATATGAAGGATGTGTTTATCCCTTCACATACATGAGAAAAAGAGCATGCATTATCTGATCGAACATCATGGAGTCCGGCGGCTTGCCCTCCCGGCCGGACTGTGGAAACGCTATATTCTGTTCCCAGTGCCCGGATGTTGTTGCTGCTCTGTTGTGATGTGTTTGTGCGGGGTCAGTGCGGATCCTCCCCGGCTGCCTCCTCGGATAGCCAATTGATCTAATGCAGTTCTAAGGGCTCTCTGCACAGGTGATGTCATCCTTTTAGCGCCCGCGCCCCCTCCTTCTTGGATATTTCATCTGCTGCGCTCGGAGCGTCCAATCGATGCCGCCCCTCCTGGGGGAGCCGCCGAGCAGCCAGCCTGCATGGGAGGAAGCGGCCGGACCCCCGCGGCTCCAGTTCCACTCTTGCACCGGTGCTCGCGTGCACGCGCACTGGGGTGGGATGCGCAGCCCGCGGTGGCAGTGCCCAGCGTTGACCCGTGAGTGCCCGACCAAGCCGCAGGGCGGCGTGTGAGGAGGGCGCTGCTCGCCTGCAGCCTGCAATGCCAAGTTTGGGGAAAGTGGCTGTGGAGCTCCGCACGCGCCACCTGCACGGCGACGGGAGGGGCACTGCTCCTCTCAGACTCTGCCCTGATTGTGCGGTGCGGCCGGTTCGAGTAGGGAGCGGGCTCTGCACGCGGTGAGACCCCTGTGCACACCTGCCCTCTCCGCCGGGCCATGGCGGCAGCGCCGCTCGGTCACCTGTGCACACCTGGAGTGGGTCTGTAGCGCCGGGAGGACAGCACTGCAGCAGGAGGCGCTGCCATGCGGCCAGCGGCCGGAGCCCGCCCCGCCAGGTCCAGCCCGCCGCGCGCCTGAGACAACCGCACCGACGCGAAGCCCCCGAGTGGCCTTTTCTTCGAGAAAGGAAACTTCCCAGCCCTGCCCAAGGAAATGGCTTTCCTCGTGCGCTGTTACGCCAACTGCCTGCAGCCCTGGGCCGCCAAAGTAAGTGGCATTCTCGGCCGCCCTGTGGGAGGAAGCGAGGGGGGCCTTGTGCATTGGAAGCAGGGTTTACTTGCGTAGTAAACATGAGACGATACGAGTATATTGTGGGGGGGGGGGGGGAGGCAGGGTTGTGTATAGAGATATAGTATAGAGAATATATGACGGGGAAATGTAACATGGGCCCAGTAACATTTACAACCACAAGGCCGAGGGGCAGGTGGTTTATAAATGTCACTTGAGCCCAGAGATGGCAACATAGAACCCTGTTATATGTGTTACTCATATCTATTTTACATTACACAATTTATTAATTGATTTTAGTACTCTAATAAGATTGGATGCATTTAAGCATCACCTGTGTACTAGTCATTGCTTGCTTGAGACTGCAGATGTGTCAACGTTTTGAGAAACTTGTATTTCTGTTGGGGATAATATGCTGATGTTATATAAATGTGTGTCATGCAGCAATGTGTATCGTTGCAAATCACATTTGAAATGCAAAGCTCATTGTGAAGAAATGAAAACCATACATTCTAAATTGAGCTCTAATTTTGTAGCACAATTGACACTATAGAACACACTTAACAAGAAATATATAAAGAAAGAATATAAAGTGCAATGCGGGTCAATAACGTTTTACTGAAAGGGTTCTGCATTTCTAGAGTATTTCATACACTGGGGAGGATAGGATTAATTTGTAGATGCTTCCAACAAGGTTGGGCCAGCAGGTGTGAGCTTTTCAGGTGTGCTAATTAATGTTAAAAGTGCAGCGCAAACAAGTGATAAACAGAATGCTGAGCAAATCAAATATTCACCCCCAGTTGAGAGATCTGGGTTAAATCCATAGTTCTTTTGCCTACCATTCCACCCCATATGTCACCTCGAGTGGGACTGGTATGCCCAGATGTGGGTTCCGTGCTCACCATGCCACTAGAGTCAAGGTAGTTCGGCTGATGAGGGCCGATAACCAGAAACCGGTCCCAGGATGCTTGTTTCGGGTCCAAGGAATACCTGGCCTGGCAGTTTTGGGCTGCACTGTTCCCATGGAGAGCAGGGTCAAGACTGATTTTCGTATGGCTGGGTCCAAACAGGAATGGCATGGTGGACGAAAAAACAATGGATTTAGGCCCAGTTCACTGTACTGGGGGTGAATGTTTGACATTGTTCCGCATGCCGTCAATTTGGTGTTCTTTTTGCAATTAATGTTAAAAGAGCAGCACTGTCATTAAGAAAGTGCTTTATATCATCACTGAAAGAAAGACTAAATGCTTTGTTTAACTATTTTATTTGTTCAGGTAAGCCAAATATTCTGCTAATGAACTCAGCATTGTACATTACAGGAAATACATATATATATATATATATATATATATATATATATATATATATATATACACATATATATATATATATATATATATACACACACACATATATATATACATACATACATACATACATATATATACACGCGCCACCGGTTATAACTGCCTTTACAGGGTCTTTTAGTTGGTGCTCTTTTGGAAGTCTGGGACCTAAAGGACTACGCTGATGCACACAGTGATTTCCATAAGAGGATGCATCGGCTTCCTAAACCTGTTGGCTTGAGTCTGTGTACTAGATCTGAAATTGAAATTACTCATTATCTTTGAAATGGGGCTAGGTCCATGGGGTAGGTTATGATGTTTTTCCACTCTCCCATATGTATTTGTGACATAATATTGTTCTGCACAAGCCCCTCTAGCTGCAATTACCACCTCCCCGCTTCCAGTAACGCACAGGCGCTTTACATCTGTTTAATAGTGATTGTCGGTGCTTCGCTTGCTGTTGAAACTTTGTTTATAATGCTTCACAGGCTGTATTTATTAGTCTTTACTCCAAATAACTTGTACTTTAGTTTGGCCTGCACAGATCCATTCACATGTGGTGAACACCGGGTGCCTGAACAATATGTGGGCTTAAATATTTCTGGCTGCATTCTGAACAGTTCTGAACCAGTACGTGTTTTGATCTGATGTTTCTGGAACCTCTAATTTCGATTCCTATCACACAGCAGACAGAAGAGGTGCACAGTTACCTCCACAAGTGCACATTGCATCATTCTAAATGAACTGTCGGAGAGTACTCCAGACATCACAAAAAAATAAACAATATACAAATCAAACAATAATAAACTCAAAAGCATTATGAAGAAAAATGAAGGCATAATGATTAGTCTTCAAAAACTAGCATATCTTCTTATTGCATCAACAGCAGTCTATGAAAGTATCATAACACATATATAGACCCTGTATGCACTGCAGATTATGCATTAATGTTCCATTGATGCGTTTCAGTGGACACTCTTATTAATAACCACTCCCGTATTATACATTTTTCTTCCAAATAATTTAATATACCATCTGTGAAAGAAGATAATACATAACAATACATTAACAAACACACCAATCAAAACAAAACCCAGATGTCATAAAATAATGACATCAAACAACCATCAGAATAAATGATTAATTCAAACCATATACATCCCACAACTTTACATGATTCTATTTCCCTTATGAAATTATACCATACTTACAGTCCATAATAACTTCATACCAAACACTCCTTTCAGACTAAACATTCAAGGACTCATTACTAAAACAAATAAGTCTTACACATTCACACCATGATCACATACATACTATCCATAATAACTTAATACCAACCTCTGGGGTTTTGTTTCAATGGATTGTACTTATTTGTGCGATTTCTTTTAACGTAGTGTTATTATTTATAGATGTTTTATGAAAATATGTGGGAGAAAACTTTATATAGTCCTGAAGAAGGTGGTTATTAATAATGGTGTTCGCCGAAACGCGTTGATGGAACATTAAAGTAAAATCTGCAGTGCACAGGGGTCTCTATATGTGATATATTTTCATGGAACCCCACCCTCCCCCGTTGATACAATAAGCAGATATGCTGATTTTTGAAGTCTAATTATTATGTATTAGTTGATCTCCATAGTATTGCGTTTAGTATTATTTGATTTGTCTATTATTATTTTTTGTGATGTACATGTGTTTTTAACATGAAAGTGATGTATTAATTTGAAAGAATTTTTATATAAGAGGATTATAGTCCTATATATTTTTCCAAACATATATGGTATTTGTATTTGGTGCATTCTTCTTGAATATGGGGTGATGTATACTGAAATTTGAGTGGTTTATGTGATTTGTGTTTTTATCCTTTCTTCATTATGTTTTACATACTACTGCATAAAACTAGAAAAAAACATTTCTTTTGAATAAGCAAGGCAAAAACAGTTAGCAAAGTCCCCCACACCATGTCTTTTCGCAGATGTTTATGAAGTCCTACAAGACGCTTTCTAGTGTTTTTAATTTGAGATGCTGGCAAGCAAGGGCTGTCTGACTGAATAGATTTTCACTAACCAATCAGTTTTTGTACATACTCGGCTAAGTATTTTTAACATGTTTTAATGAAACATTTCTCATCAGTAAGCTTCTCTTCCTATCTGCTAATATGACATTTATTTTAATAGTCTCTAAGGGGAGGAATTTGGCTCACAGGTGACACCACCACCAGGCATTACCCTTACATTTGAATTTCTACTCCTTGCCTGTATATGTCTATATGTTCCGGGTTGGGCTAAATAGTACACAAGTTACGTTTCTGTGAAAGAAGATCATTAACTCTGAAGCGGGTCATTTTAACCTTTGCTGTGTGCTCTCATGCTTTGTTTTTGAAACTTAAATCAGAATGTAGATGGCAGATCTGTCCAGCAAGTTAAGCACTCACTTCTTACGATTGGTGTCACCTGCAGCACGTGTTTGATTTTCGACAGGGCCAATTCAGCTTTTTATCCTCCTGAGGCTGATAATTTCAGTGTGATTAAATTATGTAACAGTTAGAAACTGTGAATTATAGTGCTTACCAACTGCAAAAATCGTGGCATGGAGCATCCCTATATCCAAACAAATTTTTGTTGTAGTTTGAAGCCAAGTGGGTTCTAGGTTGATCTCTCTCGCACTGCTTCCATGTAGAAATGGACCTAGTCGAGGTTTTCATACCCACATGGGCAATTTACTTTTCTAAGAAAACTACACGGTGGAAAAGATTGTCATAGTACTATACCATACTCTATTTGGATATGTTGATTTTCACCAATATAGCATAAATGCATATTATATATTCGATTGTGAGCACGCCTATGTCCTTATTATTGACACTGGTAGAAAATTAGAATAGGGAGGGTCGCACCTCATGAGTGACCACAGACTGAAATCATAATGCAAGACAAATAAAGGAAATATATATTCCTTTAACACCAGGGATAACTAGATGTCAATCTTATACAGAAAAGTTTGCTTCTCGGCTTATCCTGTGTGTGCTTGTTCTTATGTTCATGTGCCACCAGTAGCATTTGAACGGTCCTTCTTGTCTGTGTTGAGAATTTAATAGTCCTCGAATTGTGCAGCCTTTTCTATGCTATTTTCTTTGTGTTGCATGTCCTGAAAACTCATTGGGCTTAATTTGCTATTCCATTCTTAAGTTAAGGTGCGTACACCCTTTCGTAGGTCTGTGTCTGAACAGGGTGATTTTTTTGTTTCTGGATGTTCTAAAGGCTCTAATTAGAAGTGCTGCCTGTGGGAATTTTGAAATTCCTGCATCGGTTCATTGGTGACCCTCTCTGGCAAAGTTGAGCATGGACAGTGACAGAGTGGATGTTTAGTTGGTCATTCAGAGATGATGATTTTACTTTTGTACAGGATCTTTGAATTTGCCTGTCAGGCATTTATAGGTGAGTCACTGGATGGAATCTAACCCAGAGCTCCCAGGGAGCTACTGTAAGCTTCTCAAGTTGATGGGGACAGGAGCCATCAAACTGTAAATGGTCCGGCTACATTTTCATCCCTTACATTAATCATTGATTTGGCACTCTGCATGTATTAATGCAGATTGTCATAGATATAGTGCTGGGTAGACCAGTCGAAGGGAAGTGCTGAGAGGTACACACAGCAGCTATAGGTGGGCCACATGCGCACTTCCCAATTTGCTTGGTTGAGTCTCCCTCCTGCACCAGTGTCCAGTTTGGTCAGAAAGATCCACCAATTCTCTGTGTGTAAATTTTAGCTTCCCAGAGCGTCCTGCTTTCTCTAGACATCTACTTACAGATTGAAAATGGGATAGATCATATGGTTATAGAGTAATTGAGGCAGCGGTTTATTTTATACTTTTGGTCCACGCAGCAGAATGTAAATTTTGACAACACAACCGCCACGTGTTCTATGTTCCTGCACAAATGTGCCTTTTTATTAATGAAAGTTTAAACGGTGCCAGCAAGGGAATTTATTTGAAAAAACAATTAACAGATTCCAGACTTAAAACTTATTTCTTTGTTAGTCTGTTCAAGCAAAATTGATATCTGATCTCAATTATGTTTATTTGTCTACCAATTGGACAAGAGAAAATGAAGAAGCAGCACAGGAAATCTTTTTTTATCAAAAAATATTTCTTTTATATATATTTTTCATAAATCAAAGGTTATATTAAACAGTTAAAAAACTGATCATAATGCTTTCAAATGAAAAAGAAATTACACATTTTTCCTATAATTCATCTGAACACAAAGTCCAATCTAATAAATCAAAATAACAAGTGACTACTATTTTTCTTAAAATAACATTACTTGTATGTCCAGGCAATTGTGAATCTTTTATAGTCCTGATATTCATAACAGATAACCTGTGTGCAGCAAGCAGCCAATTATTTGCAATAATATCATATTTACATAAACCTATCAAATAAATATGATATTATGGCTAATTGGCTGCTTGCTGCACACGTTATCTGTATTGAATGTAAAGATTAAAAAAATTCACAATTATCTTGACATATAAGTAATGTTATACATTATGTCTTCTTAGGGGGTTACTGCCATATGCTCATGCTTGTTGTCCTGAGGAAGGTCTTAAGGAGGAACACAACAAAAGACCGAAACGTCGACTACTGAGTCCATATCTCCATCTACTATTAACTATACAAGCGACCTTTATTTTAAGAAAAATAGGATTCACTTATTATTTTGATTAATTAGATTAGATTGGACTTTGTGTTCAGATGAATTATAGGAATAATTTGTAATTTTTTTCATTTGAAAGCATTATGATCAGTTTTTTAACTGTTTAAATGTACCCTGTGAATTTATGAAAAATATATATAAAATAAATATTTTTTGATCAAAAAGATTTCCCATGCTGTTTCTTCATTTTCTCTTGTCCAATTGGTAGACAAACAAACATAATTGAGATCAGATATCAATTTTGCTTGAACAGACTAACATATAGAAATAAGCTTTAAGTCTGGAATCTGTTAATTGTTTTTTCAAATAAATTCCCTTGCTGGCACCGTTTAAACTCTCATTATCTGCCCAAACCCGCAAGGGTATATTGGGTCTCCCACCTTTCTATATTTTAATTAATGAGGCACATTTTCATAATGTACATTGGATGACATTAGTTTCCGCCACTGATGTCTTGCAACCTCTTAGTACAAGGCACTGCTGTGATGTGTGTGGTTAAGTTGTTTTACATCACTATATAGGCACAATCTTGGACAGTGATTTTTAAACCTCTACCTTGTGCTCTTGGAAGTAAGTTGACTGACCAGGTTTCTATCTTTGTTGCCAGACAGTACCTTGTTTAGGTCTTGATGGGGGATCAGGCTTTGAGGAACGGTAGAAGACATTCATGCAGGTATATGCCAGTGATTAAATTAGACTTTAAATCTCAGTCTTAATGTAGTGAGAACAGTGAGAAGTTAATTGCTTATAGTTAGGGACTGACGCATTGGCCATCTACAGTGGTATTGCAGGAGATAACAGCTAATTCTCCCGTTGTAGGTAGGATGTGTGATGGAGGTGGGTCAGGCAGCTGGTATTATTTTTCTTTGTTCCTGTAGGGGTCATGGAAGGGAAGCTGGAGGAGTGGGTGGAGATGGGTGGTAAGATTATGGTGTAGGATGTATCCAGTATTGGTTTGTGAGGGTAATTTGAGTGACGTGTTGGGGGCGACACAAAATACCAGCTTTTACTTTGTAATTGAGTCACAAACTGCATAACTGAGAGCAGAGGATTGTCAGACAACAAAGTATCATTTTAGTCTGCTCCCTCTGCTTGTATAACATACATTCTTGAATAATGCCTCCTTGGCAGCAAAATAATTTAACTCCTCCTATATTCCCCCATCCCTACCCACCCTCCTCCGTGTCTGTGTCTACTATACTCTTTTCTGGACTCCTGTGTGTTCCCCATCTCATGTCCTAGTCATGGTTCATCCTACTGTTATTAGTGGTTACTCTATCTATGAGGTATCCCCAGCGTCTTAATTCGGGCCGGGGCAGCCCCGGGCAATTGCGTTCCCTTTATATCTCTTAACTTTGCCTCCATCATCATCTACTTTTTCATCATGCCTAATTTGCTTCAATCTGACTGCCTCTGCTGTTGCCCATTCATACACATCTTTCACCCACACTGCTACTTTTGGCGGGGAGTGGCGCATCTGTGATATGGCTACTCAGTGCTTTGCAAGTACAAGCCCTAACATCACAAATTTCCTATTGAGGTTTACGTATTTAGGACGAGGGAGTAATCCCAGCAGGACCGTGCAAATCTCCCTAGGGAGCACCCAACCCGTAGCCTCCTTTAGTTTGGCAAAAATGTCGGTCCGGTAAGGGCTCATGCTTGAGCAAGACCATAACATATTTAGGAAATCTGCGTCCACAACAGCGGGGACATTCGGGTAAATTCTATTTAATGTTTTGGGGGTAAAGTAGGTTTGGTGGCCAAAATTGTATTGTACCAGTTTAAATCGGGTATTCAAGCTCACTTTTTTACCCCACCTGTTTATTTTAATCCAATACTTTGCTGTGAAGGGAGCTTCTACTACTGCTGACTATCTTGTCTGTACAGGGAGTATCTGGGACATCTTTTCTTCCCGGTTTGCCCGGTATAAATGCGAACTAAGTCTTCGTCCCTGGGCCATGTGTAGCATTACTTGCAATATATTTGTGACAGGAGATTCTTGCAGGAACGAGGACTATAATTCCTGAGCCACCTGGGAAATCTTCCTTGTCTGCAGAAACTGCTAATTTCTTAGGTTAAAGGTGGTCTCTGCCTGTTCTCGCGTGATATATTGTTTATTTTTAAAGAGATCACCCATTGTTAGGCATCCACCTTCATTCCATCTACGGACAGACATAGAGGCTGCAATTTTGGAGAAGGGTTGCATCACCCACAGTGACATATCTGGGGCATGTGGCGCTCGACCCAGCACTTTCCTGACCGTGTGTTCCCATACCTCTGCGACGTGACTGATTATCAAGGGGCATGCAGGGGTACCCTTTTCCCTAACATCAGGAGCTCAGGAAGTGAGCCTCCTGAAAACATTCCCGCCAGCAGACTCTTCTCCCAATTTTCAGCTTCATCTAGCCAGTGGACTGCATGTTGTAACTGAGAGCCCATATAATAGAACTCGAGACATTGCACCTTCAATCACCCTGGTTTGCCGTGTTCTCTGCAGGGTGGCCAGGCTAACCCTTTTACGTTTAACGCTCCATAACAGGTCTTCCAGCAGGCTATCTAGTGTTGCAAAAAAGATATTCTACAGAGGGGAGTGCTGCATCGCGTAGAGGCATCTGGGGAGGATGATCATTTTTGGTGTTATAGCTATCCTTCCCATAAGGGACAGAGGCAGCTCCCGCCAAAAGTGCACTGAGCCCCATATTCCCTCGATCACCTGCTCTATATTAAGCATCAAGTACCTCTCAGATGTAGCTGCCAATTGAATCCCTAAATATCTGGGCTCAGTCTCCACCCATGGGAGTCCCACCTCCTTGTAGAGAGTGTACTCCTTTAAGGTAGGCATGTTGCTCTGTGTCTATGTATTCTACATTCTAGAATTGTTAAGATGCATCTTTCAGTCCAGTGGCAGTTCCAGATATGTTTAGTCGTGGGTCTTCTGTATGGAATAAATCTTACATCTACTCTACAATATTTGGATTACTCTTTTTATTTGATGCAAGGATTGTCTGTTGTAGACAATATTTTGGTTAGGGAAGACAAAATAGTTCCTCCTGAGGGTATTCGTCCAAAGATCATTTCATTTGCTCATGATGGGCATTTAGGTACTTCAAGTACGGTCAGGAAGATTAAGGATACGTACTGGTGGCCTGGCATTGATGGACAAGTTAAGGATTTTGTGAATAAATGTCCTGAATGTTTGTGTTCAGATAAACATTGGCGCCTGTCTACTTCACCTTTATGTCCTGTTGATTGGCCTTCTGGTCCTTGGCAAAAATTGGGCTTGGATTTTTCAGGTCCTTTTAATTTGCTTAGTTCTGAAAATAGGTATTTGATTGTGGTAATTGATTACTTTTCAAAATGGCTCTATTTTTCGTTTGTTAAGAGGCCTGATTCTGGTTCTGTGGTTAATTTTTTGCAACGCTTATTCATGGTTGACGGTTTACCGGTGGAAATTGTTACAGACAATGGATCTCATTTTGTCTCTGGTGAGTTTGAGAGCTTTTTGGGTGAAGTTTCAGTCAAACATGTGTTGGTACCTTTGTACAGTCCTTCAAATGGTCTGGTGGAAAGGGCTAACCGGTTGCTTAAGGAAGGTATCCAAACCGCTGTTTCTAATAATTTAGATGTTTGCAAGTATCTTTGTCAGAAAGTGTGGAGTTATAATACTGCTCCCCATTCTACCACGGGTGTCTCTCCCTATTTATTGCTCAGAGGAAGAAAGCCTATTTCATCGCTTAATCCTGCTTGGTTAAAAAGTAAAGTAGGAGATGAAAGTCCGATTGTAGATTTACACAAAGTCAGAAAACAGGTTGAGTGTAAACAAGCGGCATATAAAAAGAATTTTGATTTAAGAAAACATGTTAAAGTTACTTCTTTGTCTCCTGGTGATTGGGTAATCATAAAAAAAACCTATAAGAATTACAAAGGGTGAATCAAAATTTTCAGTGCCTGCTAAAGTTTTGAAAGTTTCAAAAATGGCTGTGATGTTACAGGGTCGTGGTTGGTGGAACAGAAATGCTGTTATTAAAATTTCTGAAGAACAAGCAAAAATAATTCATGGAAGATCCTTCAAACAAACTGATTCAAGTTGGTTCAATTTTGAGATTCTTGCTCAGAGGAGTAATATTGAGCATTGTGTTTCTTCTCATTCAACTGTAAATGTTGGGGAGGGTGATTCTAACAATGTTATTCATGCAAATGTTGAACATTTTCAAAATTCTGTTGGGGATTCTGGAGATCATGCAACTATTAGATGTAGTTCTCGCATCAGGAATCCTGTCCGTTCTAATGATTTTGTTTATTATTAATTTTTTTTGTGTAATATATTATAGGAAGGGGTGTGTGTAGAGAGTGTACTCCTTTAAGGTAGGCATGTTGCTCTGTGTCTATGTATTCTAGAATTGTTAAGATGCATCTTTCAGTCCAGTGGCAGTTCCAGATATGTTCAGTCGTGGGTCTTCTGTATGGAATAAATCTTACATCTACTCTACAATATTTGGATTACTCTTTTTATTTGATACCAGGATTTCACTTCCTACACTCCTTTAGCATCGCATGTGGCTGGCTGTAAGGCCAACCGTCCAATCGGAAGCAGTTTCGATTATTTTAGGATTTATTTGTAAACCAGAAATATTACCAAACCCCTGGAGTATATCTAGTAGTATAGGAATCGCTTAAAAGGGTTGTCGGATGTACACTAGAGTGTCGTCCACGTACATTAAA
This sequence comes from Lissotriton helveticus, assembly GCF_964261635.1. Taxonomy (NCBI): domain Eukaryota; kingdom Metazoa; phylum Chordata; class Amphibia; order Caudata; family Salamandridae; genus Lissotriton; species Lissotriton helveticus. Next base: position 766,709,511 of record NC_136068.1, read on the forward strand.
ACCACATGATTAGTGTCCCCCAGCGGGATACCCTGTGCACCCAGTTCGCCTCTCAAAGCTGCTGCTAACGACTCCATCACCGCCGCAAATAAGAGGGCCGACAATGGTCATCCCTGCCTAATGCCACGCTGCAGTACAAAAGTCCTCGATACCAGCCTCCCCATTCATATTCTGGCATGGGGGGCCGAGTAGAGCAATTGTATCCATTTAAGGAACTCCACTCCTACCTCCATTATTCGCAGGGCCTCCCAGATGTAAGACCAATTCACTGAATCAAAGGCTTGCTCTATGTCTAATAATGCCAAGGTATGATCGTCCTGATCTAAAGTGGTAGAGTGCCATATGTGAGCCAGCCTCCGCAGGTTATGGGTGGTACTATACTTGGGGCTAAAGCCTGCCTGGTCGGGGTGTATTAAGTGCTGCATATATGACAGGAGCCAGGCCACCAAAATTCTGCTCAGGATTTTTATATCCATATTCAACAGGGAAATTGGTTTGTACAAACAAGGCAACAAGGTGTTCCTGTCTGCTTTGGGGATTATGACCACCAGGGCTTCTCTCTTAGAGGGGGGTAGAGTTTGCTTCTGAAGCGCTTCATTATGTACCTCCAAAAGGCGGTCCACCAGTAACGGTGCAAACCCCTTATAGAACTCGGACGGAAAACAGTCACTTCCGGGACTTTTTGCTTGTTTTAAAGCTTGTATGGCCTCCATTAGTTCCTCTTTAGATATTGGGGGAACCAAGCAATAGGCTCACCGTATTTTCTAATCGGGGTAAGCCCAGGGTGGCCCAAAAATCAGCAACCACCTCCGGGGGCAAGGAAGGTCGCTCCGAATACACTTTGGACAGGTGATCCGATAGGATGCCTAGAATTGCCTTTTGATTATATGCTGTGGTTTCCTCCCTGGACTGCATTTGTACTATGGGGGACAAGCGCATCTCTCCCTTGATTAACTTTGCGAGCAGGGCCCCGGACCGCTCTCCCTCCATATGCAGACGCTGCTGGGACTCTGGGTAATGAAACTTAGCTAAGCGGCATAGTGCAGCCAACAGCAGCTCTCGAGCAGCGCGCCACTCATCCAGAAAATACGAAGTCATCTGGAGTGACGTCTCTATCTCTGCTAGTTACCCTTCCTGCACCCTGATGTCCTGCTCAAGCTGTTGGCGCACTCCATGTGTTGTTTTAATGCAAACCCCCAAATCACTACCTTCATGGTCTCCCACTCCACTGCTCTTGAGGACGCTTAAAACCCAATTCACTTAAAAATATCTGGAAAGCTCTTCTTCCACTGTAACAGCAAAGAGTGGGTCCGTGAGCTCCTGAGCCCTCAACCTCCAAGTTGGGATTTCGGATCTGGCACTCTTAGTACCCATGGATGGCATTATTGGAGAATGATGCGAGATATACCTCAGGAGGTATGCAATCTCCCCTACCATAGGGACCAGATCCGCTGATACAAAACACTGGTCCAGTCTACTGAATGTATTAGTTGCTTGCGTATGACAGGAGAAGACTCTGCGGTCTGGGTACCTAATTCTTCATACATCCCACAACCTTAATCCCTCCAGGGTGTCTCTAAGAGCCTCTGTCATCCCTGGTTTAGAGTTCTGTCAGGATACTCGCAGTCCAATGTCCCATCCATCACACAATTAACATCCTCATCATGATCACCCCCACCCCTAATTATGGAGTCGCTGCAACCACTATGTCAGGGAAGAAGCTCGGGGTATCCAAGTTAGGAGCATTTACATTAATAAGACAGATCCCTTGGCCATCAAGCCTGCCTTGTAAAATCACATGACGTCCTTATGGGTCAACCACAGGGGATGTAAGTGCTGAAACAGGACCCCTGGGGCCACCCAAATGAGGGCCCGGTGTGCAAATCCTGAATATGAAGTGGCATATAGTTGCCCTCTCCATCTATGTTTTATATAAGGCAGTGTTTCACCCCAGATTTGAGTTTCTTGGAGGCATGCAAAAGATATTCTATACTTTCTTAAATAGGCATACACCCATCTCCACTTTTCGAGCATTTCCATACCTCGCTCATTCCAGGTAAGCAATTTCATCATTGGGGAATCCATGGTGATTCGCGGTTGATATTGTCGCTAGTTTCCCACCTTTTCACCCTCCACAGAGATTGGCCTCATATTGAAAGACTGTATCTCAGACACGGAGTCCCTGAACTCCCCTAAACCTTTGCATAACAGACATAAATGGTTGAACCCCCAATTCCTTCCGCCGCCCTCTGTGCAGTGATACGGGTCCATCCCTCCCGGTACCATGGGGAGCTAGCATCCGAATCTCCCGCCCTGTTCCAAACCCCACAAATTCCCAAGAAAAATAAACTGTCCACTGCATCATTAATCATCCTTATTATCATTAATAATTAGAATATTGCTTAAGGCGTGGGGGGGTCTTCGAAGATACCATTGGCTCCATTTAAACCTTATCGGTGCTTCTGCTTTATAGGTGCAGGTAAAGGGGAAACAGAGAGGCTTTGGACGGGCAAGGGCTAAAATAACAACAAAAATGAGTTTCCATCTTTAATGTTTTTCCACTGTTGTGTTCTTAGTGGGTTATAGACACCTCGAGCTCTGCTCTTGTTGAGAATGGCATAGTTAGAACTTCATGGTGGAACACATTCACATTATGAAAAGCGAGTCATATGTTCAAGATGTAGTCTTTCCACCTCTGTGATTAAACCTATTTCTTCTGTCTGTGTTAATTGTCCTCATTAGTCTGAGAAAATGAAAGTTCTGACAGTTATGTGGGTGTCTATTAACTGCCGCACATTTCATCACTACTTGTCCCTCTGCTGTGGTAGATTTTTCTAGAATGTCATAAAAATTATGCACTGCATATGTATAAAATACATTCTTGTATGTGCCTGCTCGCAAAGCTTGTCAATTAGTCTGACAAAAGTATTCAGTATTTAAAGAATTCGGGGTGAATTTTGGAAAGTGATTATCTGGATGTCTTAAACTAATGATTTTTTTTGCGGGGAAACTTAAACTAATCCTGTTTTGACTGTTTCTTATCAAAACGTGGTTTACCATGCACCACTTTGTAAATGTTTTCACAAAGGCACATGAAAATAAGCTCTGTTCTGATATTGCCCTACCGAATAGTCTTCCTTGCAGTAGGATCTGGGGCAGCTAAAAAAGTATTTTTTATAGTGATGGTATACATTAGTCTCATCCTGGCAATGGGTTATTTGTTGATTCCTTAATCTCCTTTATTGCACAGCACCTAGCTTTGGAGGGGAGATGCCGAATAGTGGGTGGAAGACTGGGGTTATATGTTCATGATTGCTATGGATACAAGTAGGCACTTTTTGCATCCCGTATCAAATTCCATAGAAAAATATATGTCTTTATGAGTTTTTGTGCCGGGGGTTGAGTGGCTGTTCTACCTCTACCTTACTGTCCATGCACACTTTATTTATTTGGATGGTCATTAATGCAGAATTTGATAGTGTTTGAAAAATCAAAGGTGCTTAAGCTGGATGTTTCATAATTTTGGCTTGGCGAGATTGAGGAGGGGGAATAGGTGTTAGGTTTGCCATAAAGAAACAAAGAATAAATAGCTAAGCATAGTTGGAGACCGTGCCAGGGGAGGAAAGTGGAGTGAAAGAACTAGAGTAGAATTGAGGCCAGGGGAATACATGTTTACGGCCGGAGAGGTGAAAATATACCGAAAAAGAAAAACACATAAGGGAGGAGGATGGCTAGAAAAAAAATGTTGCATTGATGGAGGAGGGGACCTACATATCTTAGTCTAGAAAAGGAAAAATTAGTTAATTCAATAAAGTGGAAATTCAACAAGTTAGGCTTGACAACCTGACGAATGCCACGATAAAAATGTGTGACAGGAAAATGGATTGAACTGGACTAACTTTCTCAAAAAATGGGTATGGCAATGCCCAAGGTTGGCACAAAATCGTGGGGTTTTACTGTGGATGCCACTGTGAGGGTATGGATGACCATTCTGGCTGCACTGTAGAGCAGGCTGTTGGCAGCTTTGCAGTGAAGGAAAAACTGACGATTCATCCTGGCAGCATACATGGCCATAAACTGGCAGAGAAAAATATATAGACCCCATTTTTCAAACCCACATTTGTAATTTGGGGGGAGGGTTGATAGTGGCTGCAGAAAGTCACTTCTTCAGGGGCAAGCTCTGAGATTTGGGGCAGGGAGTGGGTGCATGGAACAGGAAAGAGAACAGGAGCGCCTGATGGTAGCTAAGTAGTGGCACCTGGAGGTTATTGGATACAGGAAAAAGAGAGGTACTCTGCCACAGTAATGTGGATGGGAACATTAATTTCCCACTTGCTTCTTCTGACAAAAAGTCCCTATGACTGCACCGGGCCCTATTGTTGGTTTCTCCACCATCTTGCCACCGTGGCTGAGAGGTTGAATTCAGAGTATCAGTTTGAAGGCATTGTACAGTGGTGAGCAGTCCAGAAGAGGGATAAGGCAGCATCCATCATTTAGCAAGGTAGGATGGCCTAGACTCAACCCAGTGGACCTTTTAACCAGAAAATTGTGACAAACTATTTTAAAATTCTTAAAAATAGATTCACAAGAAACCAGAGTAATTTCTATGGAGTCCGAAATTCAGGCCTCTCGGTTTCTGCAGTAGAGTTAAAACCATTTGTCTTCACTCTAGAAGGCAAAATGAAGGCCATCAGTCAAAATATGAAGTAAATAGCAGGGAGCGGGGCAGATTCAGAGCTTTAAGGTTGTATTGTCTAAACTATTTACTAAATGTCTAACAGTATTAACATTTTAGATAACCAGGCCATGATGTTTAGCTTGACTATCCTATAGGTCTGCTCTGACTTAGGTGGGGTTGCCCCGTAGTGTCATGTAGAATGCAGTCCATTAACTGAAATGAAAGAACTAGTTGAGCCAGATCTAAGAAGGAAAAGTACATAAGCATACATGATGCTCACCCAAGGCCAGGTATACGTTTATAAAGTAAAGATAACACTAAGAAATCCTGCTTAAAGGAGCAGAATGCTATGAACGTCAATTAAGGAAGAGTCCTATATGGCATTATTGTGTGAGAATAATAAACATTATAGACCGGATCAATGGAAAGACAACAGAGGAGCTGAGACTCACTCGAACTATTGGCATTGTGCGACTACACACCCATGTTGACGGTTGCACACAAAGGAAAACCAGCACCTTCATCCATGTGGGAGGTGTGTTTCACCTTTACCCAGGAAAGGAAAAAGAGGCAAATGAGGTAGATCTGCACTAAGATGACCTGACATGTAAATCATGGGGGTTTCAAGATCCATAAAGAGGATATGTGCTTTAAAGATAATGGAGTCCTTGACAAATATGACACTAGATGGGTGTGAGGGTATGACAGGCTCTTTAGATGGGAACCTTAAGAATGAGAGAACTTAAATGCTGAACCCGCGAAGATGATTGTTAGCTTTGTAACTTTCTTTGCTCATCCTGTACACCTTGATTTCTGGGCTAGAAAATATCTGTAAATATTTTCCGTAAGTATGTAGTTGTGAAGGCATACATGAAACCCATAGAGTTTGAATAATGCCTGACTGGCTTATTGAATGCTCCTTTAATTGAGCAACCACCTAGAAGAAGAATGCTAATCCCAGTACAGCCCATACACTAGTTCATTTTCGGAAGTAAATGTAATTTGAACCAATAAGTATCTTGCAGGGACGTCTAGAAGAACATCTTGCTTTCTCCAAAGAGCAGAAATACACTATAGGCAATGAATTAACAATGCTTTCCCAACTTTAAAATGTTCTTTGTACACTATTGGATACGTTGTCAACATAAATTACTACCTGGTAATATAAACATTCTTCTGAAAGTGTTGGTGTCTTCACAACCTTATCCTGTTGTACATGTAGACAAACATCAGCTAGCTAAGTCTTTCAATAGAGTCAATAAAGAGATACTTATCAGCCTTTCCCTTTCCTTTAAATAATGAAGCTGATAACTTCTTGCCCTCACTGCGACTGTTAACTTTTCCTTGTGTGAGTTTTATAAAGCTCTTTGAGCACGCTTTGGTCAGACTGCTAACTCAAATATGGCGGGGGAGATCCCCAAAAAGGAAGCACCTGAATGAAGGATAAAACTGTTTGTAGTCCGAGGAGACCTGCGGAATTTTGGGCAATTTAAATTCCACAGTAGGATAGTTTGGCGACCTGTTGATGAAACACACCTGTCCTAGCAATGAAATTCTGAACAGAGAAAGCCAGCTGATCCTTTTTCTGCTTTGAACCATTTGGATGCAGACCACTAAACTCGGCTACCTATACCTTGGACACTGAGGCAGAGGCGCAAGAAAAGGGTGGTCACTGGACAAGCATCTGCCACCAGGGATAAGAACAATAGGAAGATATTAGAAGGCTGAAGTGGTCTAATATTTGCCTCAGTTGCCATTTGTACGGCCACTCTTAAGTTGGGTCTTATCTCTGTATGTTTTCAAGTGTGAGAAATGCAGCTATTTCCCTGTGAGGTTGCTTTATGTATGTACTGGTAATGCCCACAACCGTTATTTAAACTGAAACGCTCAATTTCCCCCACATGGACCTTAAGAAGTAAACTTTCACAGTAAAAATCATCTTCATCCTAATGAAAAAATATATTATAAGTGTAAGACTTCCAAGTAAAATGTACCAGATTTTTGAGGCATGTTGTCAAAATGTCCTTACATGTTGAAGAAAGCATATATTGAAAGTGTGGTGGTAGATTTTGCCTCATGAGACTGTGTAAAAATGCAGGGATGTAGAATCATATAAAATATCTGCATGTCCACGGTACTAGATGTTTCAGAAAACTACATTTTCTGTAAACAATACAAAGAAACCCATCCATTTGTCCCACTTGTTGCCTAGTAATTAAGGTGCAAAATTGACCGCTTTCTCATTATACTTGAGCTTTGGTGACAGCCTCGGTTATTATACCAGGACTTGTTTATGGTCCGGCTTTGAATACTAGCATGGCTCGGATTATATACTTTTTTAATTTCCCAGACTCTGAACCCACGATGGCTCAGTTTATCACATATATTTGAATATTAACTGGATCTTTATAGGCAGTGCTCTGTTTTTGAAAGGGGGGTGTTAAGGCTAGATTTCTAATCACGAGGGCGGTGAATATGAAGCTCTTTCTTTGCTCCGAAGATCTGATTGTAGCAGAGTTCAGGATATATCATTGCTCTCTCTAGTGTCTGAGAAAGACTCTGGTGAATTGCTCTGGCAAATGCACTTTAAAGCTTTCATTCAGTTTTAAAAATGTTACAGTAAATATCCTTAGTTTATACTTGCGACCTAGTGCCTCCATTGCCAACTGAGGATCAAGATCGGCCCCCAGTTTCACATTCTCCACTTTATGTAATTCTTGGGCAGATCACTTCATGTCACTGTGCCACACTTCCTTTGTTTGCCATAATTATGAGCAGATAATAAAAAAAATAAGTCCTATATCAACGACTGGACATTTACATTTTACAATGTATACTCCGCAAATTATTGTCAGAGTAAAATTATGAACTGTTTATGCAAAAGTAACTTTTTCACTCATGAAATGATTTGCACCCGTGAATATTTTCATCTGAGTAAATATGATGTCAGGAGTTGGAAGTAGGCGAGAAGTGGTCGTTCCAGAACTGGAATGCAATGTTGATTTGAGGCTGCATACTCACAAACGTATGTGCATGTGTATTCACCAATTACTCTATGCCACCCGATCCTGGAAAAGATCAAACATTTACGGCTGGCAAATGACAGAGTAAAAAGGGTCACAAGCAACATTCTCCACAGGGGACAAGTACATTTGCATTTGTGTGGCAGATTTCTGCTTCAGCAAAAATAAGCTGGTATATTTATTCATTGAAAAATCACATTTACAGACATTTCTAGGAGTACCCTGGTCACCTACAGTAGTTGCGGTTTTCCATACCTGCTGCTGTAAACTTCTGAATTCCTGTGAGCCATAACTCTGCACCAGTCCAAGGTCATAGCTCAGTAGGTGCACTTCGTTGATAAAGAATGTGGCTCATATTGGTTTTACATTTGGCTTTATACTATATTTCAAAAATATTTTTTACCTTTTGGATTGCATGAAATATTTTTAATTAAATGATGCTTTAGAGAAGTAGTATTTTAAAATTGCTTAAAAAATGCATACTTAGTTTTATTTAAAAAACAAATTGCACAATAGTTAAGCCTTCACTTCCCCAGTGCAATTCTGCACATGTGTATCCATCGGAAATAGTAATTTGCCACTAAGAATCCCATCATCAACAGGATGTGGGATATGAGCTTCCGTGCTATCTATTCTCAACCATTTCTCGACCTTGTACCCTCTCGATAACTTTCTTTCGTTTTTCCTCTCATACATGGATCAGTCTTACCATTTCGTGTTCCTTCAGACTTCCGGTTGAGCATTTCAGTAGAAAAGCAAAATGAATTTGGAGTCCCAGAGCATTTTTTAAATTGCTTTAAGCTTTTCTTTTTTTGACGCCCACAATTTGAATCTACCTTCAAACAATTCTACAGAAACTTCAGATTTTGTTTTGAATTATAGAAGCAAGTGTGTGTAGTTTTTCTCTATTACTCTTACCTTGGGCCGGTCACATGGAATAAGCTCCATTTGGAGCGACGTTCCATAATCGAGCTCCCCATTTTTAAGCAAAAACTAAAGACTTGGCTCTTACAACAATCTTCATAGGACAATCATTGCTGGTGCTGTTATGTCGGATTTACCGCCAGGACATTCTTTTGATTAGCAGTGCGCTGTAAAAATCTCATTAACATAACATAACCAACCAATTGTTTCCACAACTGGCACTTGACACTGGGTCTGTTTTGATATTGTCGACTTTATTTGAGGTTTTGACTATTGTCTCCTTTTGTTTTTCTATTGTTTAACATACTGCAGTATCGGAGAGTGACAAGGTTACGCCATCAATGATGTGGTACCCCTTATCCCGTGCTTAATTTGAGCCAGTGGTTTCCGGTGCTCAGCACCGCCACTTAATTGTCAGCACCGGCACTTATGACAGTCTGACACATGATGGCACGGTCTGTTTAATTTAGAGATGAGCCAAACAACAGTGTAATATAATATGTATTAAAAATAACCAATAGCTGCCTCTCAAGACATTCTTATACCTTTGGGGACCTGGGATAGTCTGAATTGTCTTTGGCAGCACTGGCAGGGGTAATGGGTGGAGCAAGCTGCAGTAGCCTCCGGACAAGGGCCCTGGCACTTATTTTTGCATTTACAAATTAAGCACTGCCATTATCCCTTTTTGGTATGGTTATATTTGCTCCTATGTGTTATAAGGCATATTACTGCGGGTTAATTATCCAAATGCAAGAATACTAAGGTGCCTCTCTGTAATAAATTTGTTAAACAATCGAGGTTACTTGATATTTAAGTAAGCACTCACCCGTGTGGAGAAATATTAATTACTTTAGCCCTGTGCAAGACCTTGTTACCTAGCTAAATTAAGGTGAAATCCCTTGCAAAAAAGAAGCTAAAGGAGATACCAGCCTGACAAAAATTAAGGCAGGTCAACCGGGATATTTTGTTTTTCTACTCAGTGTGTGAAATGTCAACTAGCCTGACCAGACAGCAATGGAAAGCAACCCTTAGTGGTTCATGGGGTACCGATTATTTTCTCAGGCGCACTTCTTGACAGTGGGTATCCTGAATCCGTGGCAGAATCTGAAACAAATTAACTCGGGGAATCCAAATATTGGGGGTCAAGCCATGGCAGAGGAAAGGGGATGGAGTCAAGAGGGGCAGAGCTTGAAAAGCAGAGTCGGACAGTCAACTTGTACAGTTATTCAAAAAATAGAATGTATCAAAGAGAAATTGGCATCAAGGACCTATTTCACAGTGAATATTTTCTAGATTACTTAATTTGTCACAAAGAGGCTGCATTTTAAAATCTTACAGGGTTAAACACCTGCTGCCGAGATCATTGTATAACCAATAATTTTGAGGAGATTATAATAGCAGTAAGTTCACTCTAGTGGTTAACACAAGTTCTTGGAGAGTTCTTTGATTTGTCCAGTCACAGTCTGACTCTTAAAGTAGCATAGAAAGTGAATGTTCCTGCTGCAAAGTACACCGTGGAACTTTCAGATCCCATAATTGCATTTTATTTAGATAGGTAAGTGAGCTACAGCATTTGACACTGATATTAAATTGTTGATTCAAGTTCATAAGTTGCAATCCTTCTGATATGGCGCAGTGATGTATTTACCGGCATCGAGGAGCTGGACACCAAATTGTAATTCTGTAGTAGGGGATCTCTGTGTATAGTCCTAATCATGAGAATAGTCCCACCCATGTGCATTGACCCCGGAGCAATCGCAATAGTCTCTTAAGTTGTTCTCTTCTGCAGTCCTGTACAGACACTTAAGAGAAGTTAACAAGGCTACACTGACCAGTACTTAATTCTGAAGTGAAAAGGATAGCCAGAAATATCAAAATGTAACATTTTGGTAAGTTTCCACTTAGAGAAACTCCCCTTCACAAAAATCCTTTGTCATGATAGAGAGTAAGGGCTGGACAGACAAGTCCCATAGGCTGCCAATATGTGTCTGTAAATGGGTACGGTGCCTTTAAGGAACCCTCCAGAGACCCTCGGTATCCCATGATGCACAGCTAAAGGCAAGTTATTTCCAGTTCTTTTTTCCGGCTCTTGCTAGCAGGACCCTGGAGCATTGAGCTCTACCTTTATTGGTATTTCTTCAAATATTTGAGCTTTTTTGTAAGTTTAAGAGTTTCATTCAATGTCTGGGGCCTTTCTCTTCCCTATGTTGTCTTTTTTGGGCAGTTAAGCCACTGCTTTCTTGTCAAAATGCCAGCTTTATTTGACAAGTGCCCACAATGTGGCAGGAAGAAGGTCAAGCAGGATTCTCACAGGGTGTGCATACTCTGTCTTCCATCTTCTCATGTTCCTGACTCCTGTGTCATCTGCAAGTCATTCTCCAGGAGGACCCTGCGTGACAGTGAGAAGATCCGTCTTCAAGGCCTGGAGCAGAGGAGACAACAGGCTGCAGGTGGGACCTCTGGGCATGTAGAGTTTTTTCTCTAGCACAACCCATGCATCGGCCTCTGGGGGGCTCCCCAGTCAGAAGAAGGCTCAGAAACGACACTGGTCCCGGTCGATGGCTACGACGTCGACACCAGGTATGACGACGATAAGCTCCCCGTCGACGCAGGACTCTGGGTCTAAACGACGTCTAAGATCTACGTCGAAGGGAAGGACGTCGAGACCTCGGATGAGGTTGACGTCGAGGACATCAGTCGACACATCATCGTCGTCTGTCTGGGTCCCGAAGGCATTGGCGCTTGCCGTCGAGGGGACACCGCCTTTCGCAGTCAACGTTGATGCGCAAGTCGCCGTCGACGAGCAGATCGTTGACGCCAAGGAGAAAGTCAACGTCGAGAGGGGATTCGCCGTCGAGAAGGAAGTCTACGGCGAGATGCCATCCAAGCTCGTCTTCAAGAAGCTCTTCACCCTCTGTGGTCAGCATATCCACATCTGACCGCTCTAGGACACGGCGGCACCGGCGTTCGCCGTCACGGGACACTGCCACCAGAGCTCCCGCTTCGTGGCCTGCCCGCAAGAGAAGAGTGATTCCTACATCGGATTCTGAGTACTGAAGGACCTATTCACCATCTAGTACGCCAGTGCCAGAACATCCCGTGGCTCCTCCTAGGACGCCTACACCTCCTCCGCCTCCTCCTCCACCACCACCTCTGCCTCCTCCACCACCACCACCTCCTCTGCCTCCTCCACCACCACCACCTCCTCTGCCTCCTCCACCACCACCTCCACGTTTGCCGACATCTCTGCCTCCACCGCCTCAACCCGTGCCGCTGGTCTTGGACGTGCCTAGAAGGCCGAGATCTCGGTCCCGACCGAGACATCTCTATCGCAGCTGGCGCAGATCCTCTACCAGGTCTCACTGTCGTCATCGCCATGAGAGGTCACGGTCCAGGTACACGAAGGACACAAATTCCTTGAGTGGTGGAAGGTACTCTCCGACCATGTCAGACTCCCCGCCTACGAGGGTGTCACCTATCGATGACGTTGCCATGTACCAGGAGGTACTGTTAAGGGGTGCCGCGAAGCTGAGTATCGCGCTGTCTGTGCCTACCCCTTCCACGTCTGTGAATTTTGAGACGCTACAACAGAAGCAACTCTCTCGTCCGCGGCTTCCTTTGGTGCCTGGTTTGGAGGGACCGGCTATGGAACTGTTTGTGGCGCCTGCCACAGTGAAGTCGGCTCCTTCGAGACTTCAAAAGAAGTACAGACCCCCGGATTCGGACCCGGCATTCCTGAGGGTGGATCCTCCTCCGGTTTCGGTCATCGTGGTGGCGGCGAAGAAGCAACACACGACGGCCCCATCTTCCACCCTACCACCGGACAAAGAAAGACGCAGACTGGATTCTGCAGGGAGAAAAGTCTGCAGCACTGCAGCCACTTAAATGAAGGCGGCAAGCTCGACTGCTCTCCTTGGCCGATATGACCGCTCCTTGTGGGAGTCTCTCCAACAGTTTGTTGAACTCCTCCCTAGGAACAAGCGTGAAGACTTTAGAGAGGTCCTCAATGAGGGGATGATGGTTTCAAACCAGATCATCAGTGCGGCTGCGGACAACTCCCTCCTTTCAGCCCATGAGTATTGTCATGGGGTGACTCTGCGGCGTCACTCATGGTTGCAGCTTACCTCCCTGAAGCCAGAGGCCCAGCAAAGGATTGCTAACCTGCCCTTTTCGGGTGCTACTCTCTTTGGTACCCAAGCTGATGAGGAAATGGCCCGCATGAAGGCAGAAGTGGAGACACTCAAGGCTGTTGGCTTGGACAAGCCTAAAGAACAGCGTAAGACTTTCCGTCCCTACCAACGACGCTATTCTTCATAGAGTTTCCAACGCGGGCAGGGTCATCAGGCTGGACAACAGCAACAACAGCAGTTTCAGCGGCAGCCCTTTCAGAGGCGTCAGAGGGTTGAGGCAACCAACAGTGCACATCAGGGACTAAGGGCCTGGCTGTGTCTAAGCCCTGAGGGATTACTTCTCCCTCGTCTGTTACCCACACCAGGGTGGGGGGAAGCATTCAGAACTATCTGGCAGAGTGTAGAATATAACTCAGAACAAGTGGGTGCTGAATATTGTTTGCAATGGAATATAGTCTACCTTTCGTCAGCCCTCCTCCAGCTATTCCACCAGTTAGTTCACAATACCTGTTGCGCAAACTTCAAGTGGAGGCCGATGTCCTGTTAAGAAAAAGGGCGATAGAACTGGTTCCTCCTCCTCAAAGAGGAAAAGGACTGTACCCCAGGTTCTTTCTTGTGCGCAAAAAAGACAAAAACGAGTTCAGGCACATTCTGGATTTGCGACAAGCGAACAAATGTATTCGCAGAGAAAAGTTCTGCATGCTGTCCCTGCACCAGATTTATCCTCAGTTGCATCAAGGGGACTGGCTATGTGCCATAGATCTGCAAGACACGTACTTCCATGTACCCATTGCAAGGAAACATCGGAAATTCCTGCTGTTCCTGGTCGGCACAAATCATTACAAGTACACAGTTCTGCCGTTCGGACTGAAGTCTGCGCCAAGAATGTTTTGGAAGTGCATGTCAGTAGTTGCGGCACACCTGAGGAAGAACAAGGTGTTCGTCTACCCATACCTGGGCGACTGGTTAATCAAAGCATCCACGCTCCAGGAAGCGCAGCTTCATTTCAACAGTATGGCCGTTCTGTTGAACCAGTTGGGTCTCCACATCAACATGTCAAAGTCTGTACCGACACCTGTTCAGTCTGCAGTACCTGGGAGCCTCCATCGATACACTCAGGGCATGCCTGTGTCCTTCGGAGGAGGGACGCTTATCGATCCTTCGGAAGGCTCAGGCTCTGATGTTCATTCCTTCGGCAACGGTGAGAACGGTGTCCTCTCTCCTGGGGTCGATGGCCTCGTTTATCTTTCTCAATCCGCGCGCACGCCTACATATGAGGCCACTGCAGGATTGTCTGGAGGATCAGTGGGACCAGAAACGAGGGAGCTGGGAGGACAGGATTCAACTGTCTCAACTCGCTGCCCAGTCCCTGAAGTGGTGGTGCTCATCAGTCAATCTCCTCAAGGGGATTCCTTTCCACAAAGAGATACTGACTCAGACCATTGTGACGGATGCGTCTCTCCACGGCTGGGGAGTGCATTCAGACCATCTCCAGATACAAGGCAGGTGGTCCCAGACGTAGTCTTCGTATCACATCAATATTCTGGAACTCAGAGCTGTTCATCTAGCGCTGAAGGCCTTCCACCCATCCTTTCGGACCAGTTCCCTGCTTGTACAGACGGACAACAGAACAACAATGTATTACCTCAACAAGCAAGGGGGGGTCGAGGTCGCGCACACTGTCTCAGGAAGCACAAGCGATTTGATACTGGCTGTTGGCCAGGGGACTGACGATAACGGCGACCCATCTGCCAGGTGTGCAGAATGCTCAGGCAGACGCGCTCAGCAGGCTAGTTCAAGAAAATCATGAACGGGTCTCAAACGACGAGGTGTTAAGAGACATCTTCCCAAGGTGGGGCACTCCAGACATCGATCAGTTTGCCACCGCAGAAAACAGCAAATGTCGAGACTTCGCCTCCAGGTTTTACCAACCAGGGACGCTGGGGAATGCACTGTGGATCAACTGGTCGAACAGCTTTCTCTACGCTTTTCCGCCCATTCCCCTGATCCCGGCAGTGTTGATCAAGCTGTCCCAGTCCAGGGCCTGAATGATCCTCATTGCTCCGGTATGGCCTCTGCAGTGGTGGTTCACCGACCTCCTACACCGATCTCTCCTGCTGCATCTTCGACTTCCGTGTCGGCCGGACCTTCTCACGTAGTTCGGAGGGCAGTTGGTGCATCCCAACCTCTTGTTTAGTTTGGCAGCATGGCTCCTGAGCTAGTGCAGTATGGACATTTAAACTTGCCTCCGAACTGCATGGAGATACTAAAAGAGGCAAAAATACCTTCTACAAGGGCTTCCTGTGCATACAAATGGAAGAGATTCTGCATTTGGTGCACGTCTAAGGGTGCAGACCCTACATCCTGCAAATAGGATGATGGCACCCTCCCATACTTACTGCATTTGGCTCAATCTGGCCTTAATTTTCATTCCATTAGGGTTCACCTAGCAGCTTTAACTATGTATAGGAAATGCCCTTCACAAACTTCCTTTTTCCAAATCCCAGTCATCAAAGATTTTCTGGAAGGTTTGAAGAAGGTGTTTCCTCCCATCAGGCGTCCTTTGCCTCCGTGGGAGCTGAATGTGGTGCTATCTAGACTAATGAAGGAGCCTTTTGAGACTATCCATAAGGGTTCCCTACAGCATCTATCCTGGAAGGCAACTTTCCTTGTGGCTATAACATCGTCTCGCAGGGTGAGTGAGATTCAGACTCTCTGCTGGCAAGAGCCCTATACTGTATTTCATGCATCTAAAGTAGTGATGAGAACTCACCCAAAGTTCCTTCCTAAGGAGGTGTCAGATTTCCACGTGAATCAAATGATCACTTTGCCTACGTTTTTTCAGAATCCTTCCTCTCCGGCGGAGAGGTCCCTTCATTCCCTTGACGTGAGAAGGGTGTTGAAATTTTACTTAGTTAAGACGAAGGAGATTCGTAGATCGGATCAATTATTTGTTAATTATGGATCAGTCAGGACAGGGCTTGCTACCTCTAAACAGTCCATCTCTAGTTGGATTGTGTTCTGTATACACCTGTGTTACCAGAAAGCTAACAAGACTCTAGGGGGTAAGCCTAAGTCTCACTCAACCAGAGGCAAAGCGGCTACAGCAGCTTTGCTGCGTAATGTTCCCTTTGCAGACATCTGTAGGGCTGCCACTTGGAAGTCCTTCCATACCTTTGCTTAGCATTACTGCCTGGTCTCTGATGCCAGGGCAGATGCTCAGGTTGGGCAGGCTTCGCTGAGAAATTTGTTTGCACAGTAGTGTTCTTCTTTGTTTCTTCCACCGCTGGGTATGGTTGTTTGGGATGGGCTTGCCATTCTATTCACATGATTATGACTATACACAGAGATCCCCTACTACAGAAGGAGTAGTTTCTTACCTGTAACTCCAGTTCTGTAGTAGGGGTATCTCTTTTATAGTCCTAAGCAACCCGCCCTCCTCCCCGGTGGATGAAACAATAATATCCTGAATGCTACAGGCCTGGCTTTATACACCTTCAAACAGAACTGAAAGTAACTTGCCTTTGGCTGTGCATCATGGGATACCGAGGGTCTCTGGAGGGTTCCTTAATGGCACAGTACCCATTTACAGACACATAATGGCAGCCTATGGGGCCTGTCTGTCTGTCTGTCTAGCCCTTCCTCTCTATCATGACAAAGGATGTTTGTGAAGGGGAGTTTCTCTAGGTGTGCAACTTACCGAAATGTTACATTTTGATATTTCTGGCTATCCTTTTCATCAAATACTGGCCAGTGTAGCCTTGTTAACTTCAGACTGCATTATTTGTCTTTGATTTTCTCGTAAGTGTCTATGTAAACTGCAGAAGTGGACAACTTAAAGGACTATTTCGATTGCTCAGGGGTCCACGCACATGGGAGGGACTACTCACTTGATTATGACTATAACAGAGATACCCCTACTACAGAACTGGAGTTACAGGTAAGAAACTACCCCTTCATGGGTATAAATCCTTATTTTTTCTCAGTCTGGTTTTCTGATATTGCAAAGGAGGGTTGACAACCACATTCACTGCCTCACATTTTACATCCTGACTTTGTGTTTCTTCCGACCATTCACTCAACGTCATATCTACAAGAATGGATGATATGATATTCCCGCAATTTATAAGCCTCATTGCCTTATGTAACATTTCCTGTATATTTATTTGCAGACTTGTATGATTTAATGTACATCTGTGTGTAACGTGGAGCGCTCTGACACCCTACAGTGGGATGAGTAGCACTACAAAAAAAAGTGGAATTAAAACCAATATTTCTGTAGTTACTCAAATATATCATGTATTCTTACAGTGCAAGCACATCCCTTACATAGGGAGTTGACCAACGTTAAAATCATGCTCCAAATCCTGTTTTGTTTAAGTGCTTGTGAAATAACAAGCTGTGCACTTTTGTTTCCCTCCACTGTATTGGTGTCTAGCCAGTGGTGGCTCGCCAAGGGAGTGCTGTATGGCGGGGCGTAGCGGGGGAGGGGCAGGGTAGTGGGGGTAGTAAAGTCCGACATACGACGGACAGGAGTAAGGTAAGTAATTAACTGAATATAACTACTTACCTTGTGCGGGCTGCATTGCCAACTCGGAGATGCAGCACGCGCAAGGTAAATAGTTGTATTTATTTAATTACTTACTTTACTTCTGCCCGTCGTATGTAGGACTCCACTACCCCCGCACCCTGCCTCTCCCCCGCCTCACCGCCCCGCAGCACTACCTTGGCGAGCCGCCACTGTGTCTAGCAGCTCCGACCTGAATGCAGTGCCTGAATCCAGAGCGGGAGCTGCTGAAATATGTATGACCCAGTGTCGGAAGACGACACCAGGACAAATCCAGCATGTTTTCCTGGGGCAGCCTAATTCCAGATGCGGTCCTAGAATAGCTGCTGGATCCGGGACCCCCCTACTCTCCAGCCCCCAACCTAAATCGTGAAAAAGCAAGGAAAATGTAATGATCTCCCACTAGCCTGACAAAAACCTAAGCCAGTGTCTTGTCCCTTAAGGCTGGAACAATATCAGAGCATGCAGAGTTGAAAAAACCGAGACATTCTTCTCAGACAGCACTTGGAGCAAGGAAACCTAAGCATATTCATCAGAAGTGCGAGCTTACAGTACCCTCAGATTTACAAAGCACAGGCACAAATATACAGGAGGCCAAAGGGCACTGAAAACCATTCTGCCCAGGCCCCTGTTAAATTGATGAACCACACATCAATTAAGTAGAAGGTAGATTTAATGCAATAGCGGAGCAGGTACACAGCCAGACAGGTCAGCAGTAAGAAGTAACTGAACACATTAGAATACATCTAAAGGGAACACTCGGAATGGAATGTGGAATGAACAGTGTTAAAGCAATATACATGTAATTCACAACATAACACATCCCCCTTTGAATAATACAAAAATTAAACTTATAACAATGTACCTGATGCCCGACACCACCCCCCATCTTTACAAATTGAAATTTGGAACTGATAAAAGAGAAGAAGAGAGAATAAAAATGTAACATTACAAAGGAAAACTTTCAGAAATGTAATCCGCTAACCAAACAGGAGGTCTTTTTTCACGTCTAGGGTTTCTGAAAACATTTACCTCTTCATCACATGCTGAACTAGAAGAAGTAGAAGCACCTAAATCAGATGAAATCTGGCCAGAAACATCTGAACCAGGACAATTGGAAATATTGGATGTTTCAAATGTATCAGGTGACTTAGTACAAAACAAATCCTCTAAATCAAACAAATCAGATGACTTCTGAGATGAGACTTGACAAGAAGAATTAACTTGAGGAGGAGGACACTTGGCAATTCTTTTGAGGTTCCAAACTCGTCCATCAGATAGACAAACAGAATTGTTTAAAATTTCTACTATTTGCATGGGTTCATAAAAACTACTTTCCTCCTTGGAAGATTTACAAGGTTTCTTCACTCTTACCCACTGACCAACAACTAAATCAACATCCTTCACCTTATGTTTAGAGTCATATAACATTTTGCTTTTAAAATGTGAAGCTTGGCTCTTTTCCCTTACTACATCTTCAGACCAATTCACCACATTAGACTTAAACAACCATCCAGGAGTAAACTTGGTACGTGGATTCCTGCCACGCATAAGTACAAAAGGAGGATAACCAGTAGCTTCACACATCGAGGTTCTGTAAGACCAAACCATCTTCAAAACTTGAACTTCCCACTCCTTATTCTTCTCTGACATCTGAATAGTACTTTTAATAACACGGTTAAAGCGCTCAACCATTCCATTACTGTTTGGGTTGTATAGAGCCGTGGTCTTGTGTTTAATACCTAATCTATTGAAATACTCTTTTGCCTTATTAGAAGTAAATTGGACACCATTGTCACTTAGTAAAACTGAAGGAATGCCTTCCAAAGTGAAAGATTTGTCCAAAAATTTTAAAACAGTCTCAGTATCAGCTTTACTTACAATTTTTACAAAAGGCCACCTTGAAAACAAATCCATCAATACTAAAATATATTTTTGTTCACAGCCAATGGGACCCATGATATCAATAGCTAAATGTTCCCAAGGAGAAGTAGGTGCAGTCATGTTGCCCATAGGAGGCTTACACACTACCAGAGATTTGTCAGCTGTTTGACAAGATTTGCAGCTCCTTACAAACTTATCTATTTCTGCATCCATACCTGGCCACCAAAATGAAGTTTTAACTGTGCGTTTAGAACGGACTATGCCAAAATGTCCCTCATGACATAAAGCCATGATGGACGACCGCAAAGTCTTTGGAGGTATGACTCTCTCTCCAAACCAGATGTTGCCATCTTCTATACTTAAATTTAATCTAACTTCCCAAAAAGGCTTCAAAGGATGCTTGCCATCAACTTTCTTCGGCCAGGACCCAGCTAGATGATTTTTCACTAAAGATAACTCTTCATCTTTTAAATATTCTTCAACCCACTTCTCCTTCAAAATGCCTGCACCTTCCATATCTTGTACATAGGCAACTTGGAATGAATTCCATAATTCATCCTCACATTCATCAAGTTGCTTAGGCATCCTAGAAAGAAAATCAGCTATACAATTTTCTTTACCTGGCACATATTCCACTTTATAACAATAATCTTGCAGTTTAATAGCAAGTCTGGCAACTCTCGCTGAGGTGTTAACTGTACCTTCCGTAGTTAGGACTCTGAGTAATGGCTTGTGATCACAGCGTAAAATAAACTTAGTACCCCATACAAATGCTCTAAAGTGATTAACCGCCCATACACATGCCAAAGTCTCTTTTTCAATTGTAGAGTACTTTTCTTCTGTAGGCGAGAGTGACCTGGAAGCATAAGCAACAATTTGTTCCTTACCATTCGTACCGACTTGGGATAAAACCGAACCCAAACCTTTAATGCTGGCATCTGTGGTGATAACAGATTGGGCATCAGGATTAAAACTTTTCAATGAAGCAATATTTGTAATACAGCTTTTGATGTCTTCGAAATCTTGTTCACATTCTACTGACCAAACAAACTTTGTCTTGTTCTTTAACAACTGTCTTATATTATATGTTCTGGTCGCAAAGTTTGGGATGTACTTTGAACAAAATTCGGCTAGACCAATAAAGGATCTGACATCATCTTTTCCTTTGGGGGAAGGAGCACATTTGATAGCATCAACTAAGTTAGGTTTTGGTTTAATCCCATCACAATCTATAACATGGCCAAGGTAAGTAACATGATCACTAGCAAAGGTACATTTGGTGTATTCAACTGTTAAACCTTTGTCATTCAGAATACTTAAAACTTCATTCAATGTGTTGTCATGATCAGCTCTTTCCTTTCCAAAAATGAGAATATCATCTTGAAAAAACTTTGTGTTCTTAACTGTGGAAAACAACCTGTGCATTAAACGCTGGAAAACAGCTGCGGCCGAAGCCAAGCCAAAAGGCATCCTTTTAAATTGGTAACAACCTTGTGGGGTTATGAAAGCAGTATATTTTCTGCTGTCTCTGAACAAAGGAATCTGATGGTACGCAGATGATAAATCTATTGTAGTAAACCATTTAGCCCCGTCAAGCAAAGCTAACATCTCATTTATCTTCGGCAGAGGGAATTGATCTACTACTATATTGTCATTTAAATGGCGAAGGTCCACACATAATCTTAATTTACCATTGGAGCGTTTAACGACTACCAAGGGAGAAACCCAAGCTGACGCTTCAATAGGTTCTATAATGTTAGATGAGACCAATTTCTCAAGTTCTGTTGCAACGTCTTTTCTTAAAGCAATTGGCACACTTCTAACTTTTTGGATCTTAGGTACAGCAGAATCCTTTAAAATTATCTTGTGTTCAAAATCTATTAATTTGCCAATTGTCTTTTGAAAAACTGCAGGAAATTTTTTTAATAGTTCTTCACCTGTTTTGGTACCCTCATCCATAACTAATACTTTTTCCACTGAGTTGGGGTCAAGAATAATATGTAAATCTCCCTGGTCTTTCCACCCTAAAACTGATGGACCTTTTTTTGATACATACATCTTGCCATATGATCTACGGTTCTTGAACTCAAATTTTAGCCAACGAAAACGAAACGAAAACCTACTATGTCTATCTTCCCACCATTATAACCCTCTGGTTCTATATCTGGAGGAGACAGTTTTGGACCAACTCTGTCCACAAATGTATTACGCCATATATCTTCGTTTACTATTGTATAGGGCGAACCAGAATCAGCATATACTTTGATACGCACACCTCCTATATGTATCCAACATTCAGGTTTGTTATCAACAAGCAAACAACCATCTCTGATGTTGAGGAGTAGTTTCTTCTTCAAGACTACAGCACAATCTGATGCTTGGTCCTCATCACTAGAAGTGTTTTCCTCAGAGGCAAGGTCCTCTTGAATACACTTGACAGTCTTTGTCCTTCTTCTACATGCCTTAGTGTAGTGACCATACAGTCCACAAGCACCACATTTACTCTTTTTGGCAGGACACGACTTGGCAAACGCCAAATGTTCTAAACTACCACACCTATAACATTTGGGAGGTTCATAACTATTCTTAGGTTTTGCCCATGTTTCATTCTTTTGTTTAAAATTACTGTTTTTTCTTGAGCTTGTATCAATTTTAGTCACTACATCTTTATTGACACTTTCTGATTTTAGAGCACTCGCACATCTACTAGAAGACTCAGCTTTACGAACTAATGCTAGGATGTCTTCTAGACAAGCATCACCATTCATCCAAAGACGTTCCTGAATTGCAGGATTATTAGCGTGCATTACAACCTGATCACGAACCAAATCTTCCAGTAAACCCCCAAAAGCGCAATCATTACCCATTTTTTTTAACTCTCCAAAATAGTCATCCACAGATTCATTTTTAGACTGTTTTCTTTGGAAAAATTTGTAACGTGTAATGCCCATACATACCTTCGGGGAGAAATATTTGTCTAAATTGGATAGAGCTATTGTAAAAACGTTACTATCCCCTCCCCCTACAATGGGCTTGTTCATTTGGTTATAACATTTGAGCCCTTTTGGACCCAAGGAATGTAAAAGAATACGTTTCCTTTGATCAGCAGACATTTTACCATCGGAATCTACAGTCTCTATATAATTAAGAAAATAGTCTTTCCATTCTAGCCATTTCAAAGTTGGTTCAGAACCTTTGCACCAGAATTCCTGAGGGTTACTTAAAGAAAATGTTTGTTGACTCATGTTGACGTAAAATATGAATTAATAAATAATTGATGCTTGCTGAGGTAAGTTATCACTAAGCTGTAAAGCTGTTTGTGGTGGAATTGTTCAGTGAGTAATGAGAATATCAACACAAGTTCCTTTTTTACACTGTCCAGTCTTCACCACCAATTGTTTTAAAAATGTTGGTATTTTTAAAAGTGTCTAAAAATTAGATAAGTAGCGTTGTTCCAAGCGTTCAAGAAAGGTTACCTGTAACCGCTTTGTAATTCCGACTTCAGGTGTTGAAATCGGCAAGTTAAATACAAAAAACGTCTTCCGTTTTTCTTTTATTCATAATGAGTAGGCCTGCCCAATCCAAAATGGCCGCTACGCATAGAGTGATGCGGCACGTTCGCATCGAACGTATGACGTCACAGGGAAGCAGCGCGACTCTCAAAGCTAGGCTAGAGGACACGCGCATTCGATCTGCGCTTTGAATCCAGTAACGGTGAGTGCTCGAGCGTTGTTGCACTAGCGCGAGCTGTATATCCAAAGTTACAGACTATTCATATTTTTCTTTATAAATAAATAGTCGCTCACCAGAATTTCACGAGTTAAAAGGATTACCGTCCTCAACGCGCTGTCCTATTTTAGTAACGTCGTCTCTGCTCCACTTCGTCCACAATAGAAAATTTGGGTTCCAAAAAATTATAAGTAAAAGCGGTATACAGGTTTCTTCAGTAAGGTAAAAAAAATTATCCCGATCGTCGCCAGTTGTTAAATTGATGAACCACACATCAATTAAGTAGAAGGTAGATTTAATGCAATAGCGGAGCAGGTACACAGCCAGACAGGTCAGCAGTAAGAAGTAACTGAACACATTAGAATACATCTAAAGGGAACACTCGGAATGGAATGTGGAATGAACAGTGTTAAAGCAATATACATGTAATTCACAACATAACAGCCCCGCAGGGGTGATCCGATTTATCATTAATTCAGGGATTCTACGCACCTGTGGTGGTGTTACACGATTGAATCCTTCTGTCTGGCAATCTGGAAGGGCGTGTAATGGCCATACTGGTTACCGAGCGTCATAATGTTGAAGCCCTTGAGATTACAGATCTCTCCCCAGACCTTGGTTTGCAGAGGAGAAAATATAAACTCCTATTAGTTGCACCCCCTGAATGCATTCATTTAAAAAAAATAAAAATAAAAAAATAAGTCGTACTTTTTCAAATGTTTAAAGTACAACGCATGCCGTGTTGTAGTAGGTTATTAAAATGGGCAGTTCCAGAGCATTGGACCCATGAGCCAATATTTTGTGAATGTATCCATTTGAGCAAGAACACAGCACTATTATCAGTGTTCTGTGGTATAGGCGAAGGGGGGCTTTCACTAGATTTGTTAACAGACCGAATACAATAAGTTCTGACCTAAGCAATTGTTGTTCACTAGACGTTTGTTGCTGCAGATCAGGCGAGCACGTTTTCAAGTCTGTAATGTAATACAATGCCATTTAACAGTCCAGCAATATCCTAACGTCATTACTCTACAGTGTAATATCATCAAGGTTGTTTTCTCTGTTGCACCGTGCGATTCTCTCTGAATGACTCCTCCTTTCCGTAGCACGTGGACACGTTCTTATTTTTAGATCGCCTTCCTCCATTCAGACAGCACAACATGCTGTTCAAAGAAGAAACATCTGGAAGGGTGTGCCAAATGTCAGACTGGAGCAGTGTTCTTTTGCTGTTTACCTGTAAACTTTCGTGTGGCTATCAGAACATACCTAGATTTTCTGATGTCAGGAAGGTTCTTTAGTTGTTGGATACAGTGGGCGTAACTGATGGGAACTTTTTCGTTGTCCGTAATTTTTTTCACAGATGCTCTGGCTCTAACCCATCCATCTCTCCGCTCATGTGACTGAATTGATGAATTATCTGACATACTGAGTTCAGCGATGTTTGTCCATTAAGATTTTGAATCTCCGTGACCTCCCCTGGTCGTGAAATAATCCCAAAGTAACTGGCTTTTTAAATGTGTGACTCCTTGTTATGCAGTGTGCCTTCGCTAACTTTTTACATTTTGGCATTGTAGGGCAAAAGTAATTTAGTAGTATTTTAAAAAGTAGGGAAGGAAGTGACAAACCTGATCATCATACCTTCCTCTGCCTCTTCATTACTTCATCATACTGGACCCAATGGATTCCTTGTGTGCTTGCCCGAGTAGGCTTACCCCATCAGACTCCACCTAGGTTATCTGCATGCAAAGAACTGTAAGACCCCAGAAGATGTGGAATGTCTTTCTTCATGCACACCATCCACGGACCGCTGTGCTGGATGCTCATAACCGTCAGAGAACCATTGCTGCACCTTCATACAGTCCACATTCTTCCTTGTGCAACCTGTAGGTTACAGCTACAAGTACATGTTTAGTCTGTTTTGTATTTAGAAACCACTAAAGAGAGGAAGTGGCGTCCCTCAAGCTGACGACCTGTGCTTCCAGCTCCCTGTACCCCTTGATACTGGGCATGACACTGTCTGGAGTCTCAGACCTGTTTTAGTGCGGGAATCCGTTCTGATGCCGTGAATGAGTGCCTGAAAGAAATGCTTCCGTGGTCATAGCTCTGTAAATATTAAGTGTCCCAGAATTGCAAAATGAGCTGTTTGAGCCTGTGATCCTATTGAGATGACTGAAGGTGATCAGTGGTTTGGAGGGGAGACCGGTTTACAGTGCAGGGGATCCCCGTTTATGTCTGTGGAAAGCATTGGGATCTTGGAAGAGTGAAGATGATTCCAAGTCTCGTGACTCTCTCCAGATAAACCAGCAGATTACAAGCCCATGTTTTTGGTAGACTCCCTCATGCTGGACTGCACCTCATGTAGGTTAGGTTGTGTCTCCATGCCGTAAGTAATAAAACTAAAACTGTAAGCCCTAGAATGCCAATGTCTCACCGTCTTGGAATTGGTAAAACTGAATTTGATACAGAGCAAACTAGTAAAAAAAAATATCTATGGCTATTGCATGGCGCAAATATGAATCCTAGGGTGTGGGCTTCAACGGTGGGCATAACAACCTCTGCTGGCACAGCTGCCAAACATTGGCAAAACCAATTGACCTTGCCATTAACAGGCGAGGGTCAACCTATTGGCTTTATAATTGTTGTTTAAACTGACACTTGCATGCACTTTTTTATTTTTCGATTCTTGCATGGTTGTCATCCATATCGGGATGGTAAAGGGAAAAAAAGTTAAAATCGCCAACCGGGCGGTTACGTCAAGGCCCATCTGCACACGTGGCAGCCATTATGGAATGTCAAGAAAAACCATTGCAGGTTGAACGCTGTGTGCATGTGTCATGTGAAACATGAGTCATGACGCACTGGTGGCCATTTTGATGTCTACATTACTGACCCAGCATGGCTGAACTTTATGTCAAAATGGTAAACTAAAAATAGGAAATGAAGTGTGCGTGTATGCCTAAAATGAAGGGAGCGCCCTAGTAGGATTTAGCAGTTGCTAGGTCTGTGGGGAGCCAAAAACCATGGATCGGGCAGAGGAGCAACTAACTGTGATGGGCGGGGAGGAAGGGGGAGCTACAGGTGAGCTGGCGGTTGGGGCAACAATTGTGTGTGAGGTAGGAGATGTATTTTCACTTTGAACAGAGGTGGGAAGGTAATTCAGATGGAACAGAAATGCACATTTGTATCCATTTCTATGGCAGATGTTATAAAAAGTAAGTTTTAAGAGTAAACATATTTGCTTGCATACTTGATTGGGTAGTTAATTTTTAATTGAGTGTTTACATAGTGCACAGTACTACTATACTTTTTAGTTTTCGCACAGACAGGGTTAGATGTTTGTAGGCAGGACTCTTACAAACACATGTTTACTTATAGTAGGCATTGTGATCCTCCCACTCATAAATGTGTGACTTTATCTGTATCACTGTCTACTCTTTATTCGATGGCTTTCCTCCTTATTTCTGTATTTGTTCTGCAGAGGAACATCTCAACGCACATTGTTCTGCTAGTGAGTTGATCCTTCCACATTATGCTTGAGGGAACTCTTTCTAGGTCTCCCCACCAACAGAGCAAGCTGTCTAGTTGCAAAAGACCTATAGTGGGCTTACCAAGAATTTACAGAAGCTTATAGCCCGCCTCCTGTTTCATTGGTTATCTTTATTGACACCCATATGTTTGCTTAATATTTGATTGCTTCCCTAGTCCAATTTTTTCGTTTGTTTCTCGCCTTGTGCATAATCTCTTAACCATCACTTTGTTTGGCTGGTTTGTATCCAGCCACTGCTCACTTGCATGGATTGGAGTTCTTTTTAGTTAAGCACTACGTGAGGGTGCATGTGTTTTCAGCTCTCACCCACGTGTTCCTGTAATCTCTCCACACCCCTAAAATATACCTGTACCCCAACGCTTTGTGTTATTGTCCAACCCATGTGTTGCTCGCGCTTCCTTATGTACTTCTTCCCACCCAAGGGCTCCTTGTTGCTCTCTTTAATGTGCTTCTCCCCTGCCATCATGTTGCTTTCCTCCTCGTGTGCAGTTTGTTCTTTCTAACCCATGTGCTTCTACCTGCCCCGTAGTGCTTTCTTCCTCATGTGCTGCTTTTCTCTGCCACGCTCCTCCGTTGTACCCCTCCCCCATGGTCATTTTCTTCTTTTAATTGGAGCATTTTCGCAAAACATATCTTTTATTTTAGTTTTCGTTTTTTGGTCAAAGTTGCATCTGTCATATTAGATCAGCAAGCCCAAAACGAATAGCAAATGGTGCCTGCATCCGCTGGCATGGTCATACATCTTCACTCCTGCACTTACAGCGGAATGACATGACCCCCAGTATCCATTGTGTTACTGCTCCTTTTTTTTTGCAGCAACATTGGAACAAAATTTTGCTTTATCCCTGCACAGCATTGCTAAAAGTTATTGGCAATGTTAATAGGTCTCCAAGGCGAATCATATTATTGGCTTTGCCAATTTTTTTTTATTGTTAGTACTCCATTAGAGATCACGCCTTTCCTTAGTATCTTACACTTTCTCCAGTGATCAAGGGGCACATGTGTCTTGACGTCTGCGTTCATATGCCAGCAAAGGGAATCGTTGGTGAATCATATATCTTGGTCTTTTAAAAGCCAAGAACTACTGTTTTTGCCTGTCTTTTTAAACTACTTGCACGACATTTGGAAGCTGGCATCCATGAAATAAGAATAGAACTCAATGATTTACAGTAATTGTTATTGCGTTTAATTCATGTTTACCATCTTCTGTTTATGTTCTTGTAATTTTCGTTTCTAAAAGCTTTAAAAATGCCCTTGTCTGCCTCATGCAGTTATGTGGAAATATATAGTAATAGGCGTTCCCTTCTGATTGAATTTGCTCTTTGTTAATGGCTGGTGAGATCATCTGCATCAGAGCCTGTCTGTGCATCCAAATGGCCCCAGTCTTAGCTTAGTGTGCTCGAGTCAGTACATAGCACTACATGATTTGTAGGTGGGCATAACTTATTGGATTAGCCATGGGTTCACTATTGGGACGCAAACATCCAGAAACTGATGTACCGATTTCCTTGCCAGCTACTCGCAGATAGCACCAGCTGGTACACCTATAAAACTCGGGTGAATATTGCATTTGGTAGCAATATTCTAAAATGTAAGTAATGTGAAGTGGCCTATTTCCTGTCTCTCATTCGTGTGTTTGGTATTAGGAAGTTCTCTTTTTAACTTGGGATAGTTCCATTCCTTTCCCCCAAAGTGTTATTTGGATTAGATTGAGAGGCATGTATTTAGTTCAAAGTGTCTAAAAAGGTCACTCATCATATTTTGCTTTGACAAAAACGTATTCATAGCTAAATGTCCAGTGTAGCATTTAGATAAGTATTGACTGGTGTCGTTGAATTAGCAAAGATTTCAGAAAACCACAGACTCATTACCTTTTGGAAATGTAATGGGAATCTGTACAATACGTGTCTGTCAGTAATTTAGTATAAGCTGCTGTTGGTAATACATTATTTTGTTTCTTTTTTCCGTTTTGGTTTGAATGGTGAGTACATCGTGGCTAGCCGAACGTTCTCAACTTTTCAGGAAGAGGAAATCTCCAGCTAGGGAAAATGAGTAACCATTTCCACTTCTCGTGTGTGCCTGATAACAAAATAAGAAAACAAATCGTTATGCTAATGCCCCACGATTTGCAGAAGGAGTTATGTCTTGGAAATGTGCAAAACTATTTCTGTCTCCTGCACACTGTGC
This sequence comes from Lissotriton helveticus, assembly GCF_964261635.1. Taxonomy (NCBI): domain Eukaryota; kingdom Metazoa; phylum Chordata; class Amphibia; order Caudata; family Salamandridae; genus Lissotriton; species Lissotriton helveticus. Next base: position 766,738,180 of record NC_136068.1, read on the forward strand.
ACCTTGTTCTTTTATTTATGTTTAGTTTTTGGGCACCGTTTAAATGTTGATGGAACAGGGCATTAACTGGTTTCAGTTCTGCCCACCTCATAGTCATTTTCCTTCCTTTACAGCTGAGGGTCTTTGCCATTTCCCATGGTGGAGCATCTCCTTTCTCTGGCGGCAGAAATCCTTAACTGGCGGCCCAGCTGCCACATGGCAATCTGTACAATTGGATCAGAAGATCCTATGGTGCTTTTTACCCTGTTCGTGGCCATTGTGAAAAGTATGATGGTTGCCAGCAGGAAAATGTATCAATGATTTATCAATTATCCCACCTGTTGGGAGAAAACTAGTCAACCTATTTATTTATTTTTAAGAAACTCCCACTTTGTTGATGTGGAGGGGATTTAACAAGTCCTAACATTCTCCAGTACTATAGGGTAGTGCACCGGAAGCCTGTGAGTCAAAGGACTGATACAGAGTTGGAGAAGCAGTTGGACCAGGTGGTGACAAGCTGGGCCCTGTAGGATCTCCTGTGGATGTTCATAGAAATGCAGTCTGCGTTACTGGGAGCTGGTTGAAAACCACAGGGCCTTCCCCGATGTACCCACATCACACCCCACCTCAGGAAACTCCACTGGCTCCCCGTACAGAAGAGATGCTAATTCAAGCTGCTGACCCATGCACGCAAGGCTCTACACAACGAAGGACCCATCTACATTTACCACCGCTTGAACTTCCACCAACCATGCTCCACCTTTCACTTGCCCACACTCCCCCTAGCAACCGAAGCGGAAGAGGGGGATACTTCTTCATCCACATCGCAGCAAAGACCTGGATCAGTCTCCGCACGCCCCTCTGGACCATCACTTCACTTTCGGAATTCAGAAGGGCCCTCAAAACCTGGCTTTAGGGATAAACCCCCAGGGCCTGCGAGCGCCTTGATACCCTATCCTGTGATTAGCCACACTTTATAAATCGTGATTCATTTATTGATTGGCGTCCTATTCCTCTCTTAACACATTTCAGTCTCCAAGCCACATCCGGTTTACAGGGGGGCATATTCCACTGCTAGAGGGTTCGGAACTGTAGGGTCCAGAGGTTCTTTTGAGCCAAGGTGGAGTGAAGTTCATTTAGGAGTGCAAGATATGTACGTCAGCCTTAGAAAGTACGACCGGTTGATTTATCTACAGCTTTACCACTGGGCCATGCACCCTGGCATCATTAGGCTGCTTTAAACAAGTTAAATTATTATGAAAAATGATCACCAGCTGTGCAGGAGCTAAGGGGTACATCTGAAGCTTCTAAATTGTTAAACTGCTGCAGCGGAATCCGAGCAGACATATACAAAATAATAGGAGGAAAAATGTGAGAGTAAGTATGTACATCAGGATGATTGGGTGATCTTTGGGAAACCATACCCAACTCCACTGTAAGATAGCGCAAAAGGACAGTCCTCTGCAGAGGCTCAATGCTATGTTACTTAACTGTACCAGTGTGTGTTGGAGGTGGGCAGGATCTTTGAACAAATCTGGTGACATGGCAACACTTATGGAAGGAGGTTCTGAGTTTTATAAATGCAGTGATGTGGTTCCCGATTGATCCCGACCTTGGGGTGTTTCGGCTGGACCTCCCATATAAGAGGAGTCGGCAAATCTCTGGGACTGATAGGGTGCTTTCATACCATATACTAAATGTTGGTAGCTGTTGCCTGGAAGACAAATTTGCCTCCGACAGTTAATCAGTGGCGCCAGAGACGCTTGGAAGTACTTGCCCTGAAAAAAATGACATTTAGTGTGAACTTGCAGGGGGAGATGTTCTTATGGATCTGTTATCTTATTCTTGGTATGCTGCTCTAGAATGGACTTAACCTTAACGTAACCTAAAAAATTACAGTCTTTGGACTGCTATTGCTCACAAAAATTGATGCAGCTGCCAACGCACCAGTGGATAGTTCACCTGTTGGTCCCTCTTTTGACTCACTAAACTTTTATCAAGCCAGGTCTTTGCTGCCTCTTGATTTACTGGGTTAATTCCCATTAATTTGAAAAACTATAGTATATAGAGTGATTTCTGCTTCTTAATGCTCAAATATGTTCACATTTCCAGAGTCTGCTGGATTTTACAAACCTCCAGATATTTAAACAAGTTCAAAAGAGTACCTTAAGATTTTTGGACTTGCATGAAATTGCAAATAACATCTTCCTCAAAAAAGTGGCCATGTTTAATCAGACTTGAAGCTAGTCAGACATGGACTTGTAAATCTGCCCTTAACATAATTGCTCGGAGTCTGAGATGAAACTACAGGTAAAGCCAATTGGGCTCTACTGTCTTAGTCTCCAGCCTGATTTATTAAAATTGTATTGCATCCCATAAATATTAGACTATCACAGTTGGTGTTCTAAATTTCAAAGCAGCCATGAGTTAGTGCAACACTTGATGATGCATAGGAATTTATTCCGTAAAGCTGCCCTTATTGTACACAATGAAATCTTCACTCTGTTAGTGAGAGCCCCCCAGTTCCAAAGATACAACAATGGGTCACACACTTTTATCAATGTATAGGCAAAGTTTGGATTTAACTTACTTATGACTACTATCCCTCCTCGTGTATAGGCCATCAACCAGTACTCTCTAGCCATCTCTTCCCTGTGTGTTTCTTTCAAATTGACTCCATGTGTAATCCGCCTCCTTGCAGTCAACTTAGAGGCCTTGCTGTCAGGTGTTTCTTAACCTTCCTCTTTTCCTTTTCCCTTGAGGGTTTCCGGTCCGGGCTTGCCTAGTGTTGTTTAATGCAGGCTTGCAGAGGATATGACCTATCCATGTGTGGGGAAGTGTGGCTCACTGGTTAGAGGAGGCAGACCTGGAAGCAGAGGTCAGCCCGGGACCAGGGTTCAATTCCCGGCTCGGCGGGGTCTTGAGTCCTAAAATGTCCATGGACTCGACAATTCTCGCTCCAGTGCCTACTCGATTCACGGGTTCACACTCTGCGACTCTAAGCAATAGCTTGCTTAATCTCCACAACGGCCCCTCGCGGTGGGATGCCTGGCTTTCACCTTGCGGATACCCTGCCGGGGTTATCTCACAGGGTAATACCAGGACGGGTTCCCTAAGCAAGCGCTTAGAAACCGCTTGGTGATTTGCGCTATATAAATTCCTGTACATTTACATTTATCCATCCCCCAGCATTTGTTCAGGATTTCCTCATGAGCAGGGAGTTGGAAAGTCTGGAGCCATGGGTCATTGTTGCGGATGGTGTTTGGCTAGCAGATTGGAGGATTTTCCTCAGACAGGTGTTGATGAAGGTGTGGACTTAGTTGGCGGGAGTCACTGTTGTCCTCCAAGTTAATTTTTCATTGCCCACCTTTTAAGACTCGATACATACTTGTAAAGTAATATTTGGGTACCCGCTTAGGTTCCTTACATCTTCAAGTGTTGCGCTAGTGGCGATTTCAGTCAGTTGTTTGAAAGGACTATCATTTCTACTTTAAGCAATTATCTCTTCATTACGTTTTGTACGCTAATTATCTGAGTGTTTTGGGATTTTACATAACTTTGTCTTGCTATTTGTACTCTAGCATGTACATCCATTGTCAAGTTGCCTCATAGTGTACTTTTGTCCAGGAATCATAGCAACATAGTATGTTACCTATTCCGTGTTGAATGTATTCTCAAGTGTTCTATACACTATATGCACACTTACATCAGGGATGGTAATGGGTACATTCCCCATATGCTCACTATCCACTTGCCTACATGGGCTACATACATTTTTCCTCCTCACACAGTGCAACGTTGCATGGGTCACAGTCCCATTTACTTTTACACAGGTATCCTTACACAAGGCACCGTCTCATGGGTCACAGTCCCATTCTGATTTACACAGTTACCCTCACACAGGGCGTCTTTTGGGTCATAATCCAATCTCTACATGGGATTTGACTTTACACGGCCTGCTATGTCATGGGCTTTTGTCTCATTCACAGTGCTCCTCACCCTCCTGCCTAGTAGTAGAGGACGGCCATGGGTTCTAGTCCCATTGGCTGTTATTTTCTTTGTATTTTTTAGTATGTTACATTGCTGTTTTATATACTCATAGTTACACTCAATCCTTATTTGTATTATCCATTTGGAAATGGGGAGGAGTCTAGTGATACTGTTTGTGTCTCTTCGCTTCCTCTTTGTTTTCCCCGGTTCTGCTTTCCTGTTGATGTTCTCTTCCTTTTCATCTTTGGAATCTGGACTTCACACATCTTTGTTGTTATTCCTGTGTCTTCAGCCTTTCTTTGTCTGTTGTGTTCTTCTCGTTCTCCTTTGTTCCGGGTGAGTTCTTTCCTTTTCTTCTCCTTCTGCTTGGGTAAGTTTTCTGTTCTCTGTGCGTCGTGCCTTGTTCTTCCTTCCTTGCTTGCCTGCCTGGCCAGTGGGTATGTTTGGGGGTAGTCTTTGGTGCGTCTGTCTTTCTGTTCTCTGATTGTTTGCTTCGCATTACCTCTGCTTCCTTTTCCATTCCAACTTTTTGTTGGGGGGTATGCGTCATTTCCTTTCATGCTTATTCACTCTTCGCTTCTTTCATCCTTCTCTTCGCTCTACCTTGCTTGCTCTTTTCCATGGCGTTTATGTTGTCACACTGTTGTTCCTCCTGTGCTTTATGTTCGTGTTTTACTCTGGTTACATTTTATTCATATATTGGATTTGTGCTTCTGTTTGAAGGAAAGGGGATGTGTAGTATCCTGCATTTGTAATGTAATGTATTTTACACCTCCTGCTCAGCCAGTGCCTGTGCTCAATAGAATGTTGGAGTCAAGATGTGCTTCGGAATGTTGGGACAGAGGCGAAGTGACAGTTGAGCATGGGCTGAGCAGCAGACAGGCTGCTCCTGGTGGGGCTCTCTTTCACAACTTGACTACCCGTTGTATGGAACTATTCAAAATTTTACCTGCTTGAATAAAACATATTTTATTACAACCTTCCTGCGCGGACCTCCTCACTACACAGTTATTTACTTTTACCTTTTATTTAAGCGAAATTGCAAAAAAAATCTCTATTTCTCAAAATTGGCAAGTATTTTACAGCATTTAAGGAATTCTTCAATGGCTAACTTGTCTTTACCTAATTTGTAGAAATGTATATGTTGCCTTCCGATGCGTACCTATTTTGTTGTTCATTGAGAGCTAAATGCCTATCAGAATATTAAAAGCAATGACATTGTAAGCTGCTGTTAGGCTTGGTGTTACAGTAGACCACAGAAGGTATGTTTTCTTGTGTTATCTAAAGTTAAATGTTTTGAAATTTTCTGTAATTCTTTAACAGTTTTTAAGATACTATTTTCTTTAAGGTGGAAATGACAAATCACCCATTGCAGTTTTTTAATTTGGGCTAGTTTTTAGAAATCTTCCTTTCTATATTTGTTTTTTTTCTCTTTTTCTTCCCACGAACCTAAGCTTGCACTTTTTTAAAAAATTTTGACTACTTCACTGGTACCTTATTTGAAAAGTAAAGTGGAAAGGAATTCAAATTCAGCATGGGTGATTTTGTTAATGTCGGATGAAAAAGATGGATTTTCACAGTTTTATAATTGCATCATCTTTTTCTTTGGGAGGGGTTGGGGAGCATGGGATGAGCGAGAGGAAGATTTCAAACCCTTGTGACCATTGTTATCGCCATTTAAAGATGTTTCCTTTTAAAATATTGTGAATTAAATGGACACATAGAAAAATATAAAAGAATTACGTAGACTAGGAGGGTTGTGCAACTCGGGTATTATACTTAGCTTTGTAATGAAGTCACACAAAAAATAGCAGAAGATGTCTTCGGCCTTCAGTAGTTTTGCAGTAAAAAAATAATTAAAATTTTTTTTTTAAACTTCACAAAATTCACACCTTAGTAAAATAATGCAAAGAAATGTGTGCAAAAAGACATTTCCAAAAATATTTCCTTTTGCAAGAAACTTCTGCTGCAAGCCAAATAGGATGAAATTGGAAGCTGGTAAAACTGTGAATAATGTCAAGTTTGGCAACTTTGCATAGATTTGTAGTTTGCTGACACCTATAGTATTATGGGGCCAGTAACTACCAGAGTTCGCTCACTGGATAACTGCTTCAATACCGTAGAGCAGGCTAGTCTGTTGAAGTTGTTGCTTCCGGATTTGTCTGCAGCATTGATTGTGTTTGACTTCTCCCTTCAAACCTACCTGTGGTTACTCGGTATGCATATAAGTAAGATCCAGCCTTCCACTGTAATTGGCTTTGTGATCTGCTCTTTGCAGTCTATATCCCAACTTTTGTATTGAGTAGAAGGGCCATATGTTGTAGTGAACAACACATTCTCATAACAAAAAAGGTGGCAACTAATCCCTCACCCTTGGGTCCACTGGGTAATCAATCCCTCGCCCGTGGGTCCATTGGGCCATCAATCATGGAATTGTAAGCGCGATACTAACCTGTGAGGGTCTCAAGGCGCTGAGGGGAAGGAGGGGGTGGGGATCCACATGTCTGTTAGCCGAAGAGCCGGGTCTTGAGACGTTCAGCGAGGGGGCGTGCCTGATGTGTGCCGGCGGCTTGTTCCCGGTCTTGGCTGCGATGCGAGAGAAGGATCTTCCGCCTGCTCTGGCTCTGTGGATTCGCGGGGTTTCGGCCTCTGCGAGGTTTGAAGAGCGGAGGTTTCTTTTGGGAGAGTGGAAGTTGATTTTGTCGTTGAGGTATTTGGGACCGTTGTTGTGTAGGCATTTGTAGGCGTGGGTGAGGACCTTGAAAGTGACTCTTTTCTCCACTGGGAGTCAGTGGAGCTTTCGTAGGTGTTGGCGGATGTGTGCGTGCCGGGGGATGCTGAGCATGAGTCTGGCGGCTGAATTTTGTATTGTCTGTAGTTTGTTGGGTAGGGACTTGTTGATGCCGGCGTAGAGTGCGTTTCCGTAGTCCAGTCTAGTGGTGATGTGAGTGTGTGTGACTGTCTTCCTCGACTCAGGGGGGATCCATTTGAAAGTCTTGCGAAGGATGCAGAGGGTGTTGAAACAGCTGGAGGTGGCAGCGGTGACCTGTCGGGTCATGGTGAGTGATGAGTCGAGTATGATGCTGAGGTTTTTGACGTGGTCTGAGGGGGTAGGTGGGCTTCCGAGGCCTGCCGGCCACCAGGTGTTGTCCCATGCTGAAGGGGTGGTCCCGAGGATGAGCACCTCCATCTTCTCTGAGTTGAGCTTCAGGCAGCTGTTGGTCATCCAGACTGCGACGTCTTGCATTCCTTCCTGGAAGGAAGGGGATGAGCTGGGTGTTGTTGGCGTAGGATACAATGTTGAGGCCGTGTTGTCGGACGATGGCTACGAAGGAGGCCATGTAGATGTTGAAGAGGGTCGGAATCAGTGATGACCCTTGTGGGACTCCGCAGGTGATTTTCGTGGGCTTGGAGAGGAAGGGTGGTAGCCGGATCCTTTGGCTTTTTTTCAGGTGAGAAATTATCAGATTAGGTCCAGGGCGGTTCCTTGAATGCCTGCAGCGTGTAGTCTGGCGACTAGTGTGCGGTGGGAGACGGTGTCGAAGGCTGCTGATAGGTCGAGTTGTATGGGGGCTGCCGAATGGCCTTGGTCAAGGAGGGTGCGGATTTAGTCTGGCGGCGAGTAGGGCGGTTTCGGTGCTGTGGTTGCTTCTGAATCCGATTGGGACGGGTCGAGGATGGCGTTATCTTCGATGAATCGTGTCAGTACCCTGTTGACTGTCTTCTCTGCCACTTTGGCTGCGAAGGGGAGGAGCGAGATGGGGCAGTAGTTCTTGAGGTCGGCGGGGTCGTCTGTGGGCTTCTTGAGCAGGGGCCTGACTTCTGAACACTTCGAGTCATCTGGGATGGAGCCTGTTGTGAAGGTGGTATTGATGGTCCGTTGTAGTTCCGGTGTGATGGCGGCCGCAGCTCTGTGGTAGATGTGAGGAGGGCAAGGGTCGGTGGGGGCCTCCGAGTGGATTCCTTTCATGGTCGCTGCTGTATCTTCAGTCGTGATTGGTGTCCATTTGGGGATGGTGGGCTGGCTGGTGTCTCTGGGGTGAGGAGGGGCGGTTGTGGTGTTCGGTGGATGGGCGGTGAAGTTGTAGAGGTTTTTGATCTTGAAGTGGAAGTATGTTCCAAGCTTGTCGCAGAGGTCTTGAGACGAGGTGATATCTGTGGCGTCGCTGCATGGGTTGGTGAATTCCTGAATGAGACTGAAGAGTTCCTTGGAGTTGGCGAGGATTTTGTGGTTCTGATTTGATTGTGGTAGTCGGTCATGGCGTCCTTGTAGGGGTAGTAGTTTTCGGTAGTCTTGCAATTTCTCCAGTTCTTCCCCAGGCGTCTGCATGTGCGCCTGGCTTCTCGGAGATAGGTGCTGAACCAGACGCTTTCCTGGGGAATTGTTTCTCCGGGTTGCGTGGCGGGGTGAGTTCGTCTGTGCAGTTGGAAATCCAGGTGTACAGATTTCTCTGGCTGCAATGTTTGCGTCGGGTGCCCAGGTGTGTTCGTCTTGGATGAGGGTGGAGTTCAGTTACTCGTCGGTGACTTTGCTCCAGTTCCAATCTATTTAGTATTGTTTTTGGTATCGATTACTGTTCTTTGACTCCACCTCTGTCAGTGTAAACTTCCAATCAACTTTCATTTAACACTGAAGCATCTATCAGATTATTCTTTTGTGACGTTTAAATACGTCCTGCATATTATTGCATTGTAGAGCAGTTGTGTTTTTTTGGCAGTTAAATAGGTTATTCCATTAAAAATACTTTTTAACTGCTCTACAAATCAGTAAACATGTTGCACTTGCCTTCACCATGCCATTATCTTGTAATAAGTGTTTATTTCAGTAAGCATTGCAAACTGTGTGACAAGGTGACCTTTTGTATGAATTATATTACATTTTCTTTAGGGGCCTCGTATGGGATAACATTTGATGTAAAGGACTCACTGCTTTACACACAATTGCTTTAGTCTCTGTCAGACCTCTCCTTCACGAAGATTCTGTACGAGTGTATAAAGTAAAAAAAAAAATACAATCGAGTCCTTTGTGGGGATGTTAAATAATGATAGGACGAGGTCCCAGTCTTTTGTTTGTTTAGCTTCAACCTTTTGAGTGCTGCATGCATCATGGCAGTCCCTTCATCTGCTCAACTCCTTTGTCGCTGACAGAATGGTGGCATTTGAAAATGAAGGTGAGCTGGTAGGGGCACCATGACCTGTGAAATCAGGGCACCAGACTGCTGTGTGAGTAATTGGAATTTGCTTTATGTGACATTAGGAATTGGGCTCATGGTACAATGGCTAATGTAGTGCCACTGATCTCAGTCCTGCTAATGGTGCCCATTAAAATCCTTTCGAATGAATGCAGCAGACTGCCACAAGAAGAAGGTTTGTGTTTAGTTTGAATGCTGATGAAGTACATAACAGCTGGGTTTTTGGATATGCCTGTTTTGGAAGCACAATTAATGTCCCCTGATGAGAGAGAGTGTGCTTGTATACATATAGATAATAGGAGTGATGAATTGGGCAGCTATATTTATAACGCTGTACATAACATGGGAAAGAAATAGATAATTTTTTCTTTAACTGTGCTGATCGGACTATGGCAGCTTAATTTCGATAAGTTAGATGTGTGTCTGTCCCATACTGCATTTTGCTACTCCTTCCTCCATCTTTCTTACTGTCTATACCCGTGTTCTTTTCCCCAATAGGGTTTCTTTGAACAGTTTTCCTATGATGAATAGGTAAACTATAGGTAAATAATTTGGGAAGCTACTTTACTGCGTATTCATTTTATAGATGAGTGAATGGAAATAGGAGAGATTTGATTAGAGAAAATGCAGTGTGTATTTAAACTTATATAAATATTTCCTCTTGTTTGTCAACCCAAAAAAGAAATGTTAAACTGTATCAAACGTGTGAAAATAAGTTAGCATGTTAAATCAGATGGTCAGTGATGTCCTTTATCTATCCATTGATCTGTAGATCAGCAGCACTAGCTTTTATTTTTATTTTTTATTTATTAAGGAGTTTTATATATTGCTAGCCTGACCCGAGGGTATCGGAGCGCTTCACAACAATTTTTGAGCAAGATTCATACAATAAGCAGTATTCAGCATATACAAGTTCGGCAGTCTAAATGTGCTGAGCAGCATTGAGGTAGTACGTGAGCCCTGAGATAACCTCATAGAGTGCACGTTGTATTGGGGTTGATACAATAAGACCGACCTTAAACTTGTGTAGGCCTATAGCATCCATGTTATGCCTCGAAGAGATAAGTGTTAACTAGAGTTCTTAGTAAAGGAAGCAGCCTCGGCTTTGACGTAGTTCAGCATGTTGAGTGTAGATCTTAGGACACATTTCCTGACTTATGTAATTAATAGAACTGAGAAAGCTTAAAGTCCTTTCCCAAGTAGATTTTTTTCAGTAACCGCTGAAACCTTGTGGAGCACAGAGCTAAATTCCCTTTCGCATCTATCCCTAGGTATCTCTTTTTTTCATATGATTTCCATCCACCTCGAGCAAACGTGCGGTTGAAACTTACAGTTTGGCAGTCAAGCTATGGATACCAAACATCGAAGTTCTCTTAACCAATACGATAGTAGCTCTAAGGACATTGGTAAGCAGGGTACCTAAACTTGAATTTACAGCAACATGACCTATACCACCTTGTTACGGGTAGGTCACTAATTCTAATTGCGGATGATTTTAACCTACCATACGGTGACACGGATCCAGCAGGCCGGTATTTTGAACATGCCAACAAGCCCTGTGGGTGTCATTGATCTGGTTGCACTACAACTAGTTCCAGCTAAGTTGCACTCAGCAGATTCAATCTGCTCCTTGTTGAAAGGCCTTTTGGTAAGAAACATCAATGACTGGTTTCCATCAGACATCCTTCTGCTGTCTACCATGCACTTTGAACTGGTTAAAACATGAATGATTTTAGTGAGCATGGAACATTGGTCAGTGAAAAAGGAATGTGAAGTAATCTTGAGAGTTAAATGCGATGAGGACCCTTTACATGTCTGACTCAATTGATCTCAACCCACGTGCCGGAGTAACAAGCTGGGTGATATGAATGGGCTCATAGAGGTTACTTCTAATTACAATCAATTAAATGGCAGTTCCTTGATCTAGCAGTTAGCTGTGATTACCAATTTTCTGTTGGCTACATCAGAGTCTTTCTCTCACACTCCAGGTAGGATTTCAGCCTGAGTTCTGAGACACTGATTATTCTAGCTTTTGGCAAAATAATCTAATTATGCAGAAGGCTCAGTATTGTTATACCAATCTAGTTCCATCATGATGTTGGAAAAATGCCATCCGTGATTCCTCTAGGAGGAACACCTGGAATGATAAAAATTCATACTGACAAAATTAGCCCTCAGGGTAAGGATTAAGTATTCCTTCATTTAAAGAACAAGGAGCTATGTGTTACGATTATAGGTTTTTAATAGCCAAAAAAGGAAGACTTTTACTGAAAGAACTGAAATGACCTACACCAGGCACCACATGAAAAACAAAATTCATTATTAGTATTGCTAAGATTAGTGGCAAATGTTAAAAAGTCAGCAGTCCCAAATGTAAATTCTGGAATCTCAGGAGAAACGTGTCAGACAGTTGCCCATTATACAAATCTGACATTATATCTGATTCTCCAATTAATCCAGTAATTCTAGCCCTTTTTGGGGTAAAGCTGTCCACTCCCATAAAAGTCGAAAGAGCCATGGCCGCCTTGAAGTGTGTATAAGTGCCAGGCCCAGCTAATGTTCATGGTAACTTCTGTAAGAGTGATCCAGATCGTTGGTCTTGTTTTATACTAACAACTAACAATGTGATTATCAACTCTAACAGCTTTCCCAGGTCATGGTGGAGAGCAGAAAGAATACCCATTTTAGGTGGGGGAGGGTGTGGGGAGGGGGGTGTGAAAGCCCAGATTCTGGAAATTCCCATCCTATATCTCTCCTAGATTGTCTTGGAAACAGCTTTTGCAAGATTGCCTCTTCAAAGGGTACAAGAGTGGGCCAACTAACTTTGGATTCTGTCCAATGCCCAGAATGATTTCAGCAAAGGTATAGACCCTGCAAATTGGACATTTCGACTCTTGCCTGTCCTCGTGAAAAACGTACTTATTAAAAAAAGGCCATTTATTTGGCATTTCTTGCTCCAAATCCGTGATACTCAAAGCTTGTGTCCCTCCAGGCCTTTCCATGCGGACCCTTGGTGAACAGCAGCACTGGCATGCTGGTTGCCTTGACTCAGTACTAACATGCAGAATGGAAGTCCTGCACCTCTTAACTTGAGAAACGCCTTAATTTTTTAAAGACATTGTACTACAAACGTGTACAAAATATGATAAAGTATCTTCAGAATTCAAAATCTTGTATCTCGTTAACATGCAGAAAAACCTTTTCACCTTAGTACATCCGATGATATCGCTGCATTGTTTCTTTTTTTTTTAAACGATAGTTTTCAAACATGAATTTAGAAACATTCATGCTTCTACCTACCATTGACAAACATGCCGATTGTGAACTAAGAGTTAAGTCATTTCTCATGTGCACCCTCTGAGTGGTCTGGGTTGCCATTATGACTGGATAACAGCATAGTTTGTTAAACCAAACAAAAGAGAAGGAAAAGAAGGCAAAGTGAAATAAAAAAACAATTGCCTAGGATCACACATTTTGCTCAAATAAGGAAGCTGGGATTGATCCCAGGTTTTCGGATTTCGCATTGTGCATTTCAGCAACTACATGTACATGCTTCACTTCTCCTCCACCCTGCTGGTATAGGCGTGACCCGCTCTCACATCACAGGTCATACTCTGTGGCCCCTTGGAAAATATTTGTGAGTACCCATGCTCTAAATGGTGCCTTTGATGTTGTGCCTGCCAAAGGTTTTCCTCGCTCTCGCCACTGGAAGTAAGTCTAGATAGGTTCATCATGGCTTTGAGTGCATGATGTATCTTTTGCTTGTTCAAATTACGGTTTTACGTGAGCTTTCAAAGCAGCTATAAGAAGAGTGTTTTACTATCTGTTAAATGTAAGACATCACATCCAGGCAATCATTGTTCCTTCAATCACGTCTTTCTGTGTGCATGTAGTTTGCTTTAATTTGTTGACAGAGTGCCACTTTCGGGATTATGCCAGGCCTTCTTTAATACAGATGTTTGTCAAGCAGAGAGCCTTTCTGTGCAGGTCCCAGGGCAGGCTAAAAGCCACTTCCATATCCGTATTTTGTCGCACCTCTTAAAAAGGAATACATTTGTGTTTTCCTTAGGCTGTAGTTACATATAAATCGTGCCCCTTAATTAGTTCTTCTGACCTTAATTCGCTTGATTTATTCTCTGTACCTGAGTGTAGCACTTCCTTTGCATTTCTTCACTTAATACAGCAGCAGTGTTTTGGCACCCACATTCATTCCGAAAACACAGAATAGGAGTAGATAGACCCACGACACAGTGTCTTAGGAGGTGTGTCCTCCTACCAACCTGGGACTTTGGGGACCCCGCTTTCAATCCCGGACTCTGTGCACATGTGGTTCTGGGCAAATCACTTAATCCCCGGTCCCTTAAAATGTATGTCAATGTAACGTATTTGTATAATTCCCACGTGATGTGCACAATCTTGTTGATTGTTTCCCAAACCCCACGGGATGCACAGGGCTCCTTTGCTTTATAGCTAGGTTTGTGCAATATAAATACCAAAACATACATACAGTGTGCTATGGTGTTCTTTGATGCTCTGTTTACAGGGTCTAATTTAACTGTCCTCAAAATTTACCACTACTAGGCATAACCATATCATGGAAATCTGCACCGTTCTGGTGGTCCCTCTGGGATTCCTGTTATCTAGTTGGGTAGATTTTGTTTTAATACTTTTGAGATAAGCACGGTGTTTTTTTATTTGGTTGAGGGAAATCTTGCATTACTTATCACTGTTTAATCCGAAGCAACTTGAAAAGTTGTAGGCCTTTGAGCCACAATTGAGCTTCTTAGTGAAAAAGGAAAGGAAACCAGGTTATTTTATTAATGCGTAGTTGAGAAATGGCATTTATTTTCTCCCATATGGGTACCGTGTGTTAACATACGTGTCTGTGTAAACGGGTACTGTGAAAGTATTTTTTTTCCCTCCTTTAACCCACATTTGTGTTAAAATTCCACATTTAATTTTCGTTTGGAGTGTTGTGTGTTTTAGCGTTTAACTCAAGCCTGCCAACTTTTCAATTCCCCCATTAAAATGCACTTTTTTTGACAAAATACTTTCCAGCAAAGGCAAATTGTTTGCTCTATTATAAACCTGTGCAGTCCTTGAGCATCAATTCTGAGAACATGTTGGTAATACAGGCTTCAAAGCGTTGCAGAAAAAGACCGGAGCATATTCAGCAGTTTCTGGGTGATGAGACTATCCGTTTTTTGGGCAGTGCTGCTGTTTAAAAACGCTGGCATTTGTGAGACTTTCCAGTGATAGGTCATCTTGAGTGACAGACGTGTCTGGGGCTTAGGCTGTAATTGGCGGGCTGTCGGAGCAGGAACTATTAGAATGAACTCGGTTCAAGAAACATAATTGATTGATTGGCTGCAATTTCAATCCCATTATCATGAAATGGAGCAGATGTATCCCATTTGTGATTCCCTTATTTGTCACTAATGATATGCCTGTCAATTCGTCAATTTAAGTATTTGTTAACACGCCATTAGTTATACTTGTGTGCCTCGGATGCACCTGTGTCCGCTCCAAAACAATTCGTTGTTAGTTTGATTTTTATCAAGGCTGATGTGCTTGCTCTTTAACTTTCATAAAACTCCTTTGTTTTGTAGTTTGTTACATTTTTGTTAACAGCTTATAAAATGTATCTTAAGTCTCCAGTAAAACACATTTGTATAGAATGTGCAACTTAAAAAAAAGAAAAGGAAAAGCTGTTTTTGCAGTGAGCAGCATCTAACAGATCATATTTGGGAGGCTGGCGTTCCCAACAGCTAACAATTGCTTCAGTGACATGGGCAGGGAGAGGAACCACATTCCGTGTAGGAGCAGCATTTGGTCTTCATGAGTTGTCCTTCCTGAGTTTGTGTTTTTAAAGCTGATGTGCTTGCTCTTTAACTTTCATAAAACTCCTTTGTTTTGTAGTTTGTTACATTTTTGTTAACAGCTTATAAAATGCATTTAAGTCGCCAGTAAAACACATTTGTCTAGAATGTGCAACTTAAAAAAAAAAAAAGAAAAGGAAAAGCTTTTTTTGCAGTGGGCAGCATCTAACAGATCATATTTGGGAGGCTGGCGTTCCCAACAGCTAACAATTGCTTCAGTGACATGGGCAGGGAGAGGAACCACATTCCGTGTAGGAGCAGCATTTGGTCTTCATGAGTTGTCCTTCCTGAGTTTGTGTTTTTAAAGCATTGTGTACCATCCTTCCCCTCCCAGCACCCATTCTCCAATTGTACTTTTCGCTAAATTGAGGTACGGGATAAGGACCACTGTACACTCTCTTGATGTGGTTTCCTAAGGGAGCTATGGTCTCTCAGGCTATCTGGATTTGTTTTTATATTGAGGCAGAAAGGGTAATTGGAGACACCCTTTAGAGTGGGGCTGATTTTTCGAGCTCCTTAAACTTATTTACCATTTGAGAGCACAGAAATGGTATTACCTCCTCCTCGCTGCAGAGAAGCTACACCGACAGTCTTCCAGCCCCCTCAAAAAACCATTCTCTTCTTTCTGCACCTCCCACTACACTTTCTCAGTTGACCACTAGTATCCCCATAACATCAGACGCCCAAAGAAAATTTCGGTTCTGGACTGACTACCACCTTGTAGCACTGTTTAAGATCCCCATACTTCCTCCCTAAATGTACTTCTGTCGGAAGTGTCATCCCTAGATAAAAACAAACCATTGGAATTCGGAGATAAATAGGCAGCTAGCCTAAAATAGGCATTTCCCCCTGACAATCACCAGCCCTTAGTTGCCACGGGCAGCTGAGCATCACCCTCTACCCGTAATCATAAATCAGTACCAGTGTGTTAGAATTGGGGGTCTCTGGTTGGCACAGGTAGGTACTTGTGACAAGCAGGAACCCTCTCCTCTAGTCAGGACAAGGGAATTACTCTCTCCAAATAACCCCTGCTCACCCTCTAGGCGGTGTGGCGTGAGCAGTCGAGGCTTATTTTAGAGAATCCACAGTACTATTAAGTTTCAAGAGTTCAGGTTAAAAAGGCGTAATTCAAGGTTCTGTGCGAGTCGGTAGCCTTGTCCGGCTACAGCGTTGCTGAAAAGAACACAGAGTGTAGCAAATCCAGCAGACCGCGTCGGTACGGGCCCACTCAATGGTCGACAGACTCAGTCACAGTACCTTTTCCTTGAGGCGGCCGGCACGGATGTGCGAGGCGGTTCCGGGGTTCGTCGCGGTGTAGAAAATGAAAGCGTTGCAGTTCACGGTGTCCTTCAAGTCGCGGTGCAGGCTACGGCTCATTGACGGCATCGAAACTGAGTCGGTGAGCTCAGAGCTTGCGTTGTTCGAGGCGGACATTGCTCGTTGCGGTGCTTCCAGCATTACGGTGCGGCGACAGAGCCAGAGTTCGGGAGCTGGCGTCGGTCAGTCCAGATAGCAGAGCGAGTCGGGCGGTGCGTCGCGAAGCGTGCGAGGCCCAATTCCGGTGCGATCACAGGACTCTGAGTCAGCAGCAGTGACCGCGTCGGTCAGACCAGTTCGATTCGGTGTAGCGAGGCGTTACACGTCGCGGTGTCCTTCCAGTCGCGGTTCAGGCTAGGGCTCGTTGACGGCATCAGGATGGAGTTGGTGAGCGCAGAGCTTGCGTTGTTCAAGGCGGACGTTGCTTGGTGCGGTGCCTACAGGACACCAGGCCGGTTGTGAGTGTCTGTCACAGCTCCCTGCCTCTGTAGCCACTTGTTTCCAGCACCAATTCACAAAGGCTGGTGAAGTCCACTGGTCTGGGACTTCGGTCAGGGGGCAAACTCTCTTCCAAGCCCTTGGAGATCTTTTGCACAAGTTGAAAGGAAAGTCCAAAGTTCTTTCTCCTCTCTTTGGCAGTCAGGCAACCACTGCAGGCCCATCCCCCAAGCAGCACTTCAGCTTGGGAATAGTCTCTCCTCAGTTTCTTCAGTTTCCTTCTCCTCAGCAGAGTTTCTGTCTTGTAAGTCCAGAAGTTATCTAATTTCATGGGATCAGGGTCCCAATACTTATACCCCTAAATCCTTTGATCTCTGAAGGGAGAGGGGCCTGTGCCCAGTTCAAGCCAGTTCTGAAGCACTCTGTTTACCAGACTTCTCCTTTCCTGTCACCACACAGGTCAGGCACATCAGACGCCCCACAGGAGGTGGAGAAAGGATTGTGGAGGGCAAGTACAATCATGGAGCACTTTGTTGACAGTCTTCCTCCTCTTTGTTGACTGTGCAGGGCAGAGACATCAGACACACCACATGGGGTGCAGCCAGTATTGTAGATGGAAGGCCCAGCCCTATTCAGATCCCAGGTGCCACTCCTCCCTCCCATGTAGATGCAGTTCTCCCTATTCACCACCGGGCAGCCCTAGCCTGTCTCCTGGAATTCCCCAGCCCTGTCACACACAAACCCAGACAAGGAATACACAACCTCGCAGAGGCAGGCTCAAATGGTTAGGCAAGCAAATACCTACTGTCTAAAAAGTGGTATTTGCAAAAACAGAATATTAAAATAAACTTCACTAAAAGATGTATGGTATTATTCTGAGTCCAGGCATACTAAACTCAAATTTCTACCATGTTCTCTGAGTCTGTTAGGATTATAAACATGTAATAATCTAGCAGCCCATTCTGGCCTATGAAGAACAGTTAGCCTTGCAATAGTGAAAAACGAAAATGGCTGTAATTCACTATTAGGACATCCCACACTCATCAGGGCTTGTCCTTCCTTGTACTTACAATGCACCCTACCCGTGGGCCTACCATAGGGGTGACTAATATGAAGTCAAGGGAAGGTTTAGGGACTGGCAAGTGGGTGCACTTGCCCAGTCAGCATGACAGTACCAGACTGCACGCAGGCTCTGCAATGGCAGACACGTGTTGCAAGGCCGCTTCTGTGGGTGGCACAACCAGTGCTGCAAGCCCACTAGCAGGATTTGGATTTACACGCCCTGGGCACACTCAGTGCACTGTACTGAGGTCTGACAAGTAAACCAAACATCCAATCATGGAACCACTAATCAATACATCAATTTACAGTATGGAGCACTCGCACTGTGGCAATGGACAGCAGCGGCACAGTGCCCAAAGCATCTAACCGCAGCAAAAACACATGAGGCAACAGCAAAAATGGAAGGGAGACCCACGCCAATGGTGCCAGGTCTAACACAGTGAAATGACAGAAGGATGCATTAGAGAGGGTCCTGGGATATCCCCATTGTTTCCTATATTGAAATCTCACTAACAGCCGACCCTGGTCCCAATCCCAAACAAATATATGCCCGAGGACAGTAGTAACAGCTGGCAGAGTTTACTTTTTTGGCATAGCTCACGTAGTGTTGCCCTCCTCGGAAGTAAATGCGATTTGACCGCTCACTGTCGGAACAGTCTCAGGATGTTGACTCCACATCATCATTTCTCCTAACAGCAAGTGTGCTGACCGTATGTCTCATCAAAGAGACAATAGCCTAATCTCCAGTTGGTCTGTTTACGCGTGCGTGTCTACCCCCGGAATCTCTTGGGGGCCACTGTTTGCAAATGTTATTCTGGTGCACTCTCCATGTCAAGGGTTAATCTATTTCTTACTCCTTTTAGCAGTCTTGACAAATGTTTCGTGAGCGTTGAAGTTATAAGATTTTACATGATTATTTTTATGTTAAATCATTAATTACACCGTATGCATGTTAAGAGTGCAGATCCATGAATCGTAATTTGTAAGAACAGGAACACTGTACTAATGCATCAGTATTTATTGAATACGGATGTATTAAAAGTAATCTAAAATTAAGTTAAAGATGATTCACTTTTTGTTTTGTCCTAGAAACCCATCTTTGAGACTTTGAACTCTACACATGAAAAATCCCAGCAATGAAACTCGAATCGTATAAGTACCCGGTTTGCCAAAATAAAATGTTTTTTCAGAAATAACTGTTGGCATGTGATGTTTCCCTCCTATGGAATGGCGAGGAGTAGGTTTAGATGGTTAACCAAATCGTAGTGGTTTAAATTCATATTTAGTAAATGGCCGTGGAGATTTTAAAGTCCTCCCTTTTCTACTGTGTCGGTGTTTATCTGATCTTGGAGGGATTGACTGTCAGTGCATTAGTCATGCCTCGGTGCATCGAGATGATCTTTACTCACCAAACCCCGGTCTAATTAACACGTAGACGTGTGGACTTGTGGCGGCGCCCTGTCCGCTTTGATTTCCTTTAATCAGGAAAACGTTATCCAGTTGTCACATCCGAGGCCTGCGGGGAAGATGGGAAGGTAGGCACTACCAAGAGGCGTATGATCCTCAAACGGGAAGCTTACTACGGCTGTGCAGGTCAATGAAGAGGCCTTGCTGGAAATGTAACTTAGAATTTAAAAAAATTACTTGAGAATACTAGCAAGTTTGCAGGAGAGCTTAAAATTAACCTTTCTGATAGCTTCGTTGCACGTGCAATTAAGAGAAAATTGACATTTTTTATTGGCAAGGAGCCCTATAATGTTCTCTTAAAGATCAAGCTACTTTCTGTGCAAATGTCAGGCACACAGTTTTCATTTTCGCAGTTTCTCCAGCGCGTTCAAGATCGGCAGTGGAAGATTTTGTAGATGAGCAGGATTACAAAATCCCTTTAGTAATATTTCAGAGCCTTTTCTTTTTTGACCACCAAGTTATTCTTTTCGATCGAAACCTTTCCACTACTTAGAACCATTTTGTTTGGTCAGCGTAAAGATGACTGAATCATTGACCAATCCACTAGCTGCTTAGGATGCCCTTGCATTACTGTCGGTCTTCTCATTACAGTCTGTCCTCTCATTACAGTCTGTCCTTGACACTGCAATTGTATTTCTTCTTTCTGTGTGTCTTACATCTACTGGTTGTCCCGCTGCCCTGCCCTTCATCATTAATTGGTTTATGCACTTAAGTGCAAAGGATTGAGGAAACGGAAGCAGATAGAGCCTGAAGGCCCTACGCTCACAACGTATCCATTCAGCTGACCATGACGGCTACAGTATTTGTTTACTCCAGTCCCCTAAACTGCTTTGCAAAGATTTGCCTACAGTTTTGTCCTTTGTGGTTGTATTTGCCCTTTATTTTCTGCTGTATCGTTGGTGTCTATTAAAAAGAAAACCAATATAAACAATTGCAAAACTGATTTGGTGGTTGTTGGATGGGTCTCTGGGCTTGCATTTCTGAAGAGTTCTCTGGGGAGAATGAAGGACCTGTGAGGTATAGATTGCATTATGCTCGTTTTTCATAATTTTGAGAATTATGGGCTGAGGTCCAATGTGCCAGAGAAAAACCTTGCACTATACCTCGGCCACCTAAACCTGCTAAAATATAGTGAATATACTGAGACAATCTGTCCTGGACCTTTTTTTGAGATTTTAAATGATTTGATTAAGCTAACACTGTAATTAACTTGTTTGTGCAAAGGGCAAGAAAGAGCAGTAGAAAAGGGTTCAAGCCTTCTACAATAGAGACGTACACTTAATAGGCAAGGCATGGAGAGTTCTATATTCCAAGTATGTAATTGATTTGAACTCGTGGATGGGGCAGAGAACCCAAAGGGGTTACAATGTTTCATGGGCCATGTGCACTTTGGACTCCACAGAGCTTCCCAGAGAGGACAGCTATACCTACAGGTTAAATTCAAGTAATACAAACCAAACAGAACACTGCGCTCCAGGCTTTTGGAGACGGTTTAAAACATTTCTTACACCCTCCAACCAAGCAAGCTCAGAACCACCACTGTGTAACAAAGTCTCATATTGGATAACTCAGTGCGGTAACCAGCTAAGCAGACTATATCATAACCGACCTGCAAAGCTGTTAAAGGCTACCAGCATACTGAAAACCATAAGACCATAGTCTTTCTCTTACACTTCATCATCCAGCACACTGCTGCGCACTCCATCTCATTACACAATAACCACAACTCAGTTTTCATCAGGCACAACAAGGAAACACTTTCCGCATGGGACCAAATAAATACAGCACCCTTCCAACCAAACACCCCTCACGTTGTAGCTTACTATGCATGTAGGCGAGCTCTTCAGCGCCCCGCGTAGGGTTAGTACGCACTATATAAAAGAAACAATACAATCCTCTCCCGCCGCTTTTCTCTGCTTCCTCATATCCACCATCATTCCCTTCTTGTCACCTTTCCCCCTCAGTAACGTTATGTCTGTCGTCAACATCACTCAGGCCAGAGTCACTTATCGAGGTTGTAGCCCAGCGAACCATGGCATCCATGGCATCGCTCCACATATCTGAGAAAGAGCACGGCAGTCCCTCAGGGTGCATGCATTGTTAATGTCAAATTGTCCCAACATGTAATACGTTTATGTCCAGATGAATTATACCAGTACTTTGTCACAATAAACTAATTATAGAGATGAATCTGTTCAACACCATATTCAGGGATTTTTTCAGTTTAAAAAATAAGCAGAGCTATACTAACGTTTTCGCTCCAAGACCTGAGTAATTGTTTATTTTTTATTTAAGCATTGCATAGCAGTAAAACGAAAGAAAAGAATCCAGTTCGATGTCTACAAAACATGCACATTTTGTGCACCACTCCTTTTGTTGTGTTAAAATTCAATGCATTGTCCAGCCTGCCTTCTCGTTCAGGCACTAGCTGGTGCTAGATGTTGTGGCACACTTGCTGGTAAGTTAAGGAGGTGCTGTCCCTATTTATTTTGGTTTCCATGTTGCATTTAAATTACGTTGACATTGCTCTCGGGGGGTCTCCTTCATAAAAGATCGCCTACATTTATAAATGTTTCACAGCTACATTGCAACATGTTCCTTTTGATTGTTAGTGCTCGCTCTCGTTAGTACATCTCTGCGCATTCTACCTATCTCTGCAAAACCTTTTGCACCCGTTGCACTGATAATCTTTGTTCAGGTGAAAAGGCCAAACCTGGCTACTTCAATAGTAACTTGTTGGGTGTAGGTACAGAACATTTTCATTTTTTGGGGCAAACATGCACTTTTTAAAAGTCTCAAATATTTCACTATTTGGAGAAAAACTGAAAGCTTTTAAAAAAAAAAAATGTTATTACATACATTTTGTTGTCCTGCTATTTTAGGGGTCAGACAGCTGCAGAGCTCCCTGTGTGACGGCTGTTGTCATTGTGACCTGTCTGATGGGGAAGGAGGAGTGTTGTAGATTATACGATAGTTGTTGTGGGCCTAGAATAGCTTAAAAGAGCAGTGTGCCTCCAGTTTCCCGCTCGTGCCTTGTAAGACACTCTTTAGCATGACTCTTGGTGCAGGTCTACCCAAATCAGCAGCAGCACAGCAGACATGTGGGTCCTGTTTGCTATGTTTGTAAAATCCTGGACAAGATGGCAGCTGGTATTTAAAGGCATAGAGCGCAAATGATAACGATGAGTTGTGAACTGTTGAGAAAGGCAGCAGCTGCCTTTGGGTTATTGAAATCCTATTTACATTCAGTCCCAGGGCTGGATATCGTGTCGTCGACAGCTGTTCAGAGTACGATGTTGTGCTTGTTGCAAAGGTTCATTGTCTTTCATGGGTGACAAGCCTGGTTTCTTGTGTTGTGGGAATCGTGCGTCCGAAATGTGCATATGGTGCAATGCATAATTAAAAGGAAAGATCTGCTTCCGTTCTTAGCAACTGAACCAGGGTTGGAACGGCAGAAAATGACTCGGAGCACCCACTTCGATTCTTCACTATTTCTGAAAATACATGATTTGGAAGTGGGAAACTTTAAAGTACAGTAATGCAAAATGTAAATTGTCAAGTTCTGTGT
Source organism: Lissotriton helveticus (assembly GCF_964261635.1). Classification (NCBI taxonomy): domain Eukaryota; kingdom Metazoa; phylum Chordata; class Amphibia; order Caudata; family Salamandridae; genus Lissotriton; species Lissotriton helveticus. The sequence continues at coordinate 766,761,072 of NC_136068.1, forward strand.
GTGTGGTTTTCTTTATGTAGGCTTTAGCCACAAACCCAGCCCCAATAAGTAATTATTGGCTTTACAGAAAACACATTTTAGGTCTGACTACCTTGTTTTCAGCTTCATGTTTACCAAAACTTGCACTATAATTTAACCCTTGCCATTGCCAGAGATATTGACTTTGCTATTGCTTGTTATTGGAGCAGGAGCTTCTCAAACATAAAGGCACTACATAGACCAGTACGCAGTTAACAATTTTAAACAATTGTTGATGAAGTGATTTGCAAGGAATCTAGAGATGTAAATATTTTATCCATGTGCTAGAGCCACAGTCTGAACCTAGGTCTCCAGGCTACAGGGTTAGCAGTTTAACTTCTAGACAACAACTCCCCCTAGGACTTATTTTGAAACTTGTAGCTGCGGGCTCCCTGGCTGTGATCCAAGAAGAGAAGGTGTTTTATTTTAAATCAAAGTACACACTTGATTCTTGCCTTCTTTCCATCAGCTTATTTGCTTTTTTAACCCTGCTCCCAAAGTATTGTGTAATGAAACCTGGCAGTCCCTCCACAAGTTCATGCGCAGTAGAGATGTTTAGAAGCGCTATTAAAACACCTGAAGCTCCTTCGTCACAGCAAGTGCACATTACTCCTTTTCCTTTTTGTGAAGGCAGTAACTGTTGGCTCATTGATGTTCCACAGAGATCTCGAACCGAAAACTGGAAAGGCTATCCTTGGATTTAATTTAATATAAAGTAAAATCTGGATGCAGGCTTAAGGCACATTGATGCTCCAAACTCCCCAAGTCCTCTAGAGGGTTTGAATTTTGTCCAGATACTGCCTGGAACCTGTCCAAGTCTAGCAGTGTTGGCCTCTTGCTGAAAAATCCACTTTCTGGAATCCTTCACAACACGGTGCGCTTTTGGAGTGTTGGCTTCTACGCTAATGTTATTAAAATATAGATGTTTCATTAGCAACTTTGTGCGTTAGGTTGCTGCTACTGTATGCTAACTTTTATGCTGTGGTGAAGATCAAATATTGACTCCTGGTGCATTTTGTGGGCTGCGGTCAGCACTCCAGTACATAAACCAATGACCCATGTAAGAGCTAAAACAGGTAAAGCAGCGACAATCTAGTGCAAAATTATCCTTGATTGTAGCTTTCAAAGGTTATTTGTTGTCCTCTTAGCACTGAATGTGATGATATACACTTGATGTCTTCTGTGCCAAGGGAGGGAAATGCAACGGCCCTTCGGCAGTGGAAACAGCATTGAGAGGACACAGGGTGGAAGCTGCGCATCATGTCTGGGGCCCACCGGAGGGCTGATGAATTGAACGTGATGGCATAATTAACTTTGACTGCAAAACTGAACGGACCTCAATTGTGGGGAAGATTAAACCACAACTACCAGCATGCTTCACTGGGGAATGCATGCAAATTGGATAAAAATAGGTGTGATTATGCCGTGTTTTGTAACTGCTGCCCCATGATGAAGGAGCGTGTGGCTCCGAAACGCGTCGGGGAACTTTTTAAAACAGCCATAATGTGCCGCTTTCCTTAATAAAGGGTTTGTTGAACTCACCTCGCAATGGAGTGGCGTCCTGCAATTGGAGGCAACTTGGGTAATATGAAGCGCGGCGGCCTCAGCCGCGAAGGATGCACCATCCGCTGAAAGGAGGCGGACCTGTACTGTCGGAAACCTTCGGCAGTGGAAACAGCATTGAGAAGACACAGGGTGGAAGCTGCGCATCATGTCTGGGGCCCACCGGAGGGCTGATGAATTGAACGTGATGGCATAATTAACTTTGACTGCAAAACTGAACGGACCTCAATTGTGGGGAAGATTAAACCACAACTACCAGCATGCTTCACTGGGGAATGCATGCAAATTGGATAAAAATAGGTGTGGTTATGCCGTGTTTTGTAACTGCTGCCCCATGATGAAGGAGCGTGTGGCTCCGAAACGCGTCGGGGAACTTTTTAAAACAGCCATAA